>NC_091988.1:174060458-174368577 GCF_044704955.1 Pristiophorus japonicus | reverse complement strand
AAAGACTGGATCGGCTAGGCTTATACTCACTGAATTTACAAGAATGAGAGGGGATCGCATAGAAACATATAAAATTATGACGGGACTGGACAGGTTAGATGCAGAAAGAATGTTCCCGATGTTGGGGAAGTCAAGAACCAGGGGTCAGAATCTAAGGATAAGGGGTAAGCCATCTAGGACCGAGATGAGGAGAAACCTTTTCACCCAGAGAGTGGTGAACCTGTGGAATTCTCTACCACAGAAAATTGTTGAGTCCAGTTCGTTGGATTTATTCAAGAGGGAGTTAGATGTGGTCCTTACGGCTAAGGGGATCAGGGAGTATGGAGAGAAGGCAGGAGTGGAGTACTGAAGTTGCATGATCAGCCATGATTATATTGAATGGCGGTGCAGGCTCGAAGGGCCGAATGGCCTGCTCCTGCACCTATTTTCTATGTTTCTATGTTTCTAACTGAAATGCAGCCATTTCTCTGATTGGCTCTCCAGACCTATTGCTGATTGGTCCCCTTGGAGGATACACCACACCCTGAAGTTCCTCTGGAATGTGTAACTGGAACCGTCCAGCCCAAGTTCTGAGTGAATTTCCAATTTGTATTTCGATTCATTTTGACTTTAGAAGCCACAGAGGATAGATCTCCCCAAAAGCCACCAAGTTCAGCTGAAGTCCCTTACCCCCAGTGTAAGTGCAATCTCTCCATCAGCTGAAGACCCTTACCCAAGTGTAAGACCTTACCTAACCCTCCCCCCCTCCCCATAGATGGGGCATTGTGTGCAGAATGTTAACATGTTTATTGAGTATGAAGTGGATAGTGACAGTGACATGACTTCTGGATTTCATCCACTGCAACGGTGTCTCTTGTAACACACGCACCGAGCTTGCATGTAGCAGGGAGTAGGAAGAACGTGATCCGTCTTCTCTGAGTTTCCCCTCTCCCCTCCGATTCCCCCCACCTGTGTTTCTCCCTTCCCCCCATCCCCCCAGGCTCTCTCAACACCCCCCCCACAAGCTTTCTCTTCCCTCCCCAAGCTCTCTCTCTCTGCCCCCACCCCAAGCTCTCTCTCTGCCCCCACCCCAAGCTCTCTCACTCCTCCCCCAAGCTCTCTCTTCTCCCCCCTCTCTCCCCCCCTCTCTCTTCCCTCTCTCTCTTCCCCTCTCATCCCTCTTTCTCCCCCCACTCTTTCTCCCCCCCTCTCCCCCCCTCTCCCCCCTCATTCTCCCCCTCATTCTCCCCCTCATTCTCCCCCTCATTCTCCCCCTCATTCTCCCCCTCATTCTCCCCCGCTTTCTCCCCCCTCTTTCTCCCCCCTCTCTTTCTCCCCCCTCTCTTTCTTCCTGCCCTCCTCTCTTTCCCCCCTCTCTTTCTCCCCCCCATCTCTTTCTCTCACCCCCTCTCTCTCTCTCTCCCACTTCCCCAAGCTCTCTCTCCCCACTTCTCGCTCTCCTCGCCTGCCTCTCACTCCCCCCACCACCCGCTCTCCCCGGCGCTATGGGATGCTCGGGGTCCACTCGAGGCTGTGGTAGGCTCGAGGCTGTGGGGGGCTCGGGGCCCATAGGGCTGTGGGGGGCTCGGGGTCCACTCGGGGCTCGGCACTCTGGGAGCTCGGCGGATGCGTCCGGCTGCTCAGTGGAGACATCGTGGTGTTGGATGCATCCGCAGAAAAGGGCTAGTAGGAATTGTGCTGGGGAGGGGGTGGGGGGGGGGCGGAGTCGGTGATATTTGTCTTAACTCTCTCTCCTGCGCATGCGTCAGGAGACGCATGCGCAGAAGGGAGACTTAATACAAATAGTTACTGCGTTAAGTACATGTCTCGTAGACTGAAGTGAAATGTGTTCAGCTTTGACCATAAACATAAGTAGAGATGTGAGTGGGCCTTCAGCTCATCTAGTGAAACCTATGATCCTCCAATCACAGCATCTAACTCCCTCTTGAATGACTCCAAATTAAGTCTCATTTTGCACACTCACTCTCATTGAAATACCTGGATGATTATTTTTTTTCAATGATTTGAACTCTGACTTAATAAAAAGGGCCTCATTACAGCAAAATTCTAAAGGGGGAAAGTGTGTTGAAAAGACAAGCCTGAAGGCTCTCTGCCTCAATGCGAGGTGTATTCGTAATAAGGTGGACAAATTAACTATGCAGGCAGCTATTAACGAATATGATATAATTGGCATTATGGAGACATGGCTCCAGGGTGACCAAGGCTGGGAAATCAACATCCAAGGGTATTCAACATTCAAGTAGGATAGACAGAAATGAAAAGGAGGTGGGGTAGCGTTGCTGGTGAAAGAGGAAATTAACGCAATAGTAAGGAAGGACATTAGCTTGGATGATGTGGAATCTGTATGGGTCGAGCTGCAGAATACCAAAGGGCAGAAAACGCTAGTGGGAGTTGTGTACAGACTACCAAACAGTAGTAGTGAGGTTGGGGACAGCATCAAAGAAGAAATTAGGGATGCATGCAATCAGGGTACAGCAGTTATCATGGACGACTTTAATCTACATATAGATTGGGCTAACCAAACTGGTGGCAATACGGTGGAGGAGGATTTCCTGGAGTGTATTAGAGATGGTTTTCTAGACCAATATGTCGAGGAGCCAACTAGAGGGCTAGCCATCCTAGATTGGGTAATGAGAAAGGACTAATTAGCAATCTTGTTGTGCAAGGCCCCTTGGGGAAGAGTGACCATAATATGGTAGAATTCTTTAGTAAGATGGAGAGTGACACAGTTCATTCAGAGGCTAGGGTCCTGAACTTAAGGAAAGGTAACTTCGATGGTATGAGACGTGAATTGGCTAGTATAGACTGACAAATGATACTTAAAGGGTTGATGGTGGATAGGCAATGGCAAACATTTAAAGATCACATGGATGAACTTCAACAATTGTACATCCCTGTCTGGAGTAAAAATAAAGCAGGGAAGGTGGCTCAACCGTGGCTAACAAGGGAAATTAGGAATAGTGTAAAATCCAAGGAAGAGACATTTAAATTGGCCAGAAAAAGCAGCAAACCTGAGGACCGGGAGAAATTTAGAATTCAGCAGAGGAGGACAAAGGGTTTAATTAGGAGGGGGGAAATAGAGTATGAGAGAAAGCTCGCAGGGAACATAAAAACTGACTGCAAAAGCTTCTATCAATATGTGAAGAGAAAAAGATTAGTGAAGACAAACGTAGGCCCCTTGCAGTCAGAATCAGGTCAATTTATAATGGGGAACAAAGAAACTGCAGACCAATTGAACAAATACTTTGGTTTTGTCTTCATGAAGGAAGACACAAAAAACCTTCTGGAAATACTAGGGGACGAGGTCTAGTGAGAAGGAGGAACTGAAGGATATCCTTATTAGTCAGAAAATTGTGTTAGGGAAATTGATGGGATTGAAGACCGATAAATCCTTGGGGCGTGATAGTCTGCATCCCAGAGTACTTAAGGAAGTGGCCCTAGAAATAGTGGATGCATTGGTGATCATTTTCCAACAGTCTATCGACTCTGGATCAGTTCCTGTGGACTGGAAGGTAGCTAATGTAACACCACTTTTTAAGAAAGGAGGGAGAGAGAAAACGGGGAATTATAGACCGCTTAGCCTGACATCAGTAGTGGGGAAAATGTTGGAATGAATTATTAAAAATGAAGTAGCAGCACATTTGGAAAGCAGTGACAGGATCGGTCCAAGACAGCATGGATTTATGAAAGGGAAATCATGCTTGACAAATCTTCTAGAATTTTTTGAGGATGTAACTAGTAGAGTGGACAGGGGCGAACCAGTGGATGTGGTATATTTGGACTTTCAAAAGGCTTTTGACAAGGTCCCACTCAAGAGATTGGTGTGCAAAATGAAAGCACATGGTATTGGGGGTAATGTACTGACGTGGATAGAGAACTGCTTGGCAGACAGGAAGCAGAGTGTCAGGATAAATGGGTCCTTTTCAGAATGGCAGGCAGTGACTAGTGGGGTGCCGCAGGGCTCAGTGCTGGAACCCCAGCTCTTTACAATATACATCAATGATTTAGATGAAGGAATTGAGTTTAATATTTCCAAGTTTGCAGATGACACTAATCTAGGTGGCGGTGTGAGCTGTGAGGAGGATGCTAAGAGGCTGCAGGGTGACTTGGACAGGCTAGGTGAGTGGGCAAGTGCATGGCAGATGCAGTATAATGTGGATAAATGTGAGGTTATCCACTTTGGGGGCAAAAACACAAAGGCAGAATATTATCTGAATGGTGGCAGATTAGGAAAAGGGGAGGTGCAACGAGACCTGGATATCATGGTACATCAGTCACTGAAAGTTAGCATGCAGGTACAGCAGGCGGTGAAGAAGGCAAATGGCATGTTGGCCTTCATAGCAAGGGGATTTGAGTACAGGAGCAGGGAGGTCTTACTGCAGTTGTACAGGGCCTTGGTGAGGCCTCACCTGGAATATTGTATTCAGTTTTGATCTCCTGATCTGAGGAAGGACGTTCTTGCTATTGATGGAATGCAGCGAAGGTTCACCAGACCGATTCCTGGGATGGCAGGACTGACATATGAGGAGAGTCTGGATCGACTGGGCCTGTATTCACTGGAGTTTAGAAGGATGAGAGGGGATCTCATAGAGACATATAAAATTCTATGGGACTGGACAGGTTAGATGTAGGAAGAATGTTCCTGATGTTGGGGAAGTCCAGAACCAGAGGACACAGTCCAAGGATAAGGGGTAAGCCATTTAGGGCCGAGGTGAGGAGAAACTTCTTCACTCAGAGAATTGTTAACCTGTGGAATTCTCTTCCGCAGAGAGTTGTTGATGCCAGTTCGTTGGATATATTCAAGAGGGAGTTAGATATGGCCTTTACGGCTAAAGGGATCAAGGGGTATGGAGAGAAAGCAGGAAAGGGATACTGAGGTGATGATCAGCCATGATCTTATTGAATGGTGATGCAGGCTCGAAGGGCCGAATGGCCTACTCCTGCACCTATTTTCTATGTTTCTATGGGCCCAAGTTTCCACATGATTTGCGCCTGATTTTTAGGAGCAACTGGTGGAGAACGGACTATCTTAGAAATCGCAATTCTCCACATTTTTTTTTCTGCAGTTCTAGTCAGGTAGAACAGTTCTACTTTGGAACAGAATTTTTTCTTCAAAAGGGGGCGTGTCCGGCCACTGACACCTGATTTGAAAGTTTCCACAGTGAAAACGTACTCCAAACTAAAGTAGAATGGAGCAAGTGAAGATTTTTGTAGAACTGAAAAAACCTGTTCTACACATTAAAAAATCAGGCGCAGGTTACAAATTAGGCGTCCAGAACGAGGTGAGAGGGGGGGTGGGGGGTGGGGGGGGGGAGGGAAGTCACTAAATTCTATAATAAATCCTTATTTATACTTATACAAATATTATACAAATAAATCCAACCTGAATAAACATTTATAAGCAAAGAAAAGATTAAATAAACCATCTTCCTACCTGTGTGAAAGTGCTTCAGGCAGGCCTTTCGGGACCGAAGGCTGAACGGGCCGGCCCGAGACTTCGGGCACGGCCCGTCCCCAGCACCAGATTTACAGGTAGGTGGCGTCGGGTTGGGTCGGGTCAGGTCGGGGAGGTTTGGTTCGGTTCGGGGAGGGAGAGGGGGGGGAGGGAGAGAGAGAGAGAGGGCGAGGGGGAGAGAGAGAGAGGGGAAGGGGAGAGAGAGAGGGGGGAAGGGGAGAGAGAGAGGGGGGAAGGGGAGAGAGAGAGGGGGAAGGGGAGAGAGAGAGGGGGGAAGGGGAGAGAGAGAGGGGGGAAGGGGAGAGAGAGAGGGGGGAAGGGGAGAGAGAGAGGGGGGAAGGGGAGAGAGAGAGGGGGGAAGGGGGAGAGAGAGGGGGAGGGAGAGAGAGGCGGGGAGAGAGAGGGGCGGGGGGGAGAGAGAGGGGAGGGAGAGGGGGAGGGGGGGGAGGGAGAGGGGAAGGAGAGGGGGAGGGAGGTCAGGTCGGATCCAGTCCGGGAGCGGGAGTCGGGTCCAGTGGGGGGGGGGGGTCGGGTCGGGTCGGGGGGCGGAAGTGCGTGTCGGGTTGGGTCCAGTTGGGGGGGGCGGGGAGCGGGAACAGGAGCGCGGGTCGGGTCGGGTCCAGTCGGGGAGGTGGGGAGCGGGAACAGGAGCGCGGGTCGGGTCGGGTCGGGTCCAGTCGGGGGGGGCGGGGAGCGGGAACAGGAGCGCGGGTCGGGTCGGGTCCTGTCGGGGAGCGGGAACAGGAGCGCGGGTCGGGTCCAGTTGGGGGGGCGGGGAGCGGGAACAGGAGCGTGGGTCGGGTCGGGTCCAGTCGGGGCGGCGGGGAGCAGGAACAGGAGCGCGGGTCGGGTCCAGTCGGGGGGGGGGGCGGGGAGCGGGAACAGGAGCGCGGGTCGGGTCCAGTCGGGGGGGGGCGGGGAGCGGGAACAGGAGCGTGGGTCGGGTCCAGTCGGGGGGGCGTGGAGCGGGAGCGCGGGTCGGGTCGGGGAGGTTTGGTTCGGTTCGGGGAGGGAGAGGGGGGGAGGGAGAGAGAGAGAGAGGGAGGGGGGGAGAGAGAGAGAGAGAGAGAGGGAGGGGGGGGAGAGAGAGGGGGGAGGGGGGGGGAGGGGGAGAGAGGGGGGAGGGGGAGAGAGGCGGGGAGGGGGGGGAGGGAGGTCAGGTCGGATCCAGTCCGGGAGCGGGAGTCGGGTCCAGTGGAGGGGGGGGTCGGGTCGGGGGGCGGAAGTGCGTGTCGGGTTGGGTCCAGTCGGGGGGGGCGGGGAGCGGGAACTGGAACGCGGGTCGGGTCCAGTCGGGGAGGCGGGGAGCGGGAACAGGAGCGCGGGTCGGGTCGGGTCCAGTCGGGGAGGCGGGGAGCGGGAACAGGAGCGCGGGTCGGGTCGGGTCCAGTCGGGGGGGGGGTCGGGGAGCGAGAACAGGAACGCGGGTCGGGTCCAGTCGGGGGGGGGCGGGGAGCGGGAACAGGAGCGCGGGTCGGGTCCAGTCGGGGGGGGGGAGCGGGAACAGGAGCGCGGGTCGGGTCGGATCCAGTCCGGGGGGGGGCGGGGAGCGGGAACAGGAGCGTGGGTCGGGTCGGGTCCAGTCCGGGGGGGGGCGGGGGAGCGGGAACAGGAGCGCGGGTCGGGTCGGGTCCTGTCGGGGAGCGGGAACAGGAGCTCGGGTCGGGTCGGGTCCTGTCGGGGAGCGGGAACAGGAGCTCGGGTCGGGTCGGGTCCTGTCGGGGAGCGGGAACAGGAGCGCGGGTCGGGTTGGGTCCAGTCGCGGGGGGGGAGCAGGAACAGGAGCGCGGGTCAGGTCGGGTCGGGTCCAGTCGGGGGGGCGGGGAGCGGGAACAGGAGCGTGGGTCGGGTCCAGTCGGGGGGGCGGGGAGCGGGAACAGGAGCGCGGGTCGGGTCGGGTCCAGTCGGGGAGCGGGAACAGGAGCGCGGGTCGGGTCGGGTCAGTCGGGGGGAGGAGCGGGTGTCGGGTCTGGTCCGGAGGCAGGGGGGGCGGGGGAAGCGGGTGTCGGGTCGGGTCTGGTCCGGAGGCAGGGGGGGGAGCGGGTGTCGGGTCTGGTCCGGAGGCAGGGGGGAGTGGGTGTCGGGTCTGGGCGGGAGGGGGGGGGGAAGCAGGAGCTTGCCGTGGGAGGAGCCTCATTCACGCAGCCCCAGTGAGGCCATTGGGCCAGGGCTAGGGGCTGCGTGCTTCGGGCCCCTCCCACACAGTTCGGCGCCTGGAGCTACTGCACTTGCGTGCCCACTGTAGCGCGCATGTGCAGAGGTCCCGGCACTGTTTTCAGCGCAGGGACCTGGCTCCGCCCCCCCCCACAGCTCGTGCTGGCTGCGCCGAGGGCCAGAGGACCTGCAGGTAGGTGGAGAATACCGAGGATTTTTTTAGGCGCACGTTGTGGCGTGAAAAATGGGCGTCCAGGTCTGGACTGCGCCGTTCTAGGCGCGTGTGTAAACTTGGGCCCATAAAATGGAAGAGAGTGACTAAAGTAAATGTTGGTCCTCTTTGGATATGGGCATGGTGCCGGAGGATTGGAGGACTGCTAATGTAGTACTCTTGTTTAAGAAGGGAAAAAGGGATAGACCGAGTAATTACAGGCCTGTCAGCCTAACGTCAGTGGTGGGAAAATTATTGGAAAAAATTCTGAAAGACAGGCTAAATCTGCATTTGGATAGGCAAGGATTAATTATGGACAGTCAGCACGGATTTGTTAAGGGAAGATCATGTTTGACTAACCTGATTGAATTTTTTGAGGAGGTAACCAAGAGGGTGGATAAGGATAGTGTGTATGATGTAGTATATATGGACTTTCAGTAAGGCTTTTGATAAAGTCCCGCATGGTAGACTGGTCATGAAGGTTAAAGCCCATGGGATCCAGGGCAAAGTGGCAAATTGATCCAAAATTGGCTTGGAGGAGGAAGCAAAGGGCAATGATTGATGGATGTTTTTGTGACTGGAAGGATGTTTCCAGTGGGGTTCCGCAGGGCTCAGTACTGGGTCCCTAGCTTTTTGTGGTATATATCAACGATTTAGATTTGAATATAAGAAGTATGATTAAGAAGTTTGCAGACGACACTAAAATTGGCTGTGTGATTGATAATGAAGAGGAAAGTCATGGGCTGCAGGAGGATATCAATCTACTGGTCAGGTGGGCAGAGCAGTGGCAAATGGAATTTAATTCAGAGAAGTGTGAGATGATGCACTTTGGGAGGGCTAATAAGGAAAGGGTATACACATTAAGCGGTAGGCCACTTAATAGTGTAGATAAACAAAGGGACCTTGGAGTGCTTGTCCATCGATCCCTGAAAGTAGCAGGCCAGGTGGATAAGGTGGTTAAGAAGGCATTTGAAATACTTGCCTTTATTGGCCAAGGCATAGCATATAAGAGCAGGGAGGTTATGCTTAAATTGTATAATACTTTGGTTGGGCCACAGCTGGAGTACTACATACAGTGCTGGTCGCCGTATTATAGGAATGACATGATTGCATTCGAGCGGGTGCAGAGGAGATTTACTAAGATGCTGCCTGGAATGGAGAATCTTAGTTATAAGGACAGATTGGATAGGCTGGGTTTGTTCTCATTGGAACAGAGGAGGTTGAGAGGACACCTCATCATGGTGTACAAAATATTGAGGGACCTGGACATAGTGGATAGTAAGGGTCTATTTCCATTGGTGGAGGGGGCTATTATAAGGGGGCATAGTTTTAAGGTGGTTGGTGGAAGGTTTAGAGGGGATTTGAGGGGGGGGGGCTTCTTTACACAGAGGGTTGTGGGGATCTGGAACTCGCTGCCTGGAAGAGTGGTGGATGCAGAAACCCTCACCACTTTTAAGAGATGGTTGGATGGGCACTTAAAGTGCCGTAACCTGCAGGGTTACGGACCGAGAGCTGGTAATTGGGATTAGACTAATGACCTTTTGTTGGTCGGCGCAGATATAATGGTAAGTACTGCAGGGAATAGAATACGGCCAGGGTGATCTCCTGGACTAGTTTCGATCACCTGGATGGGTCGGAGAGGAATTTTCCCAGATTTTTTCTCCCTCAATTGGCCTGGGTTTTTATCTGGTTTTTGCCTCTCCCAGGAGATCATATTGCTCCAGATGTGGTGGAGAGTAGATGTTTTTAGTATCAGGGGTGTTGCAGTGATGTGGAACAGACTGGTTGGGCTGGGTGCTCTTTGCCTTTCTGTTATTGTTCATGGATTTGTATGTAACCTTTAGGGCTGCTGACGAAGGGCCGTGTGGCTCTTTGTCGGCCGGCGCAGATACGATTGGCCGAAATGGCCTCCTTCTGCGCTGTAAATTTCTATGTTCAGAGTAACTGCAGGCTGAGCTTCTCTGACAAATCTAGGTAGGTGTGCCTCTGTAGGTGTGAGAGTTTAGCAGTCTGCTTCTGGTGCAACTTGACTTGGCTGAAATCCCTCTGTTGCTCCTTCCTTTCTTCCAGAAAAGTAAAAGGAAATTCCCACAGAGAAACCTTTTCTCCCAATATTCTGGACATTCCAAGAAGGTAGGAGTGCCATAACACTTGGCACAAAGCCTCCTGAGGAAATACGCATGCTGATAAAAAATGAAATCAAACTGGAAAGCAGTCTAAAAATACAACAACAAGGGCTAGAAATTGCATAGCGTCCCGTTTGGGGCGATAACTTTTGCGCAGTATCAGCAGGTGCTAAGCAATTCCAGCAGACGCGAACTTCCAGTTTAGCGCTCCAAGAGGGAAGTGGAGTGCTGAATCAAGCACTACCGCTTCGCTTGGAGTGCTAAATGAGGCAAGAGGGGCGGCAGAGCGCTGCACAGTGTCCAGTGCAGCGCTGCCGGACTCACAGCCTCCTACCCTCCCTTAAAGGGAAGGACCATTGCTGAAGGCGCTGCAAGGAAATGAATCGACTGGTCGGCGAGAGCACCTGCAATTTGCGATGATCAACCCCAAGCACTCTAACAGAATGCAGGGCTGATCAATGGTGGCAGTTTTAGCTAACCTTCTATGCTCGCTTTTCAATTGAAGAATTGAAAAGCGAGCATAGAGGGTTAGGTAAAATTGTTTTCACCTACCTCACCAGCACCCCAAGCAGCCGGCCAACCTCACGACGCCTCCTGCAGCTGCCAATGTTGCCGCCCGGCGATGCTGCTTCTTATGTTCTTACGTTCTTCTGTTCTTAACAGGAGGTGCAAAGGAGGCCAATTTCTCTAAGTCTTTAACTTAGCCTCTTTAAATATAGATACATCGCAGACTCTGGTGACTCTGTGCACCCATTGTCCATGGACGGGGTTTATGACTCAGGACTATTGCAGTGCACGGAAATTGCGTGGATGTCCAAATTGCCCTGATATTCCGGCCTCCCCGGATCCGTACGGAGAGTGTGCGGACCAGGGAAGGCATCGGAAAAGCCTGTTTTCGGCACGCAATGCGCATACGCAGAAAACCGGCTTTTCCGATCTGTTAAGTTTCTGGCTTGACAGATGGCCACATCTCAGGAGCGAGGACATTCCCACGGCAGAGATTGGACTATTTGCCCATCTCTTGCCCAGCGAATGTCCTTAAAACTCTTGCTCCTGGTAAAAACAGGTGCATAGCCTACTTTTAGCAGTGTAAGAGTTTAAAAACATATCAAAAACATATTAAAATAAAATAAAAAAATACATATTTATGTTTAAAAACCCTGCCCGCTCAGGTAATTTTATTTTAAACCATAATTAAAACTTTTTTAAAAAATCAGCAAATATTTTTTTTTAAACATTTCTATCAACTTTAATTTCTATAATGTATTTATGTGAGGTATTTTTTTGAATGTTTTGTGTCGTGTTTATGTGTTTGGGGGTGTTTCTCATTCATCGTAATAGGAGTTTCGGACTTACGAAAGTCCTATTACTATGAATGAGAAAATACTTTATCGTGATTGGGTGTTCAGGCCCACGTGACTCCTACAGATGTCCCAATGTGAACATGCTCCGTTGCGCAAGAAGAGGAGGCCTCGAGTCTGGGATCTCTGGCGAGCGTTCGACCAAAAGGTAAGTGCGCATCTTTTCTCCTATTTTTAGTCGAACGCCCACGGGAAGAAGAAACTGGGATTTCAGGGCCATTATCTGGACCTCATGTAAATATTGCAGTGGGGAAAGTGGCAAGCAGTTATGTCCAGAAAATTAATTTGGGAGCTATTTCAGTGGAACTCAATGTAATATAGCTTTGCCCCTATTTATGATCGACCATGTCCATTTTATAACTGGGAATAATCAATTGGAAAATCTGTCCTACTGACTCATTGTTAAATGTTTTACGAATAGTTTTTAAGCTTTCAGGGTTCGAATTTCGGTACTGCTGTTTTTGAGAAGGTGTCACTGCCTGAGTGCTGATTTTGCCGCCAGGCATTAGGTGCAGGCTCCAACTGCCAAATTCAGTTTTTACACCCAAAGATGAGAGAGCAGCACTAAAAAGTAGCATTGCACACGCATCCTTGGGCAGGAGCTCAGGAGGCCTACTGAATTTCGCAGCGGAAGTCTGCCGTCATGCTAGCTGGAAAACGGGAAGAAAGAAAAAAAACCTCAAACTTCTCCGACCCACACACAACTAATGAAAAAATGAAGAAATAAAGAAAGAAAAAAACTTACCTCAGTCTCTGGCTGATTCCGTCCGAGTTATTTCAAATGCTGCATGCATTTAGGTAGAGTGTTTTAATACTAGTTTTTAAACCATGATTTTTGGTTTTGACCCCTCCTGCAGCCCCTTTATATTCATACATATTGTCCCTTCCTATCACCTTGTGGTTTACACTTACCCCAGTGCTACTCTGCTCTGTTGCCTCCTGTCTTTTGCATTCTTTCTTGGGGTCCTGTTCATCTGCGCTCTCACCCACTCTAACCAACTCAGAGCCCTCTCCTGGGTTCCGAATACTCCTCGCATTGAGGCACTGAACTTTCAGGCTTGCCTTTTTATTACACTTTGACCCTTTAGAATTTTGCTGTACATTGGCCCTTTTTGTTTTTTGCCTTGGTCACTGGTGGGCGTAGTTTATAGGCCCCCAAATAATAACTTCACGGTGGGGCAGACAATAATCAAGGGAATAATAGAGGCATGTGAAAAAGGAACGGCAGTAATCATGGGGGATTTTAACCTACATATCGATTGGTCAAATCAAATCGCACGGGGTAGCCTGGAGGAGGAATTCATAGAATGCATACGGGATTGTTTCTTAGAACAGTATGTTACAGAACCTACAAGGGGGCAAGCTATCTTAGATCTGGTCCTGTGTAATGAGACAGGAATAATAAACGATCTCCTAGTAAAAGATCGTCTCGGAATGAGTGATCACAGTATGGTTGAATTTGTAATAAAGATTGAGGGTGAGGAAGTAGTGTCTCAAACGAGCGTACCATGCTTAAACAAAGGGGACTACAGTGGGATGAGGGCAGAGTTAGCTAAAGTAGACTGGGAACACAGACTAAACGGTGGCACAATTGAGGAACAGTGGAGGACTTTTAAGAAGGTCTTTCATAGTGCTCAACAAAAATATATTCCAGTGAAAAAGAAGGGCGGTAAGAGAAGGGATAACCAGCCGTGGATAACCAAGGAAATAAAGGAGAGTATCAAATTGAAAACCAATGCGTATAAGGTGGCCAAGGTTAGTGGGAAACTAGAAGATTGGGAAAATTTTAAACGACAGCAAAGAATGACTAAGAAAGCAATAAAGAAAGGAAAGATAGATTACGAAAGTAAACTTGCGCAAAACATAAAAACAGATAGTAAAAGCTTTTACCGATATATAAAACGGAAGAGAGTGACTAGAGTAAATGTTGGTCCCTTAGAAGATGAGAAGGGAGATTTAATAATGGGAAATGTGGAAATGGCTGAGACCTTAAACAATTATTTTGCTTCGGTCTTCACAGGGGAAGACACAAAAACCATGCCAAAAATTGCTGGTCACAGGAATGTGAGAAGGGAGGACCTTGAGACAATCACTGTCACTAGGGAGATAGTGCTGGGCAGGCTAATGGGACTCAAGGCAGACTTTTAATATCCTAGTCCTGATGAAATGCATCCCAGGGTATTAAAAGAGATGGCGGAAGTTATAGCAGATGCATTCGTTATAATCTACCAAAATTCTCTGGACTCTGGGGAGGTACCATCGGCTTGGAAAGCAGCTAATGTAACGCCTCTGTTTAAAAAAGGGGGCAGACAAAAGGCAGATAACTATAGGCCGGTTAGTTTAACATCTGTAGTGGGGAAAATGCTTGAAGCTATCATTAAGGAAGAAATAGCGGTACATCTAGATAGGAATAGTGCAATCAAGCAGACGCAACATGGATTCATGAAGAGGAAATCATGTTTAACTAATTTACTGGAATTCTTTGAGGATATAACGAGCATGGTGAATAGAGGTGTACCGATGGATGTGGTGTATTTAGATTTCCAAAAGGCATTCGATAAGGTGCCACACAAAAGGTTACTGCAGAAGATAAAGGTACGCGGCGTCAGAGGAAATGTATTAGCATGGATCGAGAATTGTCTGGCTAACAGAAAGCAGAGAGTCGGTATGAATGGGTCCTTTTCGGGTTGGAAATCGGTGGTTAGTGGTGTGCCACAGGGATCGGTGCTGGGACCACAACTGTTTACAATATACATAGATGACCTGGAAGAGGGGACTGAGTGTAGTGTAACAAAATTTGCATGTGACACAAAGATTAGTGGGAAAGCGGGTTGTGTGGAGGACACAGAGAGGCTGCAAAGAGATTTGGATAGGTTAAGCGAATGGGCTAAGGTTTGGCAGATGGAATACAATGTCGGAAAATGTGAGGTCATCCACCTTGGAAAAAAAAACAGTAAAAGGGAATATTATTTGAATGGGGAGAAATTACAACATGCTGCGGTGCAGAGGGACCTGGGGGTCCTTGTGCATGAATCCCAAAAAGTTAGTTTGCAGGTGCAGCAGGTAATCAGGAAGGCGAATGGAATGTTGGCCTTCATTGCGACAGGAATGGAGTACAAAAGCAGGGAGGTCCTGCTGCAAATGTACAGGGTCTTGGTGAGGCCGCACCTGGAGTACTGCGTGCAGTTTTGGTCACCTTACTTAAGGAAGGATATACTAGCTTTGGAGCGGGTACAGAGACGATTCACTTGGCTGATTCCGGAGATGAGAGGGTTACCTTATGATGATAGATTGAGTAGACTGGGTCTTTACTCGTTGGAGTTCAGAAGGATGATGGGTGATCTTATAGAAACATTTAAAATAATGAAAGGGATAGACAAGATAGAGGCAGAGAGGTTGTTTCCACTGGTCGGGGAGACTAGAACTAGGGGGCACAGCCTCAAAATACAGGGGAGCCAATTTAAAACTGAGTTGAGAAGGAATTTCTTCTCCCAGAGGGTTATGAATCTGTGGAATTCTCTGCCCAAGGAAGCAGTTGAGGCTAGCTCATTGAATGTATTTAAATCACAGATAGATAGATTTTTAACCAATAAGGGAATTAAGGGTTATGGGGAGCGGGCGGGTAAGTGGAGCTGAGTCCACGGCCAGATCAGCCATGATCTTTTTGAATGGCGGAGCAGGCTCGAGGGGCTAGATGGCCTACTCCTGTTCCTAATTATTATGTTCTTATGTATTACATTGCCTGCCCAATTAAACTAGCGAGAGGCCAGAACCATTTTCATGGTCAGAATTCATTTCAATGCGATCCTCTTGCTCAATAAGTGTTGACTGGCAGTTTGCTGATCAAGAGGTTCCTCTGCAAAGTTTAGCTGGATAATATTGCTTAAAAGGGTGGGCTGGGGGGTGGGGGGGTGGGAATTGTAATCTTTAGGGAGGGGCACAGGGGAACCAGCAGGGGGCCAAATGATTTATTCATGATTCTCCTGCCCCCCACAAAAATCAGTGCCACATTCATATTTTTAGTTTTTTGGGGTAGCCTTTAAGTGAAGTTTACAAATCCTCATTATTACTGCATAAAATAAATAAAAAATGAACTTAGGCTCATTATTTTGAAAAGTTAATACATGTCTCTGTTTTGAAACGTTTGTTCAATTTCAGTCGTCTTTCTAAATATATGGAAATGCAAAGCATTATGACTAAAACTTTTACTGATACCAATGTGTATGACTACCGCCTAAGTGATCATAGTTCAGATTTTTAAGTTGGTCCCCTGATAGGCATACATTTTTTTAAATTAAAGCACTTTGAAAAATATAATCTGCTCCTTTAATTAGTTTCTTTGAAAGCATATTATTGTATGAATATTCAATGAAGAACATGTGTTATGGATTATTGAATGTGAGAGTGAATTTTATTAAAGTTGCAGTTATGGTCTTATGTGCAGTTTGCTGCCTGGCAACCCCTCCCTCTCTTCTTAGGAAGTGGTGCACAAACCTCTCCTGTAAGTGCTTCTAATAAAGAAAATGTCAGGATAAACACAGCAGAGCTTTTACAGCTTGTTTCCATCTACTCTGTCCCAGCCCTTCAAAATCGAAACACCTCCCTTAATCTCCTCAGGAAAAAACCCCAGTTAAGTCTTTGTATTTTTATTTTCTCATACCAGGCAACAAGTGAATCTGTGCTGATCCCTCTCTATTACCTCAACATCCTTCCTACAACATGGAGCCCCAAACTGCACACAGAGCTGTAACTGTGGCCATACTCAAGTTTTATATAGATTCACCATGACATCACAATTTTTATGATCTATACCTCTTGCTAGAAATCCGGTACTGCATTAGCTTTTTTTAATACCTTTATCCACTTGAAGTATAACTTTTAATGTCTTCTGAACCTGAACCCCGAAACCAATTGCTCTTTCACATCACTCCGCTTTCCCCATTCAATGCATGATCATTACTTTTACTTTTTTTTACCTCATATTTACTGACATTGAATTCCATCTGTCACTTTTTATTATTTTATCAATATCCCCTTGCTGTAGGCTTTGGTTTTCAGAATTATTTACTGTGCCTCCTAATTTAGTATTATCTGCAAAATAGGACACCATTCTCTCTAGCTCAATATCCAATCATTGACACAGTGAAGAGAATCAGGCCCAAATCAGAACCTTATGGGAGCTATGACTTGCGAAGCACCCGGAGAATATGCCCTTAACTCTTAGGCCGGAACTTTTCCAGTGCTGAGAGGGTGGGGCGAGTTTGGAGGCTGGTCAGCTGTCAAAAAGGAAATGATTGACAGCGGGTCGGGAGCTAGTCTCCCAGGGGTCAGATCTGTCAGCACTTAACAGACCCGACACCGAGGCAGGGGAGGCAATTTACCTCATTAAGAGCTGGTCAAAAGCCAGTTAAAGACAATTTTACCCTCCACTTACCATTTTTCCAGCTTTTTGACAAGGTTAATAATGCTCGGGGATCACGTCAGGTAAGTAGGTTGGGTTTTCAATGAGTAAACATTTTTCTGAATAGATGACAGCTGCAAATGTGGTATAAAAGCTATTCACTTTCCAATCTTACAAGATGGAGTCTTCAGGCTTTGGAATACACTTTTGAGCATTATGCAGGTTGGAAATGTTCGGAGTAAACTCGCTATCCACTGTCACCTCCTTGAAACAACCTCTCTCACCATTGACAGATCGCTCCTGTCATCTCAGCCTCACCTGCCATTTATTCCATCAGCATCGGTGCCCTTGACAAAAATCTCACCTTGGTCTTCGAAATGCCACCACGATTAGCCCCAACACCAACATCACCAGACACACCAGCATCACCAACAACAACACCAACCTCTCCACAATCACCCAATGCTGCACAGGACAGAGGGCATCAGCACCTAACCATATTGCTGCCCGGGAAGTCAGAGATGGCCTCCACATAGCTAGATTTACTTCACTTGATGTTGTGCATCCTGGCTGCCACATGATGCACCTGGTTTGTACCACCCTACACCAGCACCATAAAGCATCCCTCCAATCCTCAAACCATTCCTTTCACACTCATCCCCATTGCAGGAGGTACCGTTATGTCTCACCATTCACTGCAACTTAATAAGCCATTTCTTAGGGTGCACACAAATCTGTCCAAGAAAACAAAGTGTTCAAAATAAAGACTTCAACGTTTTATAACATATTAATAGAAATGTTATATGAACATTGGTGATATCACCCAAATGCCTAACCTTGTGTGTTGTTAGTTGGTATGATTGCTGTTATGTATTGTCCAGGTGCATTAATGTATAAGTACAATGGTGCGCCACAGAGGGTGCTGTGGTGGGAGACCTGAAAGTACCTGCAAGACAACGTATAAAAGGCTGCCCACCACACCTGAGAGCTACTCTGGAATTGCACAATAAAGGACTAAGGTCACAGCACCAGACTGTGTGGAGTCAGGGATTTGAGTGCTACATACATCACATTGGCAACGAGGACACGGACGAGCTTCACTCAACCATGGCTAGTTAAAGGATTTTACGGTGGGTAATGATTGGGAGGCCTTTACGGAAAGGCTCGCGTACTACTTTACGGCAAACGACCTGACGGGGGGCACGGACGCACTGAGAGAGAAGCGTAAGGCGATATTGCTTTCCAGTTGTGGCGATGAGGTTTACTGTCTCATCAGGGATTTGCTGGCACCCGCGAGCGCCAGGGACAAGTCATATGAGGAGCTGATCGAACTTATTCGTGACCAACTGAAACCGAAGGAGAGCATCCTCACGGCCAGGCACAAATTCTACCATCACTGCAGACCTGAGGGCCAGGATGTCACCAAATATGCTGCAGACCTCAGGAGACTCGCGGCACCGTGTGACTTTGGCACACACCTTGACGAGGCGTTGCGAGACATTTTTTGTTATGGGGATTGGCCATGAAGGTCTCCTTCACAAGCTGCTATCCACTAAACTTACAGACACCCTGAAGCAAGCCATCAGCAGGGCATTTATGACCTCGACTTGCAGCATCAAGCAGCTGATCCACACAGTCTCGAACCCGGCAGACACTGGCCACAGGATAGCACCCGCCACGGACAAAACTGCAGAACGTGGCTCTGCCCAGGGCAGAGAGCATGGACCTCGGGGTCCTGGAACTCAGAGTCTGCCGAGGGGGGCTAATCGAGTGGCACCATGCTGGCGCTGCGGAGGAAACCATGGGGCTCACCGGTGCAGGTTTGCGGAGTATACGTGCAATGCCTGCCACACGAAAGGCCACCTTCAGAGTATGTGCAAAAGAAACCTGACTCACCGTGTGGCTGAGGAGATGGTAGAGAATCCCAGCGAGGGGCAGGCAGTAGAAGATGAGGCGTTTGGACTGTACACGTGTACCGATGATTCTGCCCCAGTGATTATGGAAGTCAAGATTAACAGAGTCCCAGTGAGTATGGAAGTGGACACTGGATCGGGTCCGTCATTGATGAGTCAGGAAACTTTTGATAAACTGTGGGTCAACCCAGCTGCACGACCCAAGCTGGTCCCGGTCATGGCGAAGCTGCGTACCTACACCAAGGAACTGATACCTGTTCTTGGCAGAGCGGATGTGCAGGTATCTCACGGGGGCGAGACGCACGGTTTACCTTTGTGGGTCATTGCAGGCGATGGGCCGATGCTACTAGGCAGGAGGTGGATGGGGAAGGTCCGTGGGAGCTGGGAAGACTTCATTCCTCCACAGACCATTGTCCCTCTGGTTCCCAAAGAGCAGCGACAACCGAGCTGGAGGAGAAAGAAGCAGTTCATCGGCAGTCTAAATCCCCACACAGACGAGCAGACCCTGGAAGAGCAGTTTTGTAGGTGCGGGCTGATCGTTGGGGTGTGGGCCGGCGACGCGCTGCAGGCGATGAGCGGGAGGTCCAACGATGGCCGACAAATCTGGGGGAGCCCACGCAGAGGAAAAGTCGGGCGGCAGTCGCGGCTACGGTGGTGGCGTCTGCAGCGGCCGCAGGAGGGGCGGCAGTTGCAGGGACAGTGACGGGAGCGGAGGCTACAGCAGCGGTGGAGGCTACGGCAGCGGCTGGTGTGACTCGGGAGAACGCGAGCCAGAGCGGCGGATACGGCAGCAATTATGGAGGCCGCTCTTACAGGGACTATGACTGATCGAGTCCAGGGAACCACTTCTGCCAAAGTTAAGATCAAGTTGTTCTTGGCCGTTTTACTCCTTTCTTCTTTGTTACTTCTGTTCTTTCTTCGTCAGCGAGCTCAAGATGGTGGCGAGCCTCATGGCAGCAGAGCTCTGCAGAGAAAGGCAAGCAGAGCAACTAAAATGGCGGCACCCAGTGGACGCCTCATGGGAAACACAAGATGGCATCTTAAAAGGGAAATGCACCCGGGAGTCTTAAAAGGGCCTTACACCATTGGCAGTCCCCACAAAGAGACTTTTGTAAGGCAAGAGCGAATCTAAATGAGCAATGTGAATGTAGAATGACAGATTTATGATAAGAGTTAATATTTTAATGCTGAATGGTTGCTGTGTTTAAAATAATGGATATGAATTACAAAAAGAGTTAATACCACGAGGTACAAGTAAAAGGGTAATGGATCCATGACTAACATGACTAATGGAGTAATGCGATTTTTGATTTAAGTGATTCATGCAATTGTTCAGCAGCTGCAGATGAGCCGCCAAGGCAACTACTTTCTGAGAACAGAGGCAATGCACCAGTTGCAATACCCTGTCTCAGCGCAGCCTATTACCTCGGGCAAAAAGGGGCAGTATACCGCCACTGTATCTCACCCAGAGGAGCTGGGATTAAACAACTGTTCAGTGTACCTGCAACCTTTTGACATAATATCTGTACCACATATTATATGTACCATACAAATGTACTGTCTATGTATACCTGCTTTCTGTTGGAGGTTATGCTCGTGTACTTCACCCATGTAAGGACTGCAAACACCACATGCTTGCACCGAATCGCGAGCATAATCTCCACATGGTGAAGAAGAGGGAAGTGGATGGTCATGGACTCACACTCACAAATCAACCAGGACGAACAAGGCCGAGGTTACCGGCAATGGCTTTTGGAACTGGGGGGGGGGAGTGAGATGTTATGTATTGTCTAGGTACATTAAATGTATAAGTACAATGGTGCGCTAGAGAGCGCTGTGGTGGGAGACCTAAAAGTGCCTGCAAGACAGAGTATAAAAGGCTGCCCACCACACCTGAGAGGCACTCTGGAGTTGCACAATAAAGGACTAAGGTCACAGCAGTTACTACAACACCAGACTGTGTGGAGTCAGTGATTTGAGTGCTACATACATCACAATTGCACGAGGATGAAGGTGAGTATGAGGAGTGGCTAGTAAGATGAGGAAATGATAATGTAGATAGAGAGGGATGGGTGGAGGTGCAAGATAAGTTGGTGTGAGTAAGGATGGGCAGGAGTAGGGTAGGGAAGCCAGAGTGATGGGGATGTGATGAGTGGCACAGCAGGATGAGGTTGAGTGAGGCTTTGCGGTAACATTTCGTGATTTACTGAGATCATTTAAATGTTTGCGCCACTGCAGCCAGGTCCTCCTGACGATATCCCTGCTTATGCCCTCCTGTGCAATGTGCAACCAAGCTGTGTTGGGTTACTGGGGAGGTCTCTTCTGCCCATAGGAAGGGAAGAGAACCACTCTGCGTGCTATGACTCCCTCCATAAGCATATGGAGGGAGTCAAGGGAGAGCCATGGGGCAGCCATGCACCTTTTTGGAGTGCTTGTCGGTGTTGCAGCTCTTCTATGCTGTAGAACACTGATAGCACAACTGTAAAATCAATTTAGCCATGGTCCTTTTAAGGAAAAAGGCTGATGACGCGTCATCAAATGATGTCAGCCGACCTGTTTCCTTTTAATTGGCGAGGACCCTCGCTGGGCGGGCTTAACAAGCCCAATCATCATGAAATTACTTGGAGACAGCAGGCTGCAGCCTAGAGTGGGACGAGACCTCGCTACAGACGTCGCCCGCCCCGGATTCGCTATGGTTGGCGAAATCGCAGCCGTAATATCTGTTTCCTCCCTCATAACCAGTTTCTAATACAATTGATACCTTCCCCCTAATTCCATACCCCTTAATCTTCTCCAGCAGTCTCATGTGTGGAATCTTGTCAAATGCTTTTTGAATGTCCATGTACACCACATCCATTGTATTTCCTCCATTCACCATCTCGGTCACCATCTCAAGAAATTGCCAGGCACATTCTTCTTCTCTGAAATCCATGTTGGCTGTTTCTAATTATTTTCTTTTCATCTAGACATATCTGTAATGAAAGATTCTAACATTTTTGCCACCTTAGGTGTTAAACCAACTGGCCTGTAATTAACTGGATTGGCTCTGTCTCACTTTTTGGAAATCTGTATTACATTGGCCTCTATCCACTTCTCAAGCACACATTCACTGTCACTTAAATCTTGAAATATTTTTAGTTTCTAGGATCTCTGCTATTTCTTTCCCTATTTCACTTGGGATCCTTGGATGTATCCATTCAGGCCATTATATCATCCCTCAGCTTAACTAATTTCTCTAATACTTTATTATAATATCTCATTCTTCTTTAAACTAATTGTGAATTTACCTCCCCAATATCTCTTTATCTTTTGTAAACACTGAAACACCGTACTTGTTAAGTATCCGCGACCAATATTGCTCCTCTAAGAACTCACTATGCTCTCCTCTCAGGGAATCTTTACATTTAACAATTCTATTTTTACTTTGTAGATTCTTTCCTCATAATCCCTCCTTTTTTTCTGCATTCCTATCTTAATCTCCTTCCTTATTTTCACATATTCCCTCTTTATTATTTGTGTTGTACCTATTTGCTTTATATGCCCTCTTCATCAATTTTAGTTTGTTTCTAATTCTATTTATCCAAGGCATTTCAAAACTTGAAGTAGTCTCCTTATTACATATTTTTCTCTGGATCTTTGCAAACTCCTTTTTAAAAAATGTTTCATTGTTAATCAGCAGTTCTGTGTGCCAATTTCTGTGAACACCTCACCTCAGTTAGCTCACCTCTCATCTTTCTAAAATTTACCAAATTGAAATCTGTAGCCCATGTTTCTGTACTAACTTTTGCCTTTCTATTTGGACCTTAGAGCTTATCTTATTAATATTTAACTCATCTACCTCATCTATTTCGTTACTCATAAGTAGATCTAGCAACACCTCTGCCTTGTTAGCATCCGAATGTACTGCTTGAGGGAGTCCTGCACACTTAATAGGAAATACAATCATTTTTCTCCATTCACTCCCTCTACTCATTAATGAGTGAGTAATTTGAATCTCCTAGAACAATAATTTTGTTTTATTAATTTTCTAGTTCTGTCCATAGATTTTCTCTTACATTTCCCCCCTGAAATCCACTAAATAGTCACCAATCTCTAGTAAGTCAAAGCTCAGTGTAACAGTATCAGTCTTCAACAAAGACATTCAGAGTACAGATGTCAAGCTGATGCTTTTCAGTGGAAACCTCTCCTCAAGTGAGTATAAGATATTGCTAACCTATAAGTCCTGCCTATGTCATGAGTAAGGTTATTGACATCATTAGAACATAAAATGTTCTTACAAAGAATCTCCATATTATTCTGTATATATCGCAGATTTATTTTGTCTCCATTATGAAATAGTGAAGCTTATTTGTTTTCTAAGCGTTATTGTGCGGATGATCTCATGTAGCCTGGTGCCCCAGTAACAGCAGAAAAAGCAACTGGAGTTGTTGCCATGAATATCACCTTTCAGGAACAGCAGCAGCAACAACAACTTATATTTTTATAGCACCTTTAACGTAGTGAAATGTCCCAAGGCACTTCACAGGAGTATTATGAGATAAGAAATTTGACACTGAGCCACATAATTAGAAATTAGCGCGGGTTCCCAAAAGCTTGGTCAAAGAGGTACGCTTTAAGGAGCGTCTTGAAGGAGGAAAGAGAGGTGGAGAGGTTTAGGCAGGGAGTTCCAGAGCTTGGGGCTCAGGCAACAGAAGGCACGGCCACCAATGGTTGAGCGATTATAATCAGGGATGCTCAAGAGGGCAGAATTAAGGGAGCGCAGACATCTCGAGGCGGGGGTCGGGGGTGATGGTGGGGGGAGGGGTTATAGGGCTGGAGGAGATTACAGAGATAAGGAGGGGTGAGGCCTGTGGAGGGATTTGAAAATAAGGATGAGAATGAGCAGAAGGAGTATTATATAACACGATTCACTGTTGGTTGAGTAGGGCTCAGTACGAAAAGATTTTGCTTGTGTGTGACCATTTCATGCTTTCATAACTTTGTTATGAGGAGCCTTAACAATTAGATTTAAATGCACTGAAACTATGGGCCCAAGTTTCCACACGCGCCTAGAACGGCGCAGTCCTGACCTGGACGCCCGTTTTTCGCGCCACAAAGTGCGCCTAAAAAAATCCTCAGTATTCTCCACCTACTTGCAGGTCCTCTGGCCCTCGGCGCAGCCAGCACGAGCTGTGGGGGGGCGGAGCCCGGTCCCTGCGCTGAAAACAGTGCCGGAACCTCTGCACATGCGCGCTACAGTGGGCACGCAAGTGCAGTAGCTCCAGGCGCCGAACTGTGTGGGAGGGGCCCGAAGGCACGCAGCCCCTAGCCCTGGCTGAATGGGCTCATTGGGGCTGCGTGAATAAGGCTCCTCCCACGGCCAACTCCTGCTCCCCCCCCCCGCCCCCGACCAGCCCCGACACTCGCTCCCTGCCCCCCCCCCCCCCGACCAGACCCGACACTCGCTCCACGACCTCCCCCCGCCGCCTCCGGACCAGACCCGACACCCGCTGCCCCCCCCCTGCCTCCGGACCAGACCCGACACCCGCTGCCCCCCCCCTGCCTCCGGACCAGACCCGACACCCGCTCCCCCTCCCCCCGCCTCCGGACCAGACCCAACACCCGCGCCCCCACCCCCACCCCGACTGACCCAACCCGAGCTCCTGTTCCCGCTCCCCGCCCCCTCGACTGGACCCGACCCGAACCTACCCGCGCTCCTGTTCCCGCTCCCCGCCCACCCGACTGGACCCGACCCGACCCGCGCTCCTGTTCCCGCCCCCCCGACTGGACCCGACCCGCGCTCCTGTTCCCGCTCCCCACCCCCCGACTGGACCCAACCCGACCCGCGCTCCCGCCCCCCGACCCGACATCCCCCCCCACTGGACCCGACCCCCCCTGTGGAAATGTATTTTTATCTAAGCTGATACCAAATGGTATTTGTGTGACTTTTGATTAAAATGGAGTCCTGGCCCTTCCAGAACTTTCTGCATTTTAGCAGCCAGCTTATTTTAAACAGCTAAACCTGCTGTTAGATGACTGATGGCCATCAGACAGCTAGGAGACAAGTCATGCTGAGACAAGTAACCCCCATGGTGCTCTCCTATTGTCTACACTACAGGAGTTCCATGTCACCCCACCCTTATCTTCTAGCCATTATCTCTTTCCTTTACCTCATCCATTTGAAGCAAACAGGTAAACTGACCAGGAAATTGGATAATCCTGATACAATACAAGACAGGTGATAGCCCATTACCTATGACTCATGGAGTAATGGCCGTTTGGCTTTCTGATAACCCTGACAAAAGGAAATATCTTGACACCATTTCAGTACCAGGATATAGTAATTAACTCTTTATCTGTATTCAGTGACTGTGAGACAGAGCAATACACAGGGAGAGGCCAGAACTTGGGTTTTACTGTATAAATATCTTGTGAAGCTGTACCATTGCGGAGGTTTCATTTTGCCCTTGACTGAGTGAAACCTACCCCTTGCGAGCAAGTAAATTAAAAGGGAAACTTCCATCGGAGCTGTAAGTGTCGGAGTCATTCTTTTCTGAGGTCGAGATTTCGACAGTTATTGGAGGTTCCACCGAGATGCATACTCTCTGTTCTGTGAGTAAAACGGATACAGGCATAGTGCCTCTCCAGTGAAAGGCTTCGGTGGCCAAACAAGGTGAGCCTTTGCTCACAAGAGGTTTCTTCACTGTTGAATCGCAGATGTAATCTGTTGTCCACAGCTGAGGTACTGCATCTACAAGACTCGGCATTTAAAAGTTAAAGGTATTTTTTTTATAACCATTTCTTTCTCAGCTCGCCAGCAGAAGAGAACAGGTTCTGGAAAAAATCTCGAGACAGCCCGGGGAAGGTTTCAGTAGGTAAAAGAAAGCGCTAGTCGATCGAAAAGGGTTCCAGGTTCTTATATGATAAGATTTTTATTGTTTTTAATTCGGAAGGAGTTCTTATGTGATAAGACTATTAAAAGAAAAGAAAAAAGAAAGCGCTAATAATCGATCGAAGGTTCTTATGTGATAAGATTTTTATTGTTTTTAATTCGGAAGGGGTTCTTATGTGATAAGACTATTAAAAAAAAAAAGAGCGCAATCGATCAAAGAGTTTGGGTACGGAACCTTAAGTTTTATCAGCTGTTATTAGGATAAGTTAAGGACTCGGTCTGTAGTGGCGTACAACGCAGACTGAGAATTTGTTTAGAGGTTATGATTTGTGTACTCACGGGAATATTGTTTGTTGTCCTTGTATTACTGTTGGTTGCAATACCTTTGTGAGTCATTGCCATTAGAGAAACGGGAAGAGTCACTAGGGAAAATTGTGATTCGGAAAAAAAAAACCCACAAGGATTGATTAAGAAAAGAAACAGTAACTGATTGATCAACTACGGTTGGTTCGTGCCAACATATCTCACACACCCAGACTGAGCCCGAATTAAGAGCCTTTTCAGGCCACGTAACGGCCAGGAGAAGTGGGCGTAGAGAACTCGGTTGGCCGAAAGGATTGTGAGATCAGAAACTGTGGGAAAATCTTAATCATCCAGAATGGGTGCCGGAGCAAGTTAAAACACCACAAAAGGCACACCAGCCTATGTCATGCTCCAGAATTGTGGTCAGTCTTCAATTGACCAAAGAAACAAAAACGGTAAAGTGGACTAAGGGTGAAAACAGGCCATTTCCACCCGATGGGTCATTTAATTTAGAGAGAACAACTTGTCTCCAGGAGTGTCTTATAAACAGAGATCCAGGTAAAAAAAAAAAGGAAAGTAATAGAAAAGTCCTGGGTTCCGATTCTTCAAGCCCATGTAAAATTAACAGAGGAAGTAAATCAAATGAAAAAAAAAGAGAACCTGATAGTGACTTATGAAAAAAAAAATGAAGCTAGTAAAAGAAAAAGCTTTATTGAATGGAGAGAGACTTGTGAATGTCTTGTCTTTGAATGAGAGTGCGTGAATGTCTTGTCTTTGAATGAGAGTGCTTCTGTCTTTTTTCCTTGTGTCTGGAAACCTGTTTGGAAAAGTTGTGGAGCTGCCTGTTTGTTTTAGCTCCACCCACTTTTTCAAACAAAGTGAAGTTTTTTAACCCTTCATAGTGTTGTCCTGTATGTGGGAAGTTTAAGACATTTTAAGTTAGAAGCGCAGGTGTGGATTTATTCGGATGAGAGGTTACGGAGCTAGGAAATGCACAAAGGATAGGTTTGTTGAGACATGGTCCCGGTGGTTAAAAGTTGTAATGCTTTTTTTTTAAAAAGCCTTTGTGGGTCTCTCGAGGTGCAGGCTGGGGGAGTACACTCTCATTGTCCTTGGTGTAAAATCTTGGTACAAAAGCTTCTAACTCAGTAGGGGGAAATTTTTTTGGATAAAGAGTGGCAGTACAATAATTGAATTGGGATTTTGAGATATTTCAGGTGATCTCCTTGATCAACATTTTGAGTGTATTGGAAAAATCTTGGGTTTGGAGGCCTTTTAATAAGATTAGAAAACAAGTACTTCACATTCTGTGATCTGTGAATCACTATAAGCATAAATGAGAAGTCCGTGTAACACACAGATTTGTCCAGTTCAGAAGCCCACATAAATGGAGGTTTGTCCATGACCTACGAGCTGTGAATGAATCTACTATATTCTCACAATGCTTAAAGGATGTGGAATGAAGTATCCCGGAATGCTTTCCAGAACCTTAAGCAGTCCCTCACTTCAGCACCAGCCTTGGGATTATCAGATTACACTAAGCTATTCAACTTATTTGTGCATCACAAGTCGGGTTTTGCACAATCTGTTTTGACTCAGTTACATGGGGACAGGCAGCGACCGGTAGCGTATTTCAGTACCCAACTAGACCCAGTGGCACCGGACTACCAGGATGTCTTCCTTCATTGGCAGCAGCTTATTATGCTATGCAACAGGCTCAGACAATAACTCTAAATCATCAGACCATTTTATATATCCCACACTCTGTCGAGATTTTACTTACTAAATGTGCCACCCAACACCTAACCTCCGCAAGAACCACCAAATACGAGGTCGAACTGTTATCAAATCCGAACCTTGTCATCAAAAGATGCACTACCTTAAATCCAGCCACTCTACTCCCCACGGAAGACGACGGTGAACCCCATTCATGTGAAATGGTAACCGAATTAGTGACTAAACCACGTATCAATCTAACAGATGTACCAATGTGTAACCCTGAGCTAGTGTACTATGTTGACGGATCAGCCTTACGAAATGATAGGGGCCAACCTAGAGCGGCTTATGCAATTGTAACTCAGTTTAATGTTGTCGAAACAGCCTCTCTTCCAGACTCCTTTTCAGCCCAACAAGCCGAATTGTTTGCGTTAACTCGAGCCTGTATTCTGGCTGAAGGACACACAGTTAATATCTACACTGACTCCAGGTATGCTTTTGTGGTATCACATGACTATGGACAAATTTGGAAGATTCGCGGGTACCTGACTTCTTCAGGAACCCCTATCAAAAATGCAGAACAAGTGGAAAATCTCCTGCGAGCCATTCAATGCCCCTTAAAACTTGCCATTATCAAATGCCAAGCACATACAGGCCAGTCGAATGATGTGGCACTTGGGAATGCCAGAGCTGATAATGCAGCTAAGTCAGCAGCTCTGTCGAAAGGGGGGATGCAGGTGTCATTGTTCCCACTAAGGAAAAATAATTGCTCAGACCCGCCACCCACTATTAATGACGTGCTGGCCTTTCAGACACAGGCCAGTACGGAGGAGGTGGTGACCTGGACGAAGGATCAATGTTATAAAAATCCAGAGGGAATATGGGTTCACCATGACGGCCGCGTGGTGGCCCCTAGATCCTTACTTCCATGGATTGCCCGATGTGTTCATACATTCACACATGCAGGCAAAGGGGGATTGGCAGATTATATTTTGGCAACTTGGTATGCACCAGGTATTTCGGCAATTGCAAAACAAATCTGTGAAAATTGTGTTACCTGTCAGACAATGAATCCGGGTAAGACGGAAAAAGTAGAATCTGCCTCCCACCCAAATCCAGTCGGGCCTTTTGTACATTTACAAATGGATTTTATTGAATTACCTATGTGTATGGGATTCAAGTATGTATTAGTTATTGTAGATGTGTTCTCTAGATGGATTGAAGCCTTTCCATGTAAAAAGGCCGATGCCACTACTGTTGCTAAATGTTTGTTAAAAGAAATTGTACCGCGCTTCGGAATCCCTGCTAAGCTTTCCAGTGATAACGGGTCACATTTCACGGGAACTGTCATAAGAGAAATGTGTAAAGCTTTACAGATTAATCAACGTTTTCATTGCAGTTATCATCCACAATCAGCTGGACTTGTTGAAAGATATAATGGAATGCTTAAAAATAAGCTGGCAAAACTATGCAATGACACTGGACTGAAATGGACAGAACTGCTGCCCTTAGCTTTGATGGTAATGCGATCTGCAACCAACAGAACAACAGGCCTGTCACCACATGAGATAGTTATGGGACGTCCCCAACGACTACCTTTTACAGCACCATTTACTGCAAAACAGATGGACATCCACAAAATGGAGGAAAATATGTTGAATTATTGTATTGCACTAACCAAATGTATTTCCAGCTTTCATTCACAGGTAAAGGAAGCCCAAGTCAAGCCAGCGGAAGGGAAGTGTCATAACCTGGAGCCAGGGGAATTCGTTTACATCAAGATTTTTAAAAGGAAAAGCAGTCTACAGCCAAGATTCGAAGGACCATACCAGGTCCTGCTGGCGACCAATACTGCAATCAAGGTAAAGGAAAGACCAACATGGATCCACGCATCCCATTGCAAACGGGCACCCGACCAGGAGGAAGGGACGAAGGAATCAGAGGAACAGAAAAAGGAAGACTGAATAAGGAACTGTATGGACTATGGGGACTGATGGTGCTGGGCTTGACAGGGTTTTACTTCGCATTATTGATTACACCAGGGGTACAGACCCACCACCGAAGGGAATTGCACGTAAACGTATTTATGGCACTGAGTCATAGGTATGCTCAAGAAAGAAACTTGTCGAGTTGCTGGATATGTTCCCATGTACCTGTCCACTCCAGTGAGGGTATTCCCCTGAGATCTGTCCCCTTTAACGAATCAGAAATGGTAGAATGGTTGACAGTGCAAAACAGGACAAAACTAACTAAGGGGCCAGAAACAAAGGAGCAAACAGAATGGAGGTCGGCAGGGTATAAACTTACAGCCTTCCAGGGATGGTACCAGCCCAATTATGATAATAACCATCAGCCTCCCTTCCTAAGCATTACTCCCAGAATAAGAAATCCTGAGGGTATAATATGCCTAGTGAGTAATGAGACAAAAGGACCAGAAATGGGACGCAGCAAGTGTTCCCAAATGATTAAATGGCAAGCCACAACTAATCCCACTGAGAGAAAGATAGCAACCGTTGGCTGGACAACGGTCCATAACAAAGCCCCAGGTGAAGGGTGGGAAGGTGAGACCACTCGAGTAGGGACAGTGCGAAAGGACCAGGAGCTGACGTCCTATAATTGCACCTACTTTATTTGTGGCCATAAAGCCTACCCATGGTTACCAGCCAACTGGACAGGGTCCTGTTACTTAGGATATGTGGTACCCCTTATCAGATCAGTAAGGACTCTAAGGGAGGCCTATGGAAGCCACAGATTTAAACGGGATTTAACGTGGCTAAACGGAATATTCAAGGTAATGGTGCCACCCTATGGAATAGCATCGACCGAATGGCAGTTACGGGAACTGGCTAACTTAGTAGAATCAGTAGCCAACGCAACTTCCCAAGCCTTTGAAGGGATAAATGACGAAATGGTAGCTATTCGAACAGTGGCTCTCCAAAATCGTATGGCCTTAGATTATCTCCTAGCCAAGGAGGGAGGGACATGCGCATTAATAGGTGAAGAATGCTGTACATATATCCCAGATAAATCAGAAGATATCAGCAGTCTAGCTGAAAACATCAGGATGGTTGGGAGCCCTGGGGAAATCTGTGGTACAGGGTTTGATCATATTCCTGCTGATAGTCTTCGCCTTGTATCTATTATTTGTCGTCATTAAGTGTTGCTGTGCCAGGGTTGGAGAAACTATGTTACCTACCGAGACCACGGCTAGAGTTATGGTCGCAACAACTGCTGAAGGCTCTTGTGTAGAAATGGAAATGGAGAGACTGTACAAGATCAGAATGGATTGAGTTGTCCTTGTGAAGGACAAAATGGGGGAATGTGGAAATGTATTTTTATCTAAGCTGATACCAAACGGTATTTGTGTGCCTTTTGATTAAAATGGAGTCCTGGCCCTTCCAGAACTTTCTGCATTTTAGCAGCCAGCTTATTTTAAACAGCTAAACCTGCTGTTAGATGACTGATGGCCATCAGACAGCTAGGAGACAAGTCATGCTGAGACAAGTAACCCCCATGGTGCTCTCCTATTGTCTACACTACAGGAGTTCCATGTCACCCCACCCTTATCTTCTAGCCATTATCTCTTTCCTTTACCTCATCCATTTGAAGCAAACAGGTAAACTGACCAGGAAATTGGATAATCCTGATACAATACAAGACAGGTGATAGCCCATTACCTATGACTCATGGAGTAATGGCCGTTTGGCTTTCTGATAACCCTGACAAAAGGAAATATCTTGACACCATTTCAGTACCAGGATATAGTAATTAACTCTTTATCTGTATTCACTGACTGTGAGACAGAGCAATACACAGGGAGAGGCCAGAACTTGGGTTTTACTGTATAAATATCTTGTGAAGCTGTACCATTGCGGAGGTTTCATTTTGCCCTTGACTGAGTGAAACCTACCCCTTGCGAGCAAGTAAATTAAAAGGGAAACTTCCATCGGAGCTGTAAGTGTCGGAGTCATTCTTTTCTGAGGTCGAGATTTCGACACCCCCACCACCGACTGGACCCGACTCCCGCTCCCGGACTGGATCCAACCTGACCTCCCCCCCCTCCCTCTCTCTCTCTCTCTCTCTCTCTCTCTCTCTCTCTCTCTCTCTCTCTCCCCCCGTCTTTCTCTCTCTCCCCCCCCTCTCGCTCTCCCTCTCTCTCTCCCCCGCTCCCCCCCCCGACCCGAACCGAACCTCCCCGACCCGACCCGACCCAACCCAACGCCACCTACCTGTAAATCTGGTGCTGGGGACGGGCCCTGCCCGAAGTCTCGGGCTGGCCTCGGGCAGGGCCCCGTTCAGCCTTCGGTCCCGAAAGGCCTGCCTGAAGCACTTTCACACAGGTAGGAAGATGGTTTATTTAATCTTTTCTTTGCTTATAAATGTTTATTCAGGTTGGATTTATTTGTATAATATTTGTATAATATAAATAAGGATTTATTATAGAATTTAATGACTTCCCTTCCCCCCCCACCCCCCCCCACCTCGTTCTGGACGCCTAATTTGTAACCTGCGCCTGGTTTTTTAATGTGTAGAACAGGTTTTTTCAGTTCTACAAAAATCTTCACTTGCTCCATTCTACTTTAGTTTGGAGTATGTTTTCACTGTGGAAACTTTCAAATCAGGCGTCAGTGGCTGGACACGCCCCCTTTTGAAGAAAAAATTCTGTTCCAAAGTAGAACTGTTCTACCTGACTAGAACTGCAGAAAAGAAATGTGGAGAATTGCGATTTCTAAGATAGTCCGTTCTCCACCAGTTGCTCCTAAAAATCAGGCGCAAATCAGGTGGAAACTTGGGCCCTATGTTTCTAGTTAGGAGTCAGTCCAGTGCTTAACTGCTAAAGTTGCTCGGTCACTAAAAAACTATTATCTTATTTGCAATTCTAATTATTGCTCATAAGCTAAATGAGAGGAAGAAAAGAAACTATATAGGGCTAAAAATTTGGCAACCTTGCGCCCGGTTTTTTGCCGATATTTTGCTGTTTTTTGCGAAAAGCTACCAGGCAGGAAATTCGGAGAAGTCTTGCGACGGCGATTTTTAAGTACCGCTGGGGAAAGGACCGTCGCCGTGCAAGACTCAAAATAGTGCTCTCGCCAAAAATTTGGCTCGACGTGAATTCGGATTTATCGCGAAAAAAAACGGCAGGTAAAAAGCTGCGTTGCAGCACTTAGAGCAGCAGTAAGTAGGAAGATCTGCAAAAAAGGTAAGTTCACATTTTTATTTTTTAATTCTTTTTCAATGATTTGATAGTTAAATGTTTTGTGAAAGTTTTGCAATTTTTGATTTTTTGTTTTTGCAATTTTTTGGGGGTGTTTTCCTTCCTCCCAGAGCCTCCCTTGCTGCGGTATCGGCCTCGGAGTAAAGTTGCAGAAAATTTGTGGTTTGCACCACGAATCCTTGTGCAACGCTGATTTTTACCGCTGCGCAAATTGGGGCTTGAATTTTATGCCTCATAGCGGTAGCGGAGTGAAAGTGATATTTTTGGCAAAGAAATACCGCTTTTGCTGCACCTTGAGGCCAACAGGGAACTTTGTCCAAGCTCAGTGCTCTTCGGGCATCATGGAGGAATGTGACATTTATACAGAATTACAACAACAACAACAACTTACATTCACATCGTACCTGATGCTTCACAGGCAAAATATCTGCTGAGACAAAGAAGGAGATATTGGGAGGAGTTAGAAATGTGGTATTTAAGGAAGGTCTTAAAAGAAGGGGATGCAGAGAGAGTTAGGGAGGGAATTCCAGAGGGGTTGAATGATCTGCTCCTGTTCCTATGTTCCTATGAATTACTTTTGAATTACTGGTGTATTGTTGGCACACAAATGCTAGTGAGATATATCAGTTTTGGTGGTGTTGGTTGAGCAATAATTTACCCACCAGTGGGACCTGGTTCAGGAGATGGGTAGCAGAGTTTTGGATCAGTAGAAAATGATGAAGGGTGAAGAATGGAGGCCAGCCAGAAGAGCACTGGAATAGTCGAACCTAAAGGTGACAAAGATACAGATGTCAGAGATGCTGGTTCTACCTGGTGGATGTAAACGTTTTCATGGAACTATTTGAAGAAGAGCAACAATTATTGCTCAACCAACACCACCAAAACTGATATATCTCACTACCATTTGTGTGCCAACAATACACCAGTTCAAAAGTAATTCATAGGAACATAGGAACAGGAGCAGATCATTCAACCCCTCAAGCCTGTTCTGCCATTCAATTATATCGTGGCTGATCTGTACCTCAATCCCACTCACCCACCTCTGCTCCCCATCCCTTGAAATCTTCACCTACCATAAGTCAATTGTTCTGAGTCTTCAAAGCTTCAATTTACCCAGCACTAGATTTCTACTTCCCTTTGGTGGCAAGTCTTACACAGTTACAATGTTTACATACATAATAACAACCAGCGGCAAAGTTCCTGCAGAGGTTTTCCCCTCCCCAATCTGAAGGAACTGAGGGGAATTGTTCACCCTTACTGCCATTTCATGAAGATCAAGGATTGAACATAGAGGCCGGATTACATAGAAACACAGAAACATAGAAAATAGGTGCAGGAGTAGGCCATTCGGCCCTTCGAGCCTGCACCGCCATTCAATGAGTTCATGGCTGAACATGCAACTTCAGTACCCCATTCCTGCTTTCTCGCCATACCCCTTGATCCCCCTAGTAGTAAGGACTACATTCTTTACCTCGGAGTCGGGTCGGGTGCGGGGGACCGTGTAGTGGGTGGGCATCCCGGAGATTTGAACAGCGCATTCTGCATTGCGCGTTTAACTCAATGGCACCAATTAAAAGAGTCATGTGTGTTTCCCGGCTCAGTTAAATGGAGCAGGTCTGATGACTTCAGCATGGATATTTAAAGCAGCCTTGCACACATCTCATTTGAAAGTTGCTGTAGGACTGCTGAAGGTAATTTCCAGAGCTCTAAATTGCTGAATAACATTGACAATTCTGTGGGTCATGAAGACACAAAGGCAAAGGGCAGCATCAAGATTCCCAGGTGCCTCTCTGGAAGTGCTGGTCCAGGGAGTAGGAGCACGCAGGGAGGTCCTCTTCCCTGCGGGTGGCAGAAAAATACCAGCAAAAGAGACAAAACGGGCATGGCCTGACATCGCAGAGGAGGTCAGCAGCAGGGATGTGGTGTGGAGAACGTGGATCCTCTGCTGCAAGAGATTCAATTATCTCAGTAGATCAGGAAAGGTGAGTGCAGTGCCACACTCACCTACATCCTGATATGCCTGTCACCACCCCAACCCCATCACTCTGCCTTCCTAAGTCTATTCCTGCACATCACTCCTCACACCAACCTGCCTTGCATGTCCACCCATCCCTCTCCGTCTAGGCACCTACTCACATCCCCATCTGACCACCACTGACACGCACCCTCATCCTAACACAATCATAGAGATCATAGAAATTTATAGCATGGAAGGAGACCATTTCGGCCCATTGTGTCCGCGCGGCAAGTAACACCACAGAAGGAGGCCATTTAACAATATCACATCACTCTCTCATAGTCCCCTCAACAGATGTAGCGAATCCATTCCTTACACTCATTCCATCACTCTCACTGAAAGATCTCTTCTTTCCCTCCTTGCAGGAGAAGAAAGCCCAGAATAACAGGGAGAGACAGACAACTGGAGGTAGCCCTCCAGTCTTCACAAATTTGACTCCAGCAGAGGAGGAGGTCGTAAATATCTCTGGAGTTGCAGAGCTGCTGGCAGTGAGAGATGGAACGAGGGGGACCTTCCAGTAACTTGGTGACAGAATTTAATCTCATACAGCCATGTGGCATACAACAGTTATCCATATGGTGCTGATATGTCAGCAGCCAGTGAAATGTCATCATGTGCATAATGGTAACAGTACCCTTTCTTATCATAACATATCTAATTCATCTCTTTATTCTCTCACAGGTCCATCAAGTGCCCCCCACTGTCCATCCAGAGGAGGAAGACGACTCCTCAGAAGAAGCTCCAGTCTCTGAGGGTGCACCGTCAGCAGACCCAAGCGCACCCAACTCTAGCGCAGATACAGACACCTTGGTGGGTCCTGTGCGAGCTAGATTTGTGTTGTCACCTGGTGTCTCACACATCACATGAGCAAGAGCAGATGGGGTTGACAGGGACAGCCAGAGGTCGCAGGATACTCCAATGTCTGCTCAGCTAGACACAGATCCTGTACCCCAGGGTCCATCGAGAACAAGGGTGATCGAGCAATGGGGGTTTGGATGACAAGAATGGTTTGGTCATTGTAGGACTGCTTTGTGCTGTTGTTGCGGTGGGGTGAGAGGAAGTTGGTATAGCATCTGGGAGCCATATGGGTGCACTGGTGCAAGTTAAGTATATCAGGCCGTTATGAGGCCATCCCAGGCCGCCCGGGCAATAATGTGCGCCACTGTTGACGCCATCTCCACCTCAAGTTCCTCCTCCTCCTCATATTCCACCTGTTTCTCCTACTCCTCATTCTGCTCGTGTTCCACCTGTTCCTCCTCCTCGTCCAAAGAGACTGCACGCTCTGTGCCTTGTTCCTCCTGCAGCTCCAATCCTCGCTACTGTGCTATACTGTGCAGCACGCAGCAAATGACAAAGGTTCTGGAGACCTGGGCTGGTGCGAACTGAAGGGCTCCTCCAGATCTGTCAAGGCATCTGATGCACATCTTCAGAATGCCAATTGCTTCCTGTATGAGACATCTGATGGACATGTGGCTGTCATTATAGCGATCCTTAGCCTCATTATTTGGCCTCCTCAAAGGTGTCATCAACCATGTCTTCAGTGGATAGCCTAGTCTCCAAGCAGCCAGCCGGTCAGTCTGTTTGGAGGGGTGAAGAGCTGAGGGAGCACTATGAAAGAGTCATGACAGCTGCCAGGGGATTTGGCACACACATGATGAGCTTTTTATGGTTGCAGATGAGCTGCACATTGAGGGAGTGAAAGCCCTTGTGGTTCGCAAACACTCCTGGGTGATGTGGCGGTGCCTTGATGGCCACATGTGTACAGTTGCCAATTTCCTGCACCCGTGGGAAGCCAGCCAGAGCTGCAAAGCCAATCGCCCGCTCAGTAACACTGGCTTCATCAGAGGCAAATTCCACATAAGTGACTGACTTGTCAAACACGCCATCGGTCACCTGTGTGATGCATCTGTGGGTGGCCGACTGCGAGATCCTTCAAATTTCTGCTACAGATCCCTGGAAGGAGCCTGAAACGAAGAAGTTGAGGGTAGTGGTGACTTTGACAGCCACTGGTAAGATGTGTCCACCAGGTCCTCTGGTCTGCAACTCTTCCAGCAAGCTACAGATATCTGCAATGACCTGGCGTGATAGCCTGAGCCTCCTGAAGCACTGCTGCTCAGTTATGTCCAGGAAGCTCATCCTCGGCCTGTATACCTTGTGTTGTGGGTATCACCTCCTGTGCAATGCACCCCTGTGCTTACTTCCTTCCCTGTGTAGCATCAGGTCATTGAGGAAAAGGCTGGTGTTGTGGCTGCTGGTGCTGGGGCTAATCTTGGTCTGATTCTGAGGTCCAAAGTGAGACAGCATAAGCGGCACCATCCTGATCTAATAGATGGCAGTTAAAGTGGAGATCAGAGACACAATACTTCAAGGTTTTGATAGTGACTAGCAATGTGGTGAGATTGGCTTCTGAGGTTTCAGAAATGACCTACAAACTGCTGACAGCTAACTCTCTGCACACAATGGATTCAGCAAGAGCCTTTCCCTTAGGTAAAGAAGCAGGTGTAATGTGTGAGTATTTATGTGTTTTTTCCAGCTGTCACTTAATGGACTCACACAATGGCCACTGAGCTTCTGCTTCCCCTTCACAGGTGAGGTTCTCGAGGTGCGTGAATCCCATGAACAAGAACTTAAAGCCAAAATCTGATGTTAAAAAGGCAGTTGAGGGTTTCTCAACAAGCAGTTAATGACCTCAATGAGGCCGCCGCCTCTCCTGAGCGGGTCCGTGGTGCACCTCGATACATGCCCGAGTTAAATGCAGATGTCAGCAGGATGATGGCGGGACCGCGATGCGCTGTCACCTTCTGTGAATTTAACTGCCGACCCACCTCCAAAGCCATATGCCCGGTACCGGGAAAATTCCGGACGGAATCTGTCAGGTGGGTGTGGTTCATAACTCCTACCTGATGAACTACCCAGATATCAGAGAACTGTGATTTACAACTATGCTTCAGTTATGTTCCACTATAACACCAGGTACAATCTGTGAACTGACTGGGGGTAAATATGCCAAGATGTATATTGGGAATTCAGACACCGAGAACTTGTGGCTGCATAATTTGTTGTCCAATAGCTCTGGGCACGTTCAATATTGCTATGGGGTCTTGTTTGGTTTGAGTTTAACGTTTGGGGGTGGTAACAACCATGAGATGGGTGTTCCCGCCCCAGAAGTCCCGCCCCACGAGCTATATTGGGCTTACCGCCCCCGAGAGGAAGTGGAGCATATTTTCCCACGCTATGCAGTGGGATGCGTAGTGCTGGTGGGTAGACAGGACCCTCTCCTTCCATTAAAGAGGAGGGTCAAGCTGCCAATTGTGCGGAAGGGAGGTCATCATTGGAGCACCAGGGAATGGGGTGCCCTGGCAGTAGCCTAGCACACAAGCACAGTATCGGGCTGCAAGGTCGCGACACGGACCCCGCAATCTGCAATCAAGAAAGCCACATCAGCCATTTAAATAAAAAAATTTCACTGCCGCACCTCCCCTTTAATTTTCACCCCACGAGTGGCCTACAGCCCACTATGCGCCCCATGAAGCTTTTGATGGCATCGGTCACGGCAACTTCACAGGGCCCTACCGAATTTTCACTCCGGGGTGAAAATGGGTCACCGCGCATGGTGATGATGTCAGCATCGCTAGCGCAGTGTCCTGGGGCGCTACTGTTTAGCGCCGCTGCTAAAGTCCCGCGGAAATTCATGGGAGTTGGTAGTGGCACTGCACCCAGGCAAAAAGTCATTTGCACCCCTGGGGACACAAACAGGAGGCACAAATGACCGGAATTTTTCCCCCTAAAAATTTTGTTGTCATGTTTGTTCTGAATTTCAATGTTTTTTTTGCATTTTAATTTTAACAGCATCATCATGTGCTTTGATTTTTTTTTTAATGCCTTCTGCACAATTATAGTTGTAATGGTAACTCATGTGCTTTGAATTTTACTGGTGTCCTTTGAACTTTGTTTCATGTCAGTTGAAGGTTCTGTGCAATGGCAACCGATTTTAAGGGTGTATTTTTACTCTCATTCTGTGCATTTAATTTAAAGGCATCATGCATATTCAATATCTATTATTCCTCTATATCTATAATCTATACGTATCTAAAATACGAGCAGAACTTCAATGGTGTTGTTCATTGTGAATTGGTCAATACACCCGATTACATGTAGGACATAACATCAGGGCAACTAATCTACAGAGACTGAATACTATAAATGAGTGGCCTTTATTTTTATATATTCCTTAACCTACAAATCTCTTTTTTAGCTCTTAGTATTTTTAAAGCTGAGGATACACAACAAGGTGGTGTGCAAGGTGGACCAGTGGGAGTTTAGGGTGAGGGTACTTACCTGGTTGAGTTTTGGGTAGTGCAAATAGAGGGCTGGTGTTGGGAAAGGGAATTAATTTACAAAAGAAAGAAAATTAAGTAAAATGTTAAATACAGACGTGAAGTACAGGTGGTTGTAGAGTGGGGCATGACATACTTAAAATTGAGTGTAAGCTTGTAGAGACCCAGACAGCATGCTGTAAGTAGACATACGGGTTTCTGCAGGTAACCTTTCTACAGGTAACCTTTCTAGGAGCATGTCATAATCCACTCACTGCAGAATTCACAACATTTAAAGCACCGCTCTTATCAAGTATTTTCTCCCCCATCTGAGCCTAGCTATGAAGTGTGTCATGGCAGCTGTACCTCAGGAAAAGCTTAGCTGCAATGTAATTGTGCAGATAATTGAAATTGGGAAAAGATTTTAGATAAAACAATTGATGAAGGATGAAAGTAAAGTTTGAGAGACCTGAACACCTTTAACCAAAGAGGAGGAAGAAATTTGGACAGTTACAACAACATGCAATGTCAAAAGAACCAGAGGTGAGATGAGTAGCATTTATTTTTTATACAGCGAGTTGCTGTGATCTGGCCTGTAAGGGTGGTGGAAGCAGATTGAAAAATAACATTCAAAGGGGAACTGGATAAGTACTTGAAGGGGAAACATTTGCAAGGCTATGGGGAATGGGAGTAATTGGATAGCACTGTCAAAGAGGCACAATGGGCTGAATGGCTGCCTTCTGTGTTGTATGATTCTATGAAATATGATAAGATGCTGAGACAGCTGAAAGATCTGTCCATATGTTAATCACTGAAGTCCTATGTTGGCAGTAGGAAAATCACTCTGTCCATTGATTGGCAGGGTTAAAGCTGACATGCAGAATTAATACTAGAAATTAAAGCGTTTGAAAAAGAAAGAGTCGTGTGCGAATCTCTTCCTAATCAAAACAAATAGCAATGTTCTTTACAGTCTCTCAGCAACTTAATTGCACCAAATGTTAACTTAATTAAGGCCAACAGCAGGTATTTTGGTGGTACACTCTGCCTTTTGAAATTCAATTAGTTAAACCCAGGTGTTACAGACCTTGGAAGGATATTTGGCAAACTCACACTGCCTGGAATGAGACTGCACTTGCTATAAAGAGAAATCATTTAATAAAAACATAACAATTCTTGCTGCATGAATAGAATTTGAATTACATGACATGCACAACTCCAAGAAGCAATTAAGGAGAAAAAGAAGCTATTACCATCAGCAATTGGCCAGTTATGACAGGAGATGCAGAAAATTCATGAGGGGGTTGTGGAAGGCCTTGTAAGAGAAGAAGCACTGCATTTAATGATGGACTGCTCTTAAAGAAGTACTGGTGTGCAGCAATTTGAAACCATGGAGCAAAAAGGAATTAGGAAGAAAAATGGCTGAAACTTCTCAGTGTCATACATATTACAACAACTTGCATTTATCATTATTATAGGCGGTCCCTCGAAACGAGGAGGACTTGCTTCCTCGCCACAAAAAGGCCCCGAACTCACGCCTCCTCTGGGCCCCAATCTCATCCCTCTACAGTCTCCCGCCTCTCCTTCACCCCAACCTCGCTGCTCCTGCTGTACCTGCCCACGCTCCAATCACCGACCTGGACCTTGATGATGTCACTCTTCGCTGCCGTCGGCCTCCTGCACCAGCTCGTGCTGCTCCCTGGAGTAATAGGCCTCCACACTGCTCCTTTTATGACCCCGACCTGCCGCTGGTGTTCTCATGCAGGTCGGGGCCTCCACGCTGCATTTATATAGTGCCTTTAACATACAAAAACATCCCAAGGCATAATCTGATGAAAATGAATGCATACCAAAGCAGGAGATCATAAGACGGGTGACCAAAAACTCGGTTAAGAGGTGTGTTTTAACGAACTGAGGGAGGTGGAGAGGCTTGGGGAAGGATTTCAGAGCGTTGGACCTTTACAGCGTTGGACCTTACAGCTGAAGGCAGAGCTGCCAATCTTAGGGCGAAGCAGGGGGAGAGAAGCCAGTGTCAGAGGAATGGAGAGTTCTCGAAAGGTTAGAGGGCTGAAGGAGGTTACAGAGGTGGGAAGAGGCGAGGCCATGAAACAGCAGAAAATTTTAAATTGGAGGCATTTGGGGACTGTGAGCCAATATAGATCATCAAGGACAAGGTGAGAATAATCTGCTTTGGAATAGTATTCAGGCAGCGGAATAGGATGCTGAGGTTGTGAACAGTCTGGTTCAACCCGAGATAATAGGTGGGCTGGGGTGCAGTTGGGGACAAAGGCATGGATATTATTTCTTCATCCAAGTCATTTATATATATTGAAAAGCTGTTTCCTGGAGAACACCACTTATCACATTCTACCAATTACAGTAAAGTCTCTTTTATCTCCTATCTCCCAACCAATTATCAACCCATGTCTCAAGGTTACCTCCAACGATCCAAAAATGTTTTTTTTTTGTATGAGGCTCATACTCTGGGAAGACGATTATATGAGCCATACAGGAAAGACAAAGTGGACAGGAGGAAACCCATTACATTTTTTTTTATTGTTTTTATCTCCATTGAAGCTGGAAGCATGAAAAATGCTGCAGAGGGAGAAAGAGAGAGAGAGAGAGAGAGAAGGAACTGATGTCAGAGCCTTCAGTATTTGGCACTGCTTGCAGAAAATGCTCCACTCTGTCATTAAACCCTATCATTTGCACTCACCTGCCCAGATAAGTTAACTTAGGAGATTCAAATAATCTTGATGGGAAATTGGCATATGGTTATTCATAAGTCACAATTCAACCATATGATGAGGTGGAGTATGATGTACTTGAATGGAAGCTTATGCGATATCAGATTTTAGTTGTTAAGCATTTGAAAAATAATCTTCCGGGGCTATACACATTGCTGCTTATCTGTGGGATGGTCTAGATTTTCTGCAGTATGGCCTTAGAAGCCGACTTAGAAGCCGACCTTCCTCGATTGCTGGATTTTCCTCTTCCTCCTTCCTCCTCCAATAAATAAATGATAAATAGTGGAATCCCCATGGAGAAAAAACATTTTGCAGCCTTCCCCTTCATTTTCGTGAAATTCCTCAAACAAAAAACAATTCCAAGATTTATAAATGAAGCTTGTCACTTCTAAATAAAGAGCAAACTGACAAAAGATCATTGCAAAGTAAAGTTATGAGCCTCAACTAACAGCACAATGAAACTCAGAGAAATTTATCTTTAAGTTCCCAGTATCAGCCTTCCTCAGCTGCACGACATTACATGCATTTTCATTCACTACCAATTCCCCATCCCAACCCCAAGGAGACAGATGCTGATCCCAGTAGATGAAGTGCAGCCAACAGTAAATCTATGACCAATTATCATGCCCCAAGTATGTGCGCGTTCACAGTTAGAGTCTAGAGTAAATGGTTAGTGCCTATCTCCAATAAATCATAATAAAATAAAAATTGGAAGCATACATTTTTAGCTTTCAAATACTAAATTTCTCTTTATGGTAAAAGATAGATATGAAATGAGCATTCAACTTCAATTCATTATTTCTTAGCCATAACTCAAATTTCCATTTTGCATTCAAAGGGCTAGACTTTCTACTTTGCTGGCTATTGCCCAAAATGGGCGATGTTCCAGCCTTAGCAATGTGTCAGCCTTACTGATCGTTGGAACATCGCCCATTTTTTGGATCGAGAGTTTCGACTCGGTGATAGCCCAGTGATGTGAAGTGGGCCCAGCGATAGTCCAGCGATGTGGAAGGCAAAAGCTTCCCTATCAACAGCATTCTGCGCATGCGATTTTTTTTTTCTGGTGATAGGTTTTCCCGCGTTTCGGGAGGTCAGGGATCATCTACACCTGGGAGGGGCAGCGAGAGAGAGAGAGAGAGAGAGAAAGAGATGATACCAAGAGAAGAGGAAGGCAGTGAAAGAGAGGAGAGAGAAAAGACTGAGAAAAGAGATTTATATAGATCATTACCAGAAAAGAAAGATATATTATTATTGCAAAAGAAAGATAAAAGAGATGTCCGAATCTGAGCATGATGGAGGGGAGGGGGGGGGGGGGGGGGGGAGGATGAGGACCAAACCCTTCTCCGATGAGGTGAATGAGGCCCTCGTCACTGAGGTGTACTCCCGGTGAGGCCTAATAACCCGGGGTGCTTGCAGAAAACCCCACCCCATGTTTATCGCAACATTTTGCGGTGAGATTGTCGACATGGTCTCCTCAGCTTCCCATGAGCCGAGAGGTCTGACCAGTGCCGGAAGCGCTGGAACAGCTTAGTAGCTTCGGCAAGAGTAAATAGCAATTTATATTAAAGGGTCAGCTAATCTGTTTTCAGTGGTGCAAAAACAAAAAAATACTGGAAATGCTCAGAAGGTCGATCAGCACCTGTAGAGAACAGATTAGTTAATGTTTTGGATGTAACCCTTCATCACTGTTCAGGTAGGTGTAAAAGATCCCATGGCAATATTTCAATCAATATTTTAAGAAAATGGGTGTTTTCCCAATGTCCCAATATTTTTCCATCTTTCGGATGAGATGTTAAACAGAGTCTGTTCTCGCCAATGGAAGAGAACAGACTCTGAAAGAACCTATGGCATTATTCGAAGAAGAGCAGGAGGGTTCTCCCTGGTATCCTGGCCAAATTTTATCCCAGAACCAACATCCAATGTACCACCGGAAGTTCTCCTGTTCCAATTTCGAGCAGCCCTCGATTTAAGTGTCCAACCCTCCCGCTGGAAACAAGTGACGGCCATTTTGTGTCAATCAGTGCTGTTACCTGACTTACTCAATCCATCCAGTGGTACAGTTTGATAGGCGACCATTACAGCACTATTTAAAGGGATCCTTATCTGCAGTCACGGAAAGCTGAAAGCAGGTCTGACACTAACTTTTTCTTCAGTCTCTTTGAAAGTTTTGAGCCTTACAGTCATCCATAAGTTAATCTCCTTGCTGCTGTGTGTGCTATTATAACATTTCTCTGCCACTGAAATGTACTGTTCTATTTAACCATCTGATTCTTCCAGCTCGCTCTTATAAAGTGTTACTCTAAGCCATGATGGGCCTCCAAATGGCAAGCTGTCTATAAGAAGCGCAATTTGGGAAGAAATATGCTTTAGGTGATTGTGGAGAGTTGGTGGGCTTGCAATAGATTTTTAAGGAAAGACCATCCCTTGAGATAAACAACATCCGCGTAGCGCTGATGTTGCCAGTGGGGTGCTGGGCTCCAGAGCTCAGCACTGGATTCAGCGCCACACTACCGCCCTGGGAATGCCTCCCCACAGACGCAAGGCACCCCCGACATCGCTCCACCTCCATTGAGGGGCGGAAGGACTGAATTTCACCAGGAGGTGAAACTTTCTGGGCCTGGCGATAAATGTCCACCTCCAAATGGGGCACGGGTCAATTTCGCCCCCGGAGTGTGTTAAAGAGGGCATTAGAAGATTCATGGATGTTGCTGGGTTGAGGCTGGACAGGGTGGAGGTGGAGGGGGTGGAGGGGGGAGGAGTGAATAGAGTGAAGATAAGATAAAATTATTTGGTAGAAAATGAGAAGGCTGAAATACGAGGGCTCCATTTGTGTATTTTGGTGAGTAGGTAGAAACAGGCTGAGCAGGTTTGGGGAATTATGCTATCAAAGAGACTGAGGGGAAGATCTCCAGAGAAGATGACGTCAGTAACAGTCTGGGAAATTATGATTTGGTGTTCAGTAGTGGAATTGTAGTTAAGTGGGGAATAAAAGAGTTGATATTCAGCCTCAGCAAAATAGAGATTCCCATACCATACAACAATAGTGCCAACCTTGTCAGAATTCTTGCTGTCAGGATTAAATCTGAGAGAAAATTGCTGCAAGTTGAGAGAGAAATAAATGAGAATGGATGAGGACAATGGAGAAACTGAGGCAGTCAATATCATTACAACAGATCTTAATGAAAATAACAAGAGAGGGTCGGTGTTGAAATAAGAAAGCTAAAAAGAGAATGAGTAAGATGTGCAGGGAAAGAGAAAGAGAATTCTGGACATAAAAGGCATGGAGAAGTAGCTAGCAGTGTTATCTCGCTAGTTTTGTAAGTTAATTCAATGATGGTATGACAAAAGCACACAAACAACATTTTACTTATTCAAGTTTAATCCTTCAAATAAGGTAAAGTACTTACAAAATCAAACTATTATTCTGGAAAGCGTGGTCTTTCAAGTATGCAGCACTTTGAGCTCATAATTTCCAGGTTGAATTCAAAGTCCTGTTACAATTCATCAGTTTTTATACCTTTGAGCCACAAATCACTAATCTAAATGTCTTTTTAAGGAATGCAGCTACCTCTCTAAACTAGCTGAGTATATATATATGGTCAATAGGTAAAGTTATACAGAAAATGCTGGGAATCTCAATGGGACAGGCAGCATCTGTGGAGAGAAGCAAAGTTAACGTTTCAGGTCGATGACCCTTCATCAGGGTTCTGCCTGACCCACTGAGATTTCCAGCATTTTCTGTTTTTATTTCAGATTCCAGCATCCGCAGTATTTTGCTTTTGTATTAGGTAAAGTTATACTATTGATTGATGTGGGTAAGATGACTTTCTCTGAATGCTGTCCCTCCACTTTCCCATTGCATCTTACCTTCCTCCTTCGAGCTCATTGGATTCCAGAAGGAGGAGGAAAGCATGAGATTCCATGTCCAACTTCTGTTATACTTTTGAAAATATATTTATATCCTTTTCCTGCCCACGCCTGCTAACAGCAGAAGAAGCACTCAGCATCATGCCAAACTTGGAATTTGTTGAGGTGGAGTCATGGGGGTGGGGGGGGTGAAGTTAAGGCCCTTTCGAGGAACTACTGTTTAGGGTCAGTGAGCTAAAAGTCAGAGGGGATCATGAAAAGCTAGCAAGGGGAGAGATTGGAAGGAAAGATAAGGTCAGGGGGAAATAAAAAGGATGGCCAGGAGATACCCAAGAGCTGTTGAAGCTTACAGTCCATGCTACATAAAAGGAAGATAAATAGTTGTTTTGTTAAAATGATGAATAAGCAGGAAAATGATGTGGATGATATTTCTTTATTATGCTTCTTCCTTTCATCTTGGGAGTATCGCCTGTACAATTTAACCATCTTCTCTTTTATTTGTAAGCACATTACAGGTAATTCTACACACACTTCTTCCACCCCTTCCTTGTGTTCTGTTCTTACTTAAAAGCATTTTCAGTTCTGATGAAGGGTTGCACCTGTGATGTTATCTTTTCCGATCCAGATCGACACGCTGAGTAAGCGTTGCCAGCATTTGCAGGTTATTTGTATTGTTTTTAGTGGTGTTTGTTGAGGGAGTAATGTTGGCCAGGACACCAGGAGAACCATCTACTTTCCGTCAAGTAGTGGGGTCAGCTCTAACCTTTGGTTGGCTGACCTGCGGAGCGTGCTCGATTTACCTCTTTGGATGGATGTAAAACATCTCATGGCACTAGCTGAAGAGTTTGGAGCTCTCCTCATACCCTGGTCAAGACGCTTCCCTCAACCAACACGACCAAAATCTTTTTATCTCATTTGCTGTTTGCAGGACTTTATACCCAATTTGGCTGCTTTGTTTGTGTAGCTAACGACATTGAAACATAGAAAATAGGTGCAGGAGTAGGCCATTCGGCCCTTCGAGCCTTCACCACCATTCAATAAGATCATGGCTGATCATTCACCACAATACGCCTTTCCTGCTTTCTCTCCATACCATCTTGATCCCTTTAGCCGTAAGGGCCATATCTAGCTCCCTCTTGAATATATCCAATGAACTGGCATCAACAACTCTCTGCCGCAGGGAATTCCACAGGTTAACAACTCTCTGAGTGAAGACGTTTCTCCTCATCTCAGTCCTAAATGGCTTATCCCTTATCCTTAGATTGTGTCCCCTGGTTCTGGACTTCCCCAACATCGGAAACATTCTTCCTGCATCTAATCTGTACAGTCCCGTCAGCATTTTATATGTTTCTATGAGATCCCCTCCCATCCTTCTAAACTCCAATGAATACAGGTCCAGTCGATCCAGTCTCTCCTCATATGTCAGTCCTGCCATCCCGGGAATCAGTCTGGTGAACCTTCGCTGCACTCCCTCAATAGCAAGAACGTCCTTCCTCAGATTAGGAGACCAAAACGGAACACAATATTCCAGGTGGAGCCTCACCAAGGCCCTGTACAACTGCAGTAAGACCTCCCTGCTCCTATACTCAAATCCCCTTGCTATGAAGGCCAACATACCATTTGCCTTCTTCACCGCTTGCTGTACCTGCATGCCAACTTTCAATAATTCACACAATACTTCATGGTCTGTGAAGTACTTTGGGGGGGTTCTGAGGATGTGAAAAGTGATATATATAAATATATGTTTGTTTCTTTTTATCCGACTGTAATTTTGCCCTCTCCTGAATGTCTACATTTCCATTTTGCACCCTTCTGCTCAAGTGCTTATGCACTATTAACTACCCTGTTAAATGCTCTGTGGCTTTTCTCGCTATCTAATGGTCATATGTAACTAGCAAAAGGTAAAAAATGGAAAATAAAAATAACACATGTTATGCAACATATTTATTTTATTCTTTGTAGTATTAGTTTAAACTCATTTTCCCTTTTTTATTCCAAATGTTGATTCATCTTATACACTGATGCTATTTTATTCTTAGTGTAAACCGAATATGTAAAACTTCAAATATTTCTACTCAGTGAAAATAAAACTGGTTAATGAGCCAAGAAACTGTTATAAATGTTCATGGTAAAATTATTTGTTCTATTATTCATTATTTTGGGAAGACGTGCCTGGAAACATTTGCAGTCAATCTATAAATTACATACAGCCAGACATGATCATTTTTCATCAAACTCACAGAGCTACAACAGATATAAAAATCCAAACATCCATCTGTTTGACAAGTTCACTAATGAAATTTATTCTGATGCTGCAAGTTAAAATCTGTCCCAAGGTTTTTATAGCCGGGCATTGTGACACTCTGTTAATGCTATCCAATCTTCCACATTTTCACTGAAGGTGTTTTTGCTTAACAGCAATTAGATTCACATTTTCTTACTCATTCTGCATTCTCTCCAGTCTTGAAAGGCCAAACTGTGGGTAAGTGCAAAGCCAAATCTAATTGAACTGATAGAGTGAAGGCTTCTCTAGAACAGGGATCTCAAAGCTTTTTGTCTTTGTGGCATTCATAGATGCATATCATTGAGGCCATGTGTACAGTTTAAATCCATGTTCCCGTAATGCACATGTATAAGAACATAAGAACATAAGAAATAGGAGCAGGAGTAAGCCATACGGCCCCTCGAGCCTGCTCCGCCATTTAATACGATTATGGCTGATCCAATCATGGACTCAGGTCCATTTCCCTGCCCGCTCTCCATAACTCCTTATCGTTTAAGAAACTGTCTATTTCTGTCTTAAATGTATTCAATTTCGCAGCTTCCACACCTCTGAGGCAGTGAATTCCACAGATCCACAACCCTCTGAGAAAATAAATTTCTCCTCATCTCTGTTTTAAATGGGCGGCCCCTTATTCTAAGATTATGCCTTCTAGTTCTAGTCTCCCCCATCAGTGGAAACATCCTCTCTGCATCCACCTTGTCAAGCCCCCTCATAATCTTATACAATTCGATAAGATCACCTCTCATTCTTCTGAATTCCAATGAGTAGAGGCCCAACCTACACAACTTTTCTTCATAAGTTAACCCCCTCATCTCTGGAATCAACCTTGTGAACCTTCTCTGAACTGCCTCCAAAGCAAGTATATCCTTTCGTAAATATAGAAACGAAAACTGCACGCAGTATTCCAGATGTGGCCTCACCAATACCCTGTACAACTGTAGCAAGACTGCCCTGCTTTTATACTCCATCCCCTTTGCAATAAAGGCCAAGATTCCATTGGCCTTCCTGATCACTTGCTGTACCTGCATATTGACCTTTTGTGTTTCATGCACAAGTACCCCCAGGGTCGCGCTGTACTGCAGCACTTTGCAATCGTTCTCCATTTAAATAATAACTTGCTCCTTGATTTTTTTTCTGCCAAAGTGCATTACCTCACGCTTTCCAACATTATACTCAATCTGCCAAATTTTTACCCACTCACTTAGCTTTCTATGTCCTTTTACAGATTTTGTGTGTCCTCCTCACACATTGCTTTTCCTCCCATCTTTGTATCGCCAGCAAACTTGGCTACGTTACACTCAGTCCCTTCTTCCAAGTCGTTAATATTGTTTGTAAATAGTTGGGGTCCCAGCACTGATCCCTGCGGCACCCCACTAGTTACTGGTTGCCAACCCGAGAATGAACCATTTATCCCTACTCTCTGTTTTCTGTTCGTTAGCCAATCCTGTATCCATGCTAATATATTACCCCCAACCCCATGAACTTTTATCTTGTGCAGTAACCTTTTATGTGGCACCTTGTCAAATGCCTTCTGGAAGTCCAAATACACCACATCCACTGGTTCCCCTTTATCCACCCTGTTTGTTACATCCTCAAAGAATTCTAGCAAATTTGTCAAACATGACTTCCCCTTCATAAATCCATGCTGACTTTGCCTGACCGAATTTTGCTTTTCCAAATGTCCTGCTACTGCTTCTTAATAATGGACACCAACAATTTCTCTACCACAGATGTTAGGCTAACTGGTCTATAGTTTCCTGCTTTTTGACTGGCTCCTTTTTTAAATAGGAGTGTTACATTTGCAGTTTTCCAATCTGCTGGGATCTCCCCAGAATCCAGGAAATTTTGGTAAATTACAACCAATGCATCCACTATCCCTGCCGCTACTTCTCTTAAGACCCTAGGATGCAAGCCATCAGGTCCAGGTGATTTATCATCCTTTAGTCCCATTATCTTAGAGTACCACCTCCTTAGTGATTGTGATTGTCATTGTGATTGTGTATCTCAAGCTGCTGATTCTAATAGAATGAGGATTCATTCACCAATGGGATAATATTGATTAAAAAAACCCTCCCAGGACCATGAAGTTCAAACAGGATAATCATCAAATAAGAAATATGCACAAATATGATTGAGTTGCTTGGGCTTTGAAAGCTTGATTGTCAATGCTCAGGGAGACACATAAGGCAGGCTGAACACCCCTACTGCTAGAGAAGATGGATGCATATTTACCTAAAGTCTCAAAAGCTCAGGCATTCCCCTTATCCAATGACCAATTAGGCCAGAAAAAGATGTATGCATGTTTATTTATCATATGCTGATATGATCTAGCCAATGTGATGTAGGTAATGGGGCAAATGGGTTACTGGGACGCAGTAACTAATAGAGAGTTTCAGTTACAAATCTAATCATAGGTAAGTTATTTTATTTTAATATCTATCTATATGTAACAGGTAGTCACTTTAAATAATGGTTCTTTCAAGAATACACTACTCTGTAGAAGTTATATTCCACAAACTATGCATCAACAGGTGACTGCACAAAACAAAACAGTGGCCTAGAAATTCATGCGTTTAGTGCCACTCGTTACCACCAGATTAGCTGAAAAAATGGCAGCTGTTGCTCCTCCAACCACTGCTGGCAGGTCCCATGGAGGCCATCATTTTCGGATGGCGGGCAGTGCTGCCGATGTTGGCGCTCACCATGATTATGCAGATGATGCAGATCGCTACGTCAGTGAGTGTGCAACGCTCACTTGATGCCCGATCTGCAAGTTTCGACTTCGCCATTCCACTTACCGACCTGCCTTAAATGCGAGCAGCTGAGCAAGCATTGAGAAGCAAGCTAGAAGCTTCAGCAGCAGCATTTAAAGGGATCATCAGCAACAACATTCATGTTTCTGCAGTTTGACTGGCTCTGGGCAATTTTCTGCAACTCCAGCAGCTTAATTAACTTATTTCAAGGTTCTGAGGTATCAGGGCGTATTGTTGCAAGTGGAGAATGCCTTGATTCTTATTTAAAGGCTTCTGCTCGCAATACCTGCTCATAGTCATGGGGGCTCTACTGGCATTTCTCCTCGTGCTTGAGTATCTTAGGGAGAGGGAATGGAGGCAGCAAAGAAGATGAGGAGATGCACAGGGCTCTCAACAGGAGGCGTTACCCACCGAGGGTCTTCCGACAGCATTTCTCTTATATCCAAAACAAGGAGCAGTGTATTAGGAGGCCCCACTTCAACAAGGAGGTAACAGAAAGAAAGATGACCATTGGACATCTCAAAGTGCTTTACAGCCAATGAAGTACTTTTGGAGTGTTGTCACTGTTGTAATGTAGGTGGGCACAGAACTATGCCACCTCCAGCAACCAAACCTTGTGCCTGAGAGCACCATCATCATCATAGGCAGTCCCTCGAAATCGAGGAAGACTTGTTTCCACTCTAAAAGTGAGTTCTCAGGTAACTATACAGTCCAAATTGGGAATTACAGTCTCTGTCACAGATGGGACAGACAATCGTTGAAGAAAATGATGGGTGGGGAGTCTGGTTTGCCGCACGCTCCTTCCGCTGTCTGCGCTTGTTTTCTGCATGCTCTCGGCAACGAGACTCGAGGTGCTCAGCGCCCTCCCGGATGCTCTTCCTCCACTTAGGGCGGTCTTTGGCCAGGGACTCCCAGGTGTCGGTGGGGATGTTGCACTTTATCAAGGAGGCTTTGAGGGTATCTGCCCATCTGGGGATCGCCTGCCATGTAGGAGTTCCGAGTAGGCGACTACGGTTCTCCCAGTGGCAGCCAAGGTCACCGTGGCTCTGAACTTCTTTGTCAGCAGAAGCTTCCAGTCTGCCTCAGGAGACATAGCAAACATCTCATAGTTCGCCATCCATCACTGAATCTAGGAGGTCACTGAGGCTTTCTACACCAGGAGAAAGGACTAAGTTTTTTTTTCAAGCAGAGAGAAGCAGGACGAGCGTGCATGTGGCTTTGCCAGGATAATGGGCTTCCCCATGGTGCAGGGGACCATTGACTGCACCCAGGTGGCTTTGTGGGCACCACATAACAGTCCTGAGATGTTCCATAACCACAAAGGCTACCACTCACTTAATGCAGTTCGTGTGTGACCACGCCCAGCAAATTCTCAATATCAATGCCCAATATCCTGGCAGCAGCCATGATGCCTTCATCCAGTGTGCCAGCAATCTTCCAGCCACCACATGAAACTCGAGGGTGACTGCTCAGGGACAAGGACTATCTGTTCTGCCCTGGCTCATGAGTCCCCTCCACAACTCCACCACTCGTGCTCAGCATTCATATAATGAAAGCCATGCTTCCACCAGGAGCATCATCAAGCAGACAATCGGGCTACTGAAGCAATGGTTCTGCTGCCTTGATCGCTCAGGAGGAGCTCTCCAAGACAGTTTCTGAAAATGAAAGCACTGAGACTAGAATTAAAGAAAGCCCTGATGACAGTCTGGTGCGTGATTTTAAAGAAGAGCAGTGGGAATTGCTCTATCCAGAGGGCGGGAAGCAATACGACTGGGAAACTCTCCTTGTGTTCCAGCTCCTACCAGCCAGCATCCAGAAGCCAGATGGTTAGTTAGAAATCAGCAATGTTGTTCATAACAAAATTAACTAGACCAAGACTTTGAACCCCATACAAATGCTGTGCAGCCTGAACTTCACACCATACTATGCAGATTTTGGAAGGCAATCGCAAAGTGAAAAAGATGGAGTCCATGATGATCCTGAAATACAAAAAACACAGGAACATATTCTGAATAGTGAGAACATATCCTGAACAAGCTTCCCATAGATGTTTTGACAGTTAATGAAGCAGGTTCAGGAACTGACAATTGATACTGTATTGACCTCCTTTGCACCTCCCGTTAGTGCCTGTAGGGAGCTGTAGGGGGCGATAACAGGGTGCTAATGGCTTACTGATCGGGTGAGGTGAAATTACCGATGCTGCGAACGTCCATGGCAGGTTAGCGTTGCCGCTAAAACATACCACCTCGATCTCTTGCACCCCGGAGATCGTGATGTTAACCAGTGCACAGCACCCCAGATGTAAAATTCGCTTCTGCCCCCTACAGCATTGCAGGGCGTCAACAACGGCAGCTGCAGGAGGCGTTGTTACCTCGGTTGGCCGCTTGGGAAGCAGTATTGAAAGACATTGGTTGTCAGGTAGGCCAAAATTTATTAATGTCCTCAAAGTGCTGTGTTTTCATTTTTTCCCATGCTGCTATTGAACAGCCCTGCACTCTCTTAGAGTGCTCAGGGCTGCTCGTGTGGGTCGCAGGTGATGTCACCGACCATTCCCAGACTTAGCCTCTATTGACCTCAACATTGGCCTTTCTCTTTAAGGGCGGGAAGGAGCCTGTGAAACCGGCAGCGCTGCCACTACCACCCCTCTCGCTCCCTTTAGTGCTCCAAGAGAAGTGCCAATGTTTGATTTAGCGCTCCACTTCCCTGTTGGAGTGCTAAACAGGAAGTTCACGTTGGATTCAATTGAGTAGGGCCTGGCGATATTTTTGCACTCCCGCAAAAGTTATCGCCGCAAACAGGGCGCTACGCAATTTCTAGCCCTAAGGAAGTAGTTGTTACCATTCCTCAGAAAACTTCAGATGTTTTCCAATGTGTAACAAACTAACCACGTCCCAGGATTTTGTTCAACCCCCTCATTCCGATGTGAACTCTCCATATCAATCTTCAAAGAAAGTTGTGAACCTTTACAGTGTTGAAGTCGAACTTGAGAAGTTACCATTTACCACTCCGTTATTAGTCCCAGATTACCCATTGTCAATCGTACTCGAAGATGTCCTCAAAGATCAAGGCAACCTCCAAATTGCCTGGATTTGTAGATAGTTATGAGTGTAGTAGTTTTCTTTATGGTTCTCGTGTTGGCAGAACCCAATTTTCCTGCGTACTACCAGAGAGCTTTGGTTATTTTTTTGCATCACATTATTGTAAGATGCAGTTGCTGAATTTTTTTATTTCATATTTTTAAATTGTTAGCCAGGCTCATTCTTGGAGATGATTATTCATACTGTGTAATTCAGTACTTCGTATTGTTAACGGAACATTAGAGGGCCCCCTGATGGCAGTTTTCACATTGTAGCAATCACACTCCAATGTCTTCTCTTGCATCATTTTGTCATTCTTTACAGGAATATTCTAGAATATCTGGAAATAAAAGAAGTTTACTATTACCACACAAATTTGAGTGTTTCTTCCGACGTAACAGAAATCTAAATACATATTCAAAAATCCAGTCTCAGCTCTGTTGCCAAGGAAACCACAACAGTAAACCTGGAAACATCAGGATCAGCCAAGTGCACTCAATGGCTTTGACTGGCTGTTAAATGCTCTTAGCATAATAGCTGAAGCTTAAGGGCAAATTACCACAATTTCATCAGGAAAATGTCCCAGATGCCCTAACAAAATATGTACGCTTATCAAATTATAAATGAAGGTAAACATTTCATTACCCATTTCTTTATTCTGCCTACCTTAATGTGGAATTTATAGTCGAAACCATTCAGTCCCTCATGCTTGTGTCAGAGCTTCAAGTGGAGCTGTCAATAGTAGTCCCATTTCCCGCTCCATTCCCCATATCCTTTCATAATCTTCTATTTCAAAGACTTATTAAGTTCCCTTTTAACATACATCATTATCTCTGCCCGATTATTCTATTTTCCTTTTATCATGTGTACCATCTATTTTAAGTGTTTTAATTTATTTTAATTATTTCTGACCATTTTCGAGAAGGCACCTGTTTTTCTCTGCCTTCCACAATCCTTGCTTCTTTCTAGTGTCTGGACCATCGCTTCGAAAGCTGACTTCTAATCCACCATAACCGCATGAATGTTTGATCAAACTATTGGAGCAACAAGACAACCTTTTTTTTCCCGGCAAGCCAATTAGGTACAAATCATCCAGGGAACTAGATGTGTCGAAGCGCATCTCATTGGTAGCATGGGAGGATTTAAGCACACTGGCTCTGAATATCCTCAAGGGTGCATCTGGATTCCTGCAATAACTCCAGCAGAAGTCTGGCATAGCCCACCAGAAAAGGTAGTTCCCCCAGAAATTCTGGAATGTCCTGGTGTGCCTTGTAAGGGTTGGAGCCTCTGTCCACCCTGTGAACCTGTGGAATTCTCTACCACAGAAAGTTGTTGAGGCCAGTTCGTTAGATATGTTCAAAAGGGAGTTAGATGTGGCCCTCACGGCTAAAGGGATCAAGGGGTATGGAGAGAAAGCAGGAATGGGGTACTGAAGTTGCATGATCAGCCATGATCATATTGAATGGTGGTGCAGGCTTGAAGGGCCAACTGGCCTAATCTTGCACCTATTTTCTATGTTTCTATGTTTCTATGATGATGGGAGTGGAGCCAATGTGCACTTCCCCATGTGCACAATCTATTTTAAATGTTTTGCTTTTAATTTGTTAATAAACTATGCTGACCGATTCCATTTTTCTTGCCCAGTGGTGGCGTGACGATTTACTGGAGGCCAGTATGCTGAGAGAGAAGAGTTGTCCTGGCCTTTAGATGGGTGCAAGTGGCCCCCACTGGGGTGGGGGGGGGGAGGGGGCACTTCTAAGCCAAGGAATCTTACTGGACCCCTGAAATAAAGGCACTTTAAAATAAAAATTGGATCGGCCCCATGTGCAAAGAGGCTGGTGAGGGGGGGGGGGGGGGGGAAGTATGGGAAGGTCCCGAGCAATCTTCCCCCCCTCCCCTAACTCCCAAATAGTGGACACACAACGGATTTCCTGGCGCATGAGGCAGGCAGGCACAGGCGCAGGAGACGTACCTATAGTGGCGTGAGTACTATAGAACCTGCCCATGTAAATTAGGTCCCTCCCTCACACCCTGCAAACTCCACCAGGATCAGCACTGGAGGCACTACCTGGCGAGATCCTTGTGTAACCATTAGGATCACAACCCAAGGATTTTCAAGGCCAATGATTTGATACAAGATTTAGATCGTTATTACTGAGCAGAAATACAGTCCTTAATTTTCAAGAGGCACATGCACTGGATTAGTTAGATATGTCAATGAACAGTTATGAGTCACAGTAGATGTTGTTACTTTGAAGGACGGCTTAATAAATCCAACTGTTAGGGACTGCATTAGAAATTAACAGAGACTATTATATGGTGGATGGTCCTTGACCAGTCTCTCCTAATAATATCAAAATTATTTAAAATATTGAGTCAAAATATCTTGGAAGAACTTTCACACCAAACTGAAGACAGGAATGTGGGTGAAATTCTGTATAATTCTCATTGTAACAAGAAAGCTCTTGCTGGGTTTAGAGCAGTGGCCAGGCAGTGACTGAGGTCAGCTTACTGCTCCCACAATTCAGTCCGGACAAAATAACTATCCTCTGGGGACCAGCGAGCCCCAGTCTGTGCTTGTCCTCTATCACAACTAGAAATACATGTTTTTTTATTTTTATTTAAATGTTGCTTTCCAGAAATAGGAAACTATGAATACAAGGTTTTTTATGCTGCATTGTCTTTTGGATGATAATAATCATAATAAAAACAACAATGGCATCAGTAATATCAATTTGAATAAGATGGATAGAATATTTGTATCAATTAATTACGTGATTAAAGTCATGCTTAACTGAGATTATATTTTTTAATTGTGATATTAATCGCTTAACTGTCCTACTTTTAAATATTATTCATTCTGGCTACCATCCAATAAAATAAGCTGGTGGATTAGGCAGGCATCCAACTGATGCTGTGCTGATTAATACTGTGTACATGTTGTGAAGCTACATCTTTGACATGCTGGAGACAAGAGTGACATTTTAATCTAGAATTAGAACATTGGAAGACAGAAAAATGATTCTGTACTACAACTCTTAACAACTGTTCATTTAGTATGTGGTCATTAAGTTTCAGAACTTTCTAATCGTTTGCACTATTGATCAGGACATGTTTCTACAATATCTGGGCATGTGTTGAAAACAACAGAATATTTTTTTTTCTTTTGCTCTTTGTGAAGACATCTCAAGGTAGGTTTTCTGTGTCCTCCCCATAGGCATCGCTGCATAAGAAAGAACGTTGATGAGCTGAGAAAATTAAGAAATATCTCAATATTAAAAATGCTAAGTTTTTGAAGCGGTGTCAGTTTCCAATAAACTGCTTGGCCTGTGGGAACCAGGTCATAAAGCTCAGACTGATACTTCTAATCTGATTGGTCTATTGGAGGCACATGGCTCATTCCTCCAATTAGCTGCTTGCAATATACCCAAGAACCTCTGTTAAAATCTATCTGATTTGCATTTGAATGATTGACCCTCTTATATAAATCCAAGTCTTTCTTTCTTTATAACGCCTTTCATGACCACTGGAGTCTCAAAGCGTTTTACAGCCAATGAAGTACTTTTTTGGAATGTAGTCACTGTTGTAATTTATGAGCGTTACGAGTGTTAAAACAGCCTTGATTCCTGAAAATGTTTGCCTCCAACACTAGCAGAAGCGTGGATGGCAAGACTGGCGCAAAATTACTGGCAAGACAGATCCGAATGAAAAAAAACATTGCGAGGCTTTAGAGTTGTAAGGGATAAATTGTAAGAGTTGTAAATAGGTGGTCAGAATTATGCTGAAGGTAGTGAACTTATCAGTATTAGGAGGGTCTGAGGATGAGATAAGGAAGCCAGTTTAGGGGCCTATTATACTGTGGCAAAGTGAAAGTCATGGAACAACACCATAGAAGATGGGCAATTGCATATACCACTCAAAGACAGTTTGATAAGAGTTGACAAATCAATATAACTTTGCTGATAGAATTAGACCTAGCGAGGATTTTGTAGGAGGGGCTCCTCTCCAAAATCTGTATAAATTGTACTTGAAACCTCTTGTATTTTGGAGATTCCACGACTGAACCTTCCCGTGCATTGCTCGTAATAAAACCGGTAAACCTGAGGTTTCGTTTGTTTACTTCCGTGGTCATTATTCAGTGGGAGCTGGACGAGGTGTCGATTAACTATATCAGTTAATCCACCTTGAAGGAGAGAAGCCTCCTTTTTACCCCAACATTTGGCGTCACAGGATGCAGACTCTCTGACCTGGATGATGTAACAGCTGAATGGCAGTGAATATGTTTTGTACCATCCGCAGCTGTAGCATTGACGGGGAAGGAGGTAATCTCTATAAGAATTAGAAGGGGTAATCTATAGAACAAGTTATAGCGAACCGTGGAAGGACGAAAACCAAGGGTGGGATAGGTGTATTGTCCGAAAAAGAAGGAATACAGCCTAAGGGGGAGAGGACCCCAGCGATCGTTAGAGGGAAAATAAGCTGTATGTCCCGAAGTGTGACACGGTAATAACACGGAGAAGCCGGTATTGGTTGTGCGCAGCGCAAATAGAGAAGGAATACAACCTAAAAAGTGGTGTGGGACCCCAGGATCCGAGGAAAACTGGCCAGTGAAATAAAATGCTAACTGAGAAAAATGGAAAATTAATAAAAGAAAAGAAAAAATGCTGGAAAAACACATTGAATTTACAAAGGACAGCGTGTTTTTATCAAAAGATAAAAATGCGACCTTGAAAGCTGCAGCTGCTAGAAAGAGAAACAAAGATGTTTAGGAAAATGGACTGGAGGAAGATCATCAAAATACAAAACCTAATTTGAAGAAAGGAGATTTAAATTGGCTGTGAAAAAGATATTGGTTTAACTATAAAACCCTACGAGTTAAACCCGACACAGAAGTTTTGTGCCGAGAAAGAGAAGCAAAGATATTTAACTATGGACTAGAGGAAGGTCATTAAAAAAAAAAATTAATACTTTCGGATTCAAAAGAGAAAAAAAAATCTAAGTTATGCAAATTCAGCTAAGGAAGGAAAAAAACTGGGAATTAAAGAATTCTTTAAAAAGATGAAACCGGCATGGTAGTTTAGATTTTGTGCCGAGAGAAATAAAACACAAGATTTGCTCAGTGAACGGGACCGTAAAAAAACAAAATGCTGGAATGTATACAGCTTGTGTGAACATTGGATTTCAGTAAACAAAATAGCTATTAAAAATGTGTGATCTTGTTTTAAATCGATGAAAAAATCTTTGGCAAGTATTTGAATTGGAAGTTTAGAGAAATTGGAGTTTAATATAAAATGCTGTCTTTCCCGATGAGAAGGTTTTATTATGACAACATTAAAAAAAAAAATTAATACTTTCGGATTCAAAAGAGAAAAAAAAATCTAAGTTATGCAAATTCAGCTAAGGAAGGAAAAAAACTGGGAATTAAAGAATTCTTTAAAAAGATGAAACCGGCATGGTAGTTTAGATTTTGTGCCGAGAGAAATAAAACACAAGAATGATTTCTGTTGTTTTAACGGATTCCTAATTTCTAAACAAGTTTTGAAAGCACAATGACCTGGGGAAAAATTTTCGGATGATTATGCAAAGTCACATAATGATGTCAGGCCTTCTTACAAACCTGTAAAAGAGTTAACCCTATCCATTGACAGCTGTTTTATACTGGACATTACTCATTTGGGTTTCTTAATAAAAGAAAGAAGACTCATCTGACAGACAGAGGAAATGGTGGGATAGTCAGAATAAAAATACAACGAAGAAAGCCTATGTAATAATACTCACCTGCTACAAAGGATGGATAGATATTCAAACAAAACAAATCCCAGAGTTAGAAGCTAAGATAAATAAGCTGGAAGAGATAAAGACAGGACCAGATGGATAGTGCAGTGCACAGCCATAGCACCATCACTTATGGTAATACAGCCAACGTACCCCACGGTGGGTAATTGTAGTCCACAACCTCAACCTAACAGTAAACCAGACTGGGATAACGAGTGCGGAGTAGAGTGGCCCCCGGCACATGATAATGGCTATTTATCAGCGGCACCAATACGCACTATCATCATTCCCTTCAGCAGATGTCGAGCAGCCCAGATTACCATACAGGAGGTACCCCTCAGCCCACAGGAGAGAAAAATTCCATTGAATGAGTTACCAACCCCTAAAGCAAATAGTAGGAATACAGAATTCTGGCAAAAGGTGGAATAACTGCTAGATGCCCATAACCTAACCTTAGCAGACATTCATAATCTGGTAAAAGCCAAAACGGGTCTGATGCATTGGCACAATGCGACAGCAGAGGTACAAGATGGGGAATGGCAGAATAAAGGAAGAGTGGATCTAGCAAAAATGCAAAGATTGGAATTCCTCAAATACGGGATGGAAGGATGCTTGTGACCAATTAGAACCAATTGGAGTAGAATACTGAATGTGACTCAAAAGGCAGGCGAAAGGGTAGGGAAGTACGAGGAACGAAAGTGGATTGAATACAAAGACCATTCTGGGGCTGATGACCCTGACAAAAATGTGCAGCATTCTTGAAAATGTTTAAAGACGGACTAGGAGAGGCACATCAAAAGATAATTAAGTTAGGATTTAAGATAGGACATGATTACGATGAAACTTTGGAATGGGCAGAACATGGAGAGGAGTTAAAGTTAGAACAAAGGGAGAAAATAGCAAAAATAGCAGCAACAACGGTAGCAGCAGAAACAAAGGAGGTGGAGACACACTCCCGCGCAGCTCCCCTGACTACAATAAGGGAGGTCACTTCAGTAGGGATTGCCCGCAGAAAAGGAAAGGTAACGGAAATTCTAAAGGGAAATGTCACAATTGTGGTAAACTTGGACATTTGGTCAAAGATTGCTGGAGTAAGGAGGGAGGCGCAGGAAGGCGAGGCCCACAATAGGCAAAGAAGGGAACACCATTAACCAGGGAGGAGCTGATGGACATGCTCAGACACCGCTGCTACCACTGCCACCACCGCCCCAACCTGAGACAGTTTCTAATGAGGATACCATCAATATGTTCCGATTAGCCAGTACACGCTAGGGGTTGCTGGCCCCCGGCGAAGATATGGGATGGTAGCTAGGGGATCCAAGGATGCTTATTAGTGCAGTGTTAGGGGCCGGCACTGCGATATTCTAGTAGACACAGGAGCGTCCGTTTCCATAACCAACTTAAATTTGCCCCTGACCCGCAAGACCGTCAATATACCAAGGAGTGGGTGGGGGATATTAGTGAGATGGTGTTGTTAGAAGTATAGGGAGTAATGCTACCTACTCAGTTCTGCTGCTGTCAGAACACAGAAGGCACCCTATTGGGCACCAATACCTTAAGGGAGATAGGGGTACTGATCGATCCTCAGCGTAACCGGATAATTTTGGGTTATAAGCACGGAAACCAAATGAAGTTCGAACACCCGGGACACCAGCAGCAACGAGTGGCTGGAATAATCCCAAATTCAGCCTGAGTGAGAAACAAAGGATGTATGGAGTAGCGTGTGTCAATTATACTTGACTCTGTGGGCACAATACAAGCAAGATTGTGGATTAGCAGAGATATCATCCATCAAAATTCCTGGACCCGAACACAAAGCTTACTGACAGTACCCATTAAGACTTGAAGCTGAGGCAGCGGTCTGTCAGATAGTGCAGGAATTAGAGGAGCAAGGGGTAGTGAAACAGATAATAGCCTCCACTAATTCACCTATGTGGCCGGTAAAGAAACCCGACAGGTTCTTACCGACTAACTATCGATTATACCGCCCTGAATAAGGTGACTCCCGAGAACACCCAATAGTGGCAAGTCCGGCCACAATTCTTAATGGCCTGAATCAAGAACATAAGATATTCACCGTGCTGGATATAGCAAATGGATTTTGGGCCATACCCTTAGACAAAGAGTCCCAAGGAAAATTTGCCTTCACCATAAAGGGAAAACAATACACATGGACCAGAGTACCATAGGGATTCCATAATAGCTCCGAGCATATTTAATCGAGTATTGTCAGGGATTTTGGAACCAGTAGACTTAGGAGAAGGAAGCACCCTTTTGCAGGATGTGGATGATGTCCTTATTGCCTCCAGCACAGAACAACAACACGTACTAGCTTTAACTACAGTGCTAGGAGCTCGACAGAGCGCAGGATTAAAAATAAATCCTATGAAGGTGCAGATGGGAAGGAGCGAAGTAACATCTAGGATACATGACAGATGCCTAAGGACAGAAAGGAAGCAATTCAATCAATGCCCAGGCCAGGAACCGTGAAAGGGGTCAGATAGATACTAGGGTTATTCAACTACTGCAGAAAGATCAGGAAATTGTAAGGTTATAACAAGCTCTCACAAGTGCTCCAGCCCTGGGATTACCTGACCAGAATAGGCCCTTCCACATTTATACCCACCACAGTAAAGATCATTACATGGGGATAGACACAGGCCAGTGTTATAGTAATGTCGGAACACATACCCAGCATACCTTAGTAGAATTGCTTAACGCAGGAAAGCTAAAAACGGTATCCGACGCGCGAAGGGCAAGGTGGGAAGCATGCTCTTAACCCCCCCAACAGGATGGTAACAATAAAAGACAACTATAACAACCTGCAGGATGGCTCATTACGCAGGGAAAGGAGCATCAGTGTAGCCCGACAGGAGAAGACGAGGGAAGTAGTCAGGCTTGAGGAAGCAGACATGGATCTATATGTAGATGGGTCTCGACGCTATATGGGACACCATGGACGGGCCGTGGTAGATAGCAGCGGACAGGTCAAAAGGGAAGGAAGGTTTGAAGAGGGTCAATCAGCTCAAGTGGCTGAATTAGTGGCTCTCACTGAAGCTCTGAGGCTGGCTAGAAGAAACGGAGTAAACATCTATACAGACGGTCGATATGCTTTTGGAGTAGTTTATATGATTATATGATAACCTGGAGCAGACGGGGATACATGACTTCAGGAGGAGGGCCGATTAAACATGAGGAGATTGTTAAAGAATTAGTGGAAGCCTCCCTCCTATCCCAAGAGTGTGCAATCAACATCAACAGGGGAATGCATGGGCACATGAAGCAGCCAAGCGAGTGGCAGAGACAGGTACACTGGCCGGGGAAGCCCAGGTCGGAGCATGTATAATCGGGCCTGAGGAAGTAAACATGCTTAAGGTACAGGGAGAAGCCATTCCACAGGAAAAGGAGGGGTGGAAGCAAGGAGGGGCCCAACAAGGGACCGACGGGATATGGAGGAAAGACGGGAATGTGGTGGCCCCGGAATGCATCCAGGGGAGCCTATTAAATTTACACCAAGGGTATGTCCATACAGGTAGAACCAACATGATAAGCTCGATGTCCAGATGCTAGTGGTGGAAGGGAATGGGTAGAGATATAGAGGACCACTGTAGAAGGTGCATGATATGTGCAAAATACAACCCAGGGGGGGAAATAAAGGTCAGAATGGAACATCAGCCCCGACCGAAAGGACTCTGGGAAAACTTGCAGATAAATTTTACTGGACCGTTACCCAACAACAAAAGGAAGACATACTGCCTAGAAGTAATAGACCAGTTTACAAAGTGGGTAGAGGCTTTCACCACTAGAAATTGTTCAGCAGAAACTGTGGCCAGGATCCTAGCAGAAGAATTCAGATCAGGGTGCACACTTCACAGGGAAGGTGATGAAACAGGCCTGCGCGTTACTAGGGATCAGGCAAAAATATCCCATATCAAAGAGACTGAAAAGGGATGGGTAGACAGGATATCCTGACACTAATGAAACTCAAGGCAGCCCCTAGTCGGACAACCGCATTTGAACTAAAAAAAAAGACAGGATATTTGTAATGTAACTCTGTAAGCGTGATTTAAAGACACAGGCTAGAGATTAGCAAATCAAGGACTTAGAGAACGACACTAAGGAACAGAAGGTCCAAACACCCCAAATAGGCAGTCAGATGATTACCCCAGAGAGGTCCAGGTTCACACCCAAATGGTCCAGATCCTATCAAGTAATAATGGTAAGTTATAGTAGTTATAAGGGGTATCGGCAAGTGGAAACACTGGACCCAGTTAAAAAAGCATGGTCACTAACTAACCAGTGACGACCGGGAAATATTGTTTTTTCAGGACTCTGGTGCTCGTGGAAACAACATGGGGTAACGCAGCCTCATATCATGGACAACAGGCTGAGGGACGGCAAGGCCTGTATTACAGGGACTCGGGCGACATTAGTTTAAAAAGAATCAAAAACACTGACGGTGACACACAGAGCAACAGTAGAATTAAATAACGGGCATAAAACAACGTAACGAGGAATCAAAACAACATTGGTATAACGGGACCAATAATTAGTGGGAATAATACCATGGTATGTTTTATAATCAGAGGGACAGAGATACTACATCCGGGGGAAGGGGCTGCACATTTCACTCAACATCTATGAATGGTGGTGGAGGGATATCTCCCGAGATAGACCCACCAACATGGCCCCACACACTACTTTAGCAACAGTGAGCACTACCAGGGCCCCGACCATCACACCCCCAGCGCCACAAACGTGTCCAACTATGAACGCTGGGGCAAAAGAGAAATTGATAAGGCAGACCAAGGATAAGATACACTTCAGAATACGTCAGCGAATAATTGCTATATTCCAAAATTTAAACACGATAACCACCCCCAACTTCTGCAGATTAAAAACTATAAGCTTGTATAGATACCTGACCCTGCGAGTACTTAAAGGCCCTGAATCAAAAAGCATGAAGTTTAATGTGGAAAGAGGGTCAGGTAAAAAACGGAACCGGGGAAATAGAGGGATACTAGAAATGATACGTGGCGGGATACACGGCAGGATATGCGGCGGGATACGTGGCGGGAGTTGCAACGGTAAACATTATAGACCTACACATGATAGATAATCGAGTTAATGCTCTAACACGAACCTTATTGGGATTGCTGGAAAGGGATGAGGATAATGAAAAGATATAGGCACAACTGGGTAATGGCGCAGAAAGGGAATTATTACAAGTGGCCCACACATTGCGAGACCACGCCAAAACTATAAATGAATAGAGCAGAACGGAACTTAAGTAAAACTATACAGACAGAACTAGTTTATACAGGATATCCAGCATGGTTGCTCAATGAAATACAACATAACCTAGAGCAGCTTCAGAATGGAAAGGTGCCGGATTGGATAACACTTGATGTATGTACCAACTGGACCTTGGATAAAAACATGACTCATGTCTGCGAGGTGCGGAGAAACAGTCATGCTTGGGTCCCAAAGACCAGATGTGTAACCGGACATTTAAATATAATAGGTTTTGTATTATCTATACCACAGTATGATGTGACAAAGAGAGATCCTCTATACCAAACAAACAATGTAGGAGAAATAAGAAATCAAACTCGCATGCAGTACCATGACAAACCAGAAATGTAACTGAAGAGAACAACAGTACTAAGAGTCTCAGCATAGATGATTGTTATAAAAATAACCAAGTTGCTTTATGTCGAGATCCACTACGAATGATCAAAGATGACTGTGGATACAACCAAGTGGACGGGTGCACCTTGACTATCACCCCCCTAACACAGGACTACTAAATTAGCGCTATTCCACAAGGAAATGGAGATTGATGTGTGAGCACCATGGCAACTGAAATGAAGAAAGGAACACCTCATGCACCATTATAGATATTGACTTCTGCTTTACTCCGCTTGACGAGACAGATATAAACGGGTTTATTATAACCCTTGAGCTTAAGGAGGAAATATCAATGGGACAATGATGGACATTACCTGAGGAGGTTATGCAAAGGCCATCGGGCCACAAGGAAAACCGATACTTGAACTGAAAGAGGAACAAACTCAATTGAATTGGACACCATTTGACAACATAGAGGATACCCCAGGCGGGGTATAATTCGAACACTGAGAAAATGTTGGCTAAAAAGGACTTATACATGAACTATGCTGGACTAAATGTACTGGTTGTAGTGCAAGGGAACTCAGCTTGCTTGTATTATTCTGTAACAAGGTGTAACCGACGAAAGAGGCAGGTCCTAGCCCGTACTATAGTTAAAACATTGAATAAAGGGAAATCAGACAGTCCGTCAGAAAGGACTTACTTAGTATAACCTTGATGGGAAAGCCAACAGGTAGATCCTGCAGCTCGGGAAGTAGCGCTACCCAAGTGAAAGGACAACCCTGGAAGTTCACCCACGAGGGATTAATTGGGAAATGGCCTATCTTGGGCATATAGCCAAGGGCCATTAGGGGGGAATTGTAAGGGATAAGTTGTAAGAGTTGCAACTAGGGGGTCAGAATTATGCTGAAGGTAGTGAACTTATCAATATTAGGAGGGTTTGTATAATTGCCTATGTATGTAACACTTGCTTATGTAGGTATAGCACAAACGTATAATGCATTAAGCTGAATCCGTAATCTCTGTAATATTTAAACAGTACAATTAGCAGTTGTTGTTCAGAAGTCTCTGAGGAAGAGATAAGGAAGCCAGTTTAGGGGCCTATTAGACTGTGGCAAAGTGCAAGTCATGGAACAACACCATAGAAGATGAGCAATTGCATATACCACTCAGAGACAGTTTGATAAGAGTCGACAAATCAATATAACTTCGCTGATAGAATTAGACCTAGCGAGGATTTTGTAGGAGGGTGCTCCTTTCCAAAACCTGTATAAATTGTACTTGAAACCTCTTGTATTTTGGAGGTTCCATGACTGAACCTTCCCGTGCATTGCTCGTAATAAAACCGGTAAACCTGAGGTTTTGTTTGTTTACTTCCGTGGTCGTTATTCAGTGGGAGCTGGACGAGGTGTCGATTAACTATATCAGTTGGTCCACCTTGAGGGAGAGAAGCCTCCTTTTATCCCAATAGACGGGCAGGTGTGGATTAACTATGTCAGTTAGTCCACCTTGAGGGAGAGAAACCTCCTTTTTACCCCAACAAGAGTCAAATTCAATGAAATTCTCATGACACACATACACTACCAGTAGGGGTCACTTCCAGTAAAGGGAAGGGAACTTTGGCTTATTTTTATCTCCCTAGCCCAAGGTCCAAGAGAATCCATCTTCATACGGGCTGAGCCTCTTTTTCTATGGAGTGTGAATTGCTGTCAATTTAACTACTCAACTCTACACTCATGGTGATCCTCCACTAAACATATAATTTAGACCTGCTCAGATCAGGTTCATAAACTGTAGTTTGCAATACAGAAAGGAAAAAAAATGTCAATAAGGTAACATCAAATTTATAATATAATGCATGTTACAGCATAAAATAATGCATTTTATTTGCTTATAATATATTTTACAATAGCTCTTCTATTATAAATAATTGTAGTGATAAAACAAAGGCTGTTAAGCATTGGTGAATCAACATTTCAAAACATAAATCATGTCAGAACAATTCTATCTCTGCAATATTAGAACTCAGCATGTTTACAAACCGTTTTTGTGAAACTTGGGAGAATAAAATGGCAACAATATTAGCAAATGATGATGTAGAACAGCAATGGGAAACATTTAAAACAGTATTCAACAGAGTCCAAGAAAAATATATTGTGCTAATAAACAAGAACAAGCTAAACATTAATGAGACCGTGGATGAATAAAGCCATAAGGGAAAAATTGAGGGTAAAGAAAGAGGCATATATTAAGTAGATGGACAGCAGGGGAGAGCATGATAAGGGAGAATATGAAGAGATTAGGAGAGAAGTCATAATAACAATTAGAAAGGCAAAGAAGAACTATGAAATTAAATTATCAAGGAACATAAAACAAAATAGCAAAATACTTTTCAGACATATGAATAATAATGCAAGTTGGGATGGGAATAGGGCCAATAAGGGATGGAGAGGATAATACCACAGGCAGCAACAGAGAAACGGCAGGGTATTTACTAGGGAGATGGAATAGATGGAGATGAGGTCAAACGATGAGATTAGTAATGAGTTAACTGCATTTAAAATAAAATGAGGAGATATAATAAATAAACTAATGAAAATCAAATAGGATAAAACCCCTGGTCCAGATAGATTATATCCACACATTTTAAAGGAATCTGGGGAAGAAATAGCAGAGGCATTACTACACATATTTAGTAATTCATTAGAAAAAGGTGTAGTGCCAGAGGACTAGCTTGTAGCTAACATAATACCTATATTGAAGAAGGGAGATAGAACATGTCCAGGGACTTATAGATCAGGCAGCTTAACAGTGGTGGAAGGAAAAATAATGGAATCCCTACTAAAGGAGAAAATAGAAGAACATCTAGAAACAAAAAATATAATAATAAATAGTCAGCATGGATTTCAAAAGGAAAAGGCTTGCTTGACCAACCTCATTAAATTTTTTGAAGCGGTAATGGAGAGTAGACAAGGGTAATGCAGAAGATGTAATTTATCTAGATTTTCAAAAGGCCTTCGATAAGGTACCACATAATAGACTAACGAATAAGATCAAGGAAGCGGAGTCAGGGGACAAGTCACAGAATGGATAGCTAACTGATTTCAAAACAGAAAGCAGAGAGTGGGGGAAAAAGTAGCTATTCACAGTGGCAGAAGGTGGGAAGTGGCGTTTCACAAGGATCTGTGCTAGGACCACTGTTGTTTACAATTTATATTATTAATTTAGACTTTAGAATCAAAAACACAATTTCTAAATTTGCAGATTACACCAATTTGTGGGTGGGGGGGTGGGGATGGGGAGGGGGTGTGGAGGGATAGCCAATACTGAGGAAGACTGCAACAAATTACAAGAAGACATTAATAAATTTGCAGAATGGGCATATAATTGCCAAATGAAAATCAACACAGATAAATGTAAGGTATTACATTTTAGTAAGAAAAATAGGGAGGTCACATTTACTTCGAAAATAAGAATCTAAATGGGATAGAGGAGCAAAGGGATTTCGGAGTACAAATACACAAATCACTAAAAGTAGTGACACATGTTAGCAAGACCATAAAAAAAGCAAACCAAGCACGAGGGTTTATTTCTAGAGGGATAAAATTGAAAAGTAGTGAATTTATGTAAAACTTCTATCGAACCTTGGTTAGACCACACGGGGTTGTGTGTGCAATTCTGGTTGCCATATTATAAAAAGGATATAGAGGCACTGGAGAGGGTGCAGAGAAGATTTACAAGGATGATACCAAAAATGCGAGGGTACACCTATCAGGAATGGTTGAACAGGCTGGGCCTCTTTTCTCTTGAAAAGAGAAGGCAGAGGCGTGACCTAATTTAGGTCTTTAAAATCGTGAAAGATTTTGATAGCGTAGATACAGAGAGAATGTTTCCACTTGTGGAGAAGAGGTAAGACTAGAGGCCATCAATATAAGATAGTCACCAAGAAATCAAATGGGGAATTCAGAAGAAACTTCTTTATCCAGAGCGTGGTGAGAATGTGAAACTCGCTACCATCAGGTGTGGTTGAAGTGAATAGTATAGATGCATTTAAAGGGCAGTTAGATATGCATATAAGGAAGAAAGGACTAGAGGGCTATGCTGATAGGGTTAGATGAGGAAAGACAGGAGGAGGCTCGAGTGGAGCATAAGCACCAGCATAGACTGGTTATGCTGAATGGCCTCTTTCTGTGCTGTATATCCTTTGTAATCCTATGTAAAATGTATGGATCTGACAAATAATTGTGCAATTCAAACCACATTCTAAGTAAGGTGGAGGTTATACCTTTTTCTGGAAAGGAAAACTAGAGGAAGAACGCCGCCTTCATGGAGTCAGCTTCGCCGTCAAAAATGAACTGGTCGGCCGTCTCAAAGACTCCCCCTGCGGGATTAATGAACGCCTGATACCCCTTCGCCTTACCCTATCCCGGAACCAATGCGCCACAGTCATCAGTGCATATGCCCCAACACTCGATGCAATGGATGAGGCTAAAGAGGGTTTTTATTCCAACTTCGAGATATCCCTGCCCTGCGTCCCCAAGGATGACAAATTGATCCTCCTAGAAGACTTTAATGCCAGGGTCGGCAAAGACACAGCCCTCTGGGGAGGCGTGATTGGCAGAGAGGGGGTAGGGAAATCCAACTCCAACGGCACCGTACTCCTGACAAAATGTCTAGAACACAAACTCCTCATCACCAATACCCTGTTCCGCCAGAGGGAGAAATACAAGGCATTGTGGCAACACCCTTGTTCAAAATACTGGCACCTGCTGGATTATGTCATCGTCCGAGCAAGGATTGCAAGGATGTGCGCATCACCTGCGCCATGACGGGAGCTGACGACTGCTGGACAGACCATCGCCGAATCCGATCCATCATCAATATTAACATTGCCCCAAAGCAGAGGGGACAGCAGAAGCAGTGCCGCAAAAAAGTTAATGCTGGGGCACTTAAAGACCCAGCTAAGAGAGCCCTATACAGCCAATGCCTCACAGCCAATCTGGTGTGCCTTGATGACCCTGAGATGCTCAATGCCCACAGCGCTTGGTCTGCCCTCCAGGCCTCCATAACCAGTGCTTATGAAAAGACACTTGGTTACTCAACCAGAAAACACCAGGACTGGCTTGATGAAAATGATCAGGAGATCCAAGAACTAATAGATCATAAGCTCAGAGCAATTTTGAGCCTCAAGCAACAACCAAACTCGGGAGCTACAAAGCAACATTACAGACGGCTCAAGGTTGAGGTCCAACAAAAAACCCGGGACCTAAAGAACAGGTGGTGGATGGAGAAAGCGCAGGAGATACAACAACTGGCCGACAGCCACGACATATGAGGATTCTTCACTGCAGTCAAGGCCACCTATGGTCCAAACCCCCAAGGCCCCACCCCACTCCTGACAAAGAACGGGGAAACACTCATCAAGGACACCGAGGCTGTCAGGGCCCGCTGGAAGGAGCACTTTGAAGATCTCCTCATTTGAGACTCTGCCTTTGACTCGAGTGTTCTCAACTCCATCCCGCAGCATGCAACCTGCCACCACCTCAGTGAAACTCCAATGCTGCAAGAGGTAGGCAAAGCAATAAAAAAGCTCAAGAATAACAAGGCTACGGGTGCGGGTGGAATTCCTGCTGAGGAGCTAAAATATGGCGGAGAGGCGCTGTTGGCGTGGATACATGACCTCATCTTTCTCATTTGGAGGGAGGAGAGCATGCTGGGAGATCTCAGAGATGCAGTGATCGTGTCCATTTTTAAAAAGGGGAACAAATCTGACTGTGGCAACGATAGGGCAATCTCCCTGCGATCAACCACTGGGATGGTTGTCGCTCGAGTTCTCCTCAACCATCTTCCCCCTGTGGCCGAGGAGCTCCTCCCGGAGTCACAGTGCAGATTTCGTCCCCTACGGGAAACAACGGACATGATCTTTGCAGCACGACAACTGCAGGAAAAATGCAGGGAGCAGCGCCAGCCCTTATACATGGCCTTTTTCAATCTTACAAAGGCCTTTGACATTGTCGACCGTGAGAGCTTATGGTGCGTCCTCTTCCGTTTTGCGTGCCCCCAAAAGTTTGTCAACATCCTTTGCCTGCTCCCCGACGACATGCAGGCTGTGATCCTTACCAGCGGATCTGTTACAGACCCATTCCATGTCCAAACCGGGGTCAAACAGGGCTTGTCATCACTCCAACCCTCTTCTCAATCTTCCTCGCTGCCATGCTCCATCTCACTGTCAACAAGCTCCCCGCTGGAGTGGAACTAAACTACAGAACCAGTGGGAAGCTGTTTAACCTGCGCTTCCTCCAGACCAAGTCCAAGACCACCCAAACCTCTGTCGTTAAACTGCAGTACTTGGATGACGCCTGCATCTGCGCACATTCGGAGACTGAACTCCAGGATATAGTTGATGTATTCACCGAGGCATATGAAAGCATGGGCCTTACACTTAACACCCATAAGGCAAAGGTCCTACACCAGCCTGTCCTCGCCGCACAGCACTGCCCCCCAGTCATCAAGATTCATGGTGCAGCTCTTGACAACATGGACCACTTCCCATACCTCGGGAGCCTCTTGTCAACAAAGGCAGACATTGATGCGGGGATTCAACATTGCCTCCAGTGCACCAGTGCAGCCTTCGGCCGCCTGAGGAAAAGAGTGTTCGAAGACCAAGCCCTCAAACCTACCACCAAGCTCATGATCTACAGGGCTGTAGTAATTCTCGCCCTCCTATATGGATCAGAGGCATGGACGATTTACAGAAGACACATCAAGTCGCTGGAGATATATCACCAACGATGTCTTCGCAAGATCTTGCAAATCCCCTGGGAGGACAGATGCACCAACATCAGTGTCTTCGCCCAGGCTAACATCCCCAGCATTGAAGCACTAACCACACTCGGTCAACTTTGCTGGGCAGGCCACTTAGTTCGCATGCCAGACACGAGACTCCCGAAGCAACTGCTAAATGCGGAGATCCTTCATGGCAAACGAGCCAAAGGTGGGCAGTGGAAACGTTACAGGGACACCCTCAAAGCCTCCCTGATGAAGTGCAACATCACCACTGTTGCCTGGAAGACCCTGGCCGAAGACCACCCTAGGTGGAGAAAGTGCATCCGGGAGGGCGTTGAGCTCTTCGAATCTCAACACTGTGAGCGTGAAGAGGTCAGGCGCAGGCAACGGAAGGAGCGTGTGGTAAATCAGTGCCACCCTCCCTTCCCCCGACGAATATCTGTCCCACCTGTGACAGGGTCTGTGGCTCGCGTATTGGATTGCTCAACCACCAAAGAACTCACTTTAGGAGTGGAAACAAGTCTTCCTCGATTCCGAGGGACTGCCTATGAAATGACCAAGCAATTCACTGTATCGAAGAGGCCACCTGGGAAAGATCATTGCAGAAACTCTTAAACAACCACACTCACACTGCAGCATCAACTGGGCTGGTCTGTTGCTCTCTTTTATGAAATGAAAAAATTATGGTGACAAAAGGAGGGACAGGACAAAGAAATGTTGGATACGCATCACTGAATCCAGGGAATAGAAACATTCATGGTAGGTTGGAAACGCTGTTGTAATCTGAATGAGGAATAAGGTTGTGTTTATGACGTACCTTTTAGCCCAATGGCAGTATTAAAACCTTGTGCGCTGTCATACTTTTAGGATTAAAATATGACAATATATATATCAGCATAACATTAGCATTTGTAAATACATGCAGATTTGCCATGATTTGTTGATGGTAAGTTGAACAATATGCTGTTTGACAGGATTTTAGGGAATAGAACCCAATGTATTATTCTGCTGCTTATGTCCCTTGAAAGCTTTACAATGTCATTGCAGTAAACATCGTGAGATCAATTGCAGGTTTGCAGATTGCTAGGTGCTGTAAATTTCTGACTCCAGGTCAACCTGAAAACTGGCCTTTCCAACTGTGGTTGAACCAATATCATACACTTTCCACGAGTTTACACGGCTTCTAACTTATGGTGCTTGGTTTCCTGTCAGCTTCATAATAACATAAGACCATAAGAAATAGGAACAGGAGTAGGCCATACGGCCCCTCGAGCCTGCTCTGCCATTCAATAAGATCATGGCTGATCGGATCATGGATTCAGCTCCACCTCCCCGCCCGCTCCCCATAACACCTTATTCCCTTATCGTTTAAGAAACTATCTATTTCTGTCTTAAATTTGTTCAATGTCCCAGCTTCCACAGCTCTCTGAGGCAGTGAATTCCACAGATTTACAACCCCCTGAGAGAAGAAATTTCTCCTCATTTCTGTTTTAAATGGGCGGCCCCTTATTCTAAGGTTGTGCCCTCTAGTTCTAGTCTCCCCCATCAGTGGAAACATCCTCTCTGCATCCACCTTGTCAAGCCCCCTCATAATCTTATACGTTTCGATAAGATCACCTCTCATTCTTCTGAATTCCAATGAGTAGAGGACCAACCTACTCAACCTTGCCTCATAAGTCAGCCCCCTCATCCCCGGAATCAACCTAGTGAACCTTCTCTGAACTGCCTCCAAAGCAAGTATATCCTTTCGTAAATATGGAAACCAAAACTGCACGCTATATTCCAGGTGTGGCCTCACCAATACCTTATATAGCTGTAGTAAAGACTTCCCTGCTTTTATATTAGCATTGGGATGGGAAGATTAAGTCACAACACCTATGAATTCTGGTTATTGCCTATGATAGCCTAATAGAAGATAGCTTCAGCTGACTAACTAATTGTACATTCGGGCACCTGTTCCCTGTATGGATTTTGTTGCTGCTCTTGGGTTTTCACACTATTTTTGTTCACCTCCCCTACCCCACCCAACAAGGATATGGATGTAAAACAATTCCCTTTGGACACGGGAGGACAAGACTTTGTTCAATGTATTTTGAACCACGTACAAATATCACATAATGTAAAAATTGTATTACAATGGGACTTCACAAGAATTTTGAACATCCACCATGACTGTATTGAACTTCAAAAATTAGATGATCTATGGTCCAGGAATATTTACATCTGCTTTAAAGAAATTACCTGACTATTATTACAATGCAGATATTTCAGACATGCAATAATATCTGAAACCACTAATGGAAAATGGTTTAATAAAATAATACAACATTTGTCAGAACCAATAGGGTTTGAGGAGAAAGGTCAGTAAGCTAGGCCATCCTACTTTTGTCACTTATTTGTACTGTGAGCAATTGATTTGCCTACCTGCATATTACAAATTATTTACATGCTTCTAAATACTCGGCTGTTCATAGGACTTTTGAAACTTTGCTCACTTTCCTAATACTCATTTTCTAATCTGTTTGATGGGCTTTCCTTTTAGGTGCCTGGGCAAAAAATACCTGTTTTTTATAAATTGACAAAGACCTTTAAGAATTTCTGCCATTTCTCATCTCAATATCCTTATTCAGCACCGGTTCAGTGTGAAAAGAAAATAATGTGATAAATTACCTGGCTTATCTTGTAATTAAAGCAATTAATGTCTTTAATTATTCACTAGCAGCTGTTTCAGTATATCGCTGTGTATAACAGAAATTACTAATGAATTATTTGACTGTTGAAGAATTGGTCCTAAACTGGATTCTACTGCCAATTAAACTTGACTGTCTGAATTAAATACTCTCTGTGATTTACTATTGTCTAGTTGGCAATTAAAAAAAAAAGTCAAGATGAAAGCTAGTTTATCTAAAAAAGCATAGGCTCTGAAATTACGCTATACGATATTCACATTTGGATATGTAATTCATCCATCTGACCTTCTCTCTCTGCTACTTTAACTGAGGTGTTAACCCGTTTAAGATAAATATGTTAAACTGCCAATAAAATATCAGAGAGAAATCTCAGATGAATGCGTTAAGCTTTCATACATTAGTATCTCAAGATGTTATTTCTGGACCATGGTCTTTGTATTCTTCCTAATTTAAGGTCAGGTTTTATTTTAAGTCAAACCTAATTCTAATGATCATAGGCTTCTTAACCCACTTTAGAACTTGTTTACAATACTTGTATTGCAACCAAACCTGAGGTATGGGCTGTTTAACACAGTGCTACTCCAAACTTAACCTCCAGTAGACTATTGCCTGTATATCTGCTCTCATTAAAGTTTACTAGAAGTCTTCTCATTTCATAAATATTATAGGATAGTAACAGAGAAAAGAAAATCCCAAAGGAATTTTTGATATCTTCAGAAAATGAAGCACACAATGTAATAATTTCCTTGATTTACGATATCATGTGCAAATATTTGAATAATGGCTTTTGTGAACAAAGTACTAACTTTGATTCTTTCACTAAAAGGACTGCATCAAAAATTGAATTTGATAAGCATACATTGAATAGTACAACTAGCTGTTACAGATACAATGGGCTAGAATTTCCTAATAACCCGCCAGCGCCTAATTGCTGCCCAAAAGACCACTAAGATTCCCAAGATTATCGCCGGTGAAAACTTCCCCCCCAAAAATTAAAAAATCTGCTCAGCGAAGAAAATGGGCGTCGCACCCTGATTCTCAGCGAAAAAGTTGAATTTAGGGTCGATTGGGCAGTTCTTAAAGAAAATGGGTGATAATTAAAAAATTCACTAAAAATTTACCCTGAGGTTGCAGGTTGGACCTAGGAGGAAAATAACACTAAAAATATTTTTTCAAACAACAGAACATAAAAAATCATAAAAATATTCTCAGGATCTTAAATCACCACAACAGAATTTTAAAATAATGAGTAAAAAACCAATTACTAACCTTTTTCTTGCAGGGCTCTTACCTACAGCCCAGCTCCGCTGATTCTCGTGGGCGTTTTTTTTTTTATACTTACCTACAGGTCACCGCTGAGCCAAATATCACGCCATGCCGATCTGAGGACGGTACACCCCAGCGGTATCTCAAAACTGCCGTGCAACTCAGCTGGGCAATTTCTCGCCGACCCGGTTATCACCCAAAGTGGCAAATACCGCTCAGAAACTGCGCGGTGAGCCATTGCAATTTCTAGCCCAACACTCCTCTGTGCTTTGTAAAATTTATGCAGATGAGTTTCCGTAACTGCCCTGTTGGTCGTTGCTAAAATTAAATGGTGTTATTACATAATGTCCTTCCAGATGGAATCGGGTCTGAAAATCTGGCCACATGGGCGCTAGAGACTTTTCTAAATCTGCTATTAAAAATGCAGAATACTGTGAACCATGACACAGCTGACATGAAGCAGCCCTAGTGTCGTTACTTCCTTAGGTGGAAGGTATAACAACACTAGAAGCTTCATCTATCATTCCTCACACAATCTGCCACATGGTACACTGAGCCAAAATCCCACAGATTGTGATCCCTGACTACAAATAGAACTGAAGGCTGTTAGCATCTGAGAAACATGTAAAAACTACCAACCACTTTTATTACCATCAGTGGATCTTCCAGGCTGTTGCTCCAAGAATTGTTTCTCAATTCAAATTATTGAATAATTCAAATATTTTAGTTTACACACTGCAATTTTTTTCTTGGTGTCTGTTCAGACCAATGCGTTTACCAACAATAGCTTCATTTTTTGCGTTTGATGGCTTTACCCTTATTCCTCTGCAAAGATCTGCAAAGAAAAAGCATTAAAAAAAAAATCCATCAGAACACCTTCAGGGAACCCCATACAGGTAAATTCCTGTAAGGAAAATAATAAAAAAATGTTTACTCACCTTTTTTTCAGCTTTTTGTACCTACCGTTGGGGACAGACCAGCCTCCTCACAGCGGTCCACCCCCATTCTGGCGCCGACTCCCACTGACTCCCGCCCGCACCAATCTGGCATCTCGGCGGGTGGGAGTTCACTTACGCCACTCGGCTGTCCGCTGATGTCATTGGGCGATTCCCGGTGGCTCTCCCCTCCCGCCCGCTCCAGACCAGATCAAAAGTGGCAGTGGGTGGAACCCGAGGATGAATGTCGGTGGCAGTGGGTGGCAGTCGGAGGCAGTGGCCGGTGAGTGCATCAATTTCAGGCCCATAGTTACATGAGTCTACAGCACCGAAACAGACCATTCGGCCCAACTGGCCTATGCCGGAATTGTTCCACACGAGCCTCTTTGCAACCCTCCTATTCTAACCCAATCAGCATATCCATCTATTCCTTTCTCCCTCTTGTGCTAATCTAGCTTCCCCTTAAATGCATCAATAACATTTGCCTCAACTACTTCTTGTGGTAGCATATTCCACATTCTATCCACTCTTTGGGTAAAGATGTTTCTCCTGAATTCCCTATTGGTTTTATTAGTGACTATCTGATATTTATGACCTCCCCCACAAGGGGAAACATTCTCTCTACGTCTACTCTATCAGATCCTTTCATGATCTAAAGACCTCTATCAGGTCACCCCTCAATCTTCTATTTTCTAGAGAAAGAGCCCAAACCTGTTCAATCTTTGCTAATAAATATATCCTCTCAGTTCATTTATCATCCTCGTGAATCTTTTTTGCACCTTCTCCAATGCCCCTGTAGCCTTTTTTTTTATATGGGGAGCAGAACTGTACACAGTACTCCAAGTGTGGTCTAACCAAGGTTCTATACAATTTGACGTATCTCCTTTGCTTTTTAATTCTATCCCTCTAGAAATGACCCCCCATGCTTGGTTTGTTTTATTATTAGAGCAATATGTGGCCTCCCTATTCTCCCGACCAAAATGCTCCACCTCACACTTATCTACACTGAAATTCATTTGTCAATTGCACATCTGTTCTGCAAGTTTATTAATGTCTTCTTATATCTTGTCACATTTTTCCTCAGTATTAACTACACCTCCCAATTTGGTGCCATCCGTAAATTTTGAAATTGTACTTTCAATTTCCAAGTCCAAATCATTTTGTAAATTGTGAACAATAGTGGCCCCAGCTCCGATCCTTGTGGAAAATCACTTCCCACCTTTTTCCAATCTGAGTAGCTACCTACTCTCTGTTTTCTGTTTTGTACCCAGCTTGTTATCCAATCTGCTACTTGTCTCCTGATTCCACATGCTCTGACCTTAGTCTTGAGTGTACACAAGACCTTATTAAAGGCCTTTTGAAAATCAAAATATATTAACTATGCATTATCCTTGTATATTCTTCCTGTTAAGGTTGGTAAAACATGGCCTTTCCTTTTGAAATCCATGCTGACTACTCTATTATATTTTCGTTTTTTAGATTTTTTTCTATTACATCTTTGAGTAAAGAGTCCATTATCTTTCTTACCAATAACATTACGCTAACTGGTATATAGTTTCCTGGACTTATTCTATCTCCCTATTTAAATATAGGAATAACATTAGCTAGTGGGGTGCCGCAAGGTTCTGTGCTGGGGCCCCAGCTGTTTACACTATACATTAATGATTTAGACGAGGGGATTAAATGCAGTATCTCCAAATTTGCGGATGACACTAAGTTGGGTGGCAGTGTGAGATGCGAGGAGGATGCTATTAGGCTGCAGAGTGACTTGGATAGGTTAGGTGAGTGGGCAAATGCATGGCAGATGAAGTATAATGTGGATAAATGTGAGGTTATCCACTTTGGTGGTAAAAACAGAGAGACAGACTATTATCTGAATGGTGACAGATTAGGAAAAGGGAAGGTGCAACGAGACCTGGGTGTCATGGTACATCAGTCATTGAAGGTTAGCATGCAGGTACAGCAGGCGGTTAAGAAAGCAAATGGCATGTTAGCCTTCATAGCGAGGGGATTTGAATACAGGGGCAGGGAGGTGTTGCTACAGTTGTACAGGGCCTTGGTGAGGCCACACCTGGAGTATTGTGTACAGTTTTTGTCTCCTAACTTGAGGAAGGACATTCTTGCTATTGAGGGAGTGCAGCGAAGATTCACCAGACTGATTCCCGGGAAGGCGGAACTGACCTATCAAGAAAGACTGGATCAACTGGGCTTGTATTCACTGGAGTTCAGAAGAATGAGAGGGGACCTCATGGAAACGTTTAAAATTCTGATGGGTTTAGACAGGTTAGATGCAGGAAGAATGTTCCCAATGTTGGGGAAGTCCAGAACCAGGGGTCACAGTCTGAGGATAAGGGGTAAGCCATTTAGGACCGAGATGAAGAGAAACTTCTTCACCCAGAGAGTGGTGAACCTGTGGAATTCTCTACCACAGAAAGTAGTTGAGGCCAATTCACTAAATATATTCAAAAGGGAGTTAGATGAAGTCCTTACTACTCGGGGGATCAAGGGTTAAGGCGAGAAAGCAGGAATGGGGTACTGAAGTTTCATGTTCAGCCATGAACTCATTGAATGGCGGTGCAGGCTAGAAGGGCTGAATGGCCTGCTCCTGCACCTATTTTCTATGTTTCTATGTTTCTATGTTTCTATGTCTGCTAGTCCTCTGGCATTATTCCCTTTTAATGAATTTGTATATATACGCAAAAGAGCCTCTGCTATCTCTTCCCTAACTTCTTTTAATATGTATCGATACAATCCAGTGGCTTTATCCTCTCTAAGTTTGTTTGGTTTATCATTATTTACTCCTATTCGATCTTACATGTCATTGTACCTTTTTTGATCTATTCTTCTAATGTCATGTCGACCCTGTTAGTCTACCTGGTAAACACAGCAGCAAAGTAACTATTCAATATTTTCATTTCACCGTCGTTACCAATGAGTTTGTGTTGTGCTTCCCTTAGTGGCCGTATCCTTATCCTGATTTTTCTCTCTCTCTCCTCTGCAACCTTCCTTGTCCTTCTCTACTATCAATACTATAAAGTCAATGTTCTACGACACTATAAGTTATTGTTCCTTCTATGCTCCAAGTATGCCATCTTACATATTTGCATCCTCCCTACACACCCACTGTTTGGAAATCATGACATCATATTGTCTCTGATTTAAACTCACTCTTTCCCAGGATTTCAAAGCAATGGAACTCCTTACACCCCTCACTCTTTCTTTCCATCTACAATTTTCAGGCTTTTCAAATCTTTGTTTTGTATCAGCTAATTACTATTTCCTAATTAACCTTATCTTCTATTTTACTTCTTCAACTTTGGTGAAATCCAATCGTGTGGGCCTGCGACCTGCAACTTGGTTTCTCAGTACAAAACATATATGAGGTAATACAAATATGAACATTGTACATATTAAACTAACCAGCAATGTTAAGAAAAAACATTAATATTGCTCACTTTGTACCATAATCGACAAATAGGGTACAAACACACATTTTATATTAAACAGCTCGTGTGAAAATCGTATTGAGCATATTGGGTTACTGTGAGTGGCAATGAAACCTGAGACTGCACATGCATTACAACTGTTGCTATGGTATCGCGTGGTTTTACTTTGCACTGATGCTCTGATTATAATATAAATTCATTCTGAATCTAGAATCAGGGCACAACATGACACCAGATTAAGATTGATTGGAAAAGGAAAGTGCCACTCCATTTTGTTCTGGACTCAGGTTGGGTTTTATTCCAAACTTACAATAACACAGCTAGGAGGACATCGGAGAAGCTACAAATAAAGACCAACGGTATAAGAAGGGCCGAGGCCAGGGGCTGGGACTGAACCAGACACACCGGCCTGGAAAATGGTCATGGCCTGAAGGAAGAAGAATTTCTAAAGTACATTTGAGCCACCTTAAACAGGGCACTGAGGGGCAACACTTGGTTTCTTTCCAGAGGGTGAGGGCAGAAAACCCAGCACTGCTTGTCACTTTCTTCACCCTGCTGGGACAGGCAGAAGTCCAAGATGAGCTCCGAGTGGTGTGGACACCCACTCACATAATGTAAATTACATGACCTCCTCGACCCCAAAAACTTTGTCAAGGTTAGCACTGGAGTTCAGAGGTAGGCACCTTCTGGCACCTATGTCAAGATGTTGGGACTATAGGATTTCGGCTTCCTCAAGTTTTCAGTTGGTGCACGGCAGAAACCACCTGCACTGACAATAAACATGAGCAGTGTAAATGCATCCTACCTGTGACACACAGCTGGTGGTAAAAGGGATTTTGAAAGATTAGGGTGGATTTTATCTATCAGGCGGCCTGTCGGCAGACCTGGTCAGCCAGCTGCCCGACTCCTAAGACAGGAATCCTGGACTGTTGTGAGGGCTGGACTTCATTCAAATGCCATCGGCAAGCTGCATGCCTTGAGCAGACATCCTGCTGCAGCTCACGGGCTCCCATTCGGGCAGCCCAAAGACCAACCTGGATGGCAGGAAAGTAGTTCCGAAGGAGCGTACATTCGCAATGGGGTGGGAGTGGGAGGAGTCCAGGCCAGCAGTGGCCCACATTATTCTTGTGGATGCCAGAGGCATCCAGAAAGTGTATCTGGAGCAAACTATATTATTTTGGAAATTGCTATCGCATGGAGTGGTTGAGGTGAACAGCCTAGATGCATTTCAGATAAGTACATGAGGGAGAAAGGAATATAAGGATATGATGATACGCTGAGATAAAGGAAGGTGGGAAGAGGCTCGTGTGGAGGATAAACACCATCATAGTTCTGATGGGTCAAATGGCCTGTTTCTATGGTGTAAATACTAGGTGATGCTATGTAAAACTGGTAGCCTTCATTGACTTTCTATTCCATGGAAGTCAATAGCAAAGAAAATCTGGTGGAGTGCAAAACAAATGACCAATCCACAGCTGCTGGTTTCCCAATTGGTGAGAACAGTTAAAACCAAGCTATGTTTGTTGTTTGAGACTTCTAAATGTTTTTATAAATTTAGACAGACAGAAATAAACAACAAAGAATGAAGTAATTTCGAACTGTAATTTCAGTCTCCATCTGACAGAACAAAGACTGGAAGCTTTAATTCATTTTAAAGAAAGACACAGAGTAGTTTTCATGCCATTTCCGCAACAAGTTATTGGAACTCTTCTGTTCAGTAATGGAAACCTTTCAAAGGCTCACAAAATACTTTGCAAGGAAATTGAGTTGATTATTTGTAATATTTATCCATACGAAGGTAATTTTGAACTTGTTCTACCTTTTAAAAAAGAGCAGCATTTAAGTGCCTCAGTTCTTGCAGATGTGACATTTAACAGCACTCAAAGGTTGCTGAGTCTGTCTGTCCTCATACCACCTGTGAACTTACTTCAACATTTCAGTAAATGCAAATGCACTGTGATCAGTAATTTGGATAGTTTGAGCTTACACACATTGGGCTCAATTTCCCCTGGTGATTTGCACTGTTTTTTTTGGCGCGCACCACTTTTTTGGTGGGGGGGATGGGGTGGTAGCCGAACTGAAGGGATGAGAACCCTTACACTATGCAGCAGCAGCATCAAATGAAATACCCAGGATCGTGTGTATTTCCCAATCTAAGCAAGCTATTGCGCATGCTCACACCTGGGTGTGGTCCATATTAGGGCGTCGACCTTGGGGAGAGAGACAAAAAAGAAGCTTGTCCTGCTGTTTTGAGCTTCTTGCAAAGGTATAATTTAATCATGGGGGCAATATTGACAATGCCATACGTTGTACAAGCCTTCTGCATGACGGTGCTGCGGAGGAGACGATTGATTCGACGTCATCGCATGAGGAACCTCAGAGCACATAGGATGATGGGCAGGAGGCCTTACCCACGTCGGGTACATCGAGACAGGCATTCACACCCGCACCTGAGTGAAGCAGACTGTGTGAGAAGGCTACATTTCCACAAAGAAGTTGTAACTGAGATCTGTGAATTAGTAAAAGCAGACCTGCAACCTAGAAGCATCAGGAGGACTGCTTTGTCAGTTGAAGTGAAGGTTACAGCTGCACTTTCATTCGAGCTGTTAACAGATACGATGTGATTGGCATCACGGAGACATGGCTCCAGGGTGACCAAGGCTGGGAACTCAACATCCAAGGGTATTAAGCATTTAGGAAGGATAGACAGAAAGGAAAAGGAGGCAGGGTGGCATTGCTGGTTAAAGAGGAAATCAATGCAATTGTAAGGAAGGACATTAGCCTGGATGATGTGGAATCAGTATGGGTGGAACTGCGGAATTCCAAAGGGCAGAAAACGCTAGTGGGAGTTGTGTATAGACCACCAAATAGTAGTAGTGAGGTTGGGGGCAGCATCAAACAAGAAATAAGGGATATATGCAATAAAGGTACAGCAGTAATCATGGGTGACTTTAATCTACATATTGATTGGGCTAACCTAACTGGGAGCAATGCAGTGGAGGATGATTTCCTGGAGTGTATTAGGGATGGTTTTCTAGACCAATATGTTGAGGAACCAACCAGGGAGCTGGCCATCCTAGACTGGGTGATGTGTAATGAGAAGGGACTAATTAGCAATCTTGTTGTGCGAGGCCCCTTGGGGAAAAGTGACCATAATATGGTAGAATTCCTTATTAAGATGGAGAGTGACAAAGTTAATTCGGAAACTCGGGTCCTGAAATTAAGGAAAGGTAACTTCAATGGTATGAGGCGTGAATTGGCTAGAATAGACTAGCAGAGGATACTTAAAGGGTTGACGGTGGATAAGCAATGGCAAACATTTAAAGATCACATAGATGAACTTCAGCAATTGTACATCCCTGTCTGGAGTAAAAAATAAAACTGGGAAGGTGGCTCAACCATGGCTAACAAGGGAAATTGAGGATAGAGTTAAAGCCAAGGAAGAGGCATATACATTGGTTAGAAAAAGCAACAAACCTGAGGACTGGGAGAAATTTAGAATTCAACAGAGGAGGAGTAAGGCTTTAATTAAGAGGGGGAAAATAGAGTACGAGAGGAAGCTTGCAGGGAACATTAAAACTGACTGCAAAAGCTTCTATAAATATGTGAAGAGAAAATGATTAGTAAAGACAAACATAGGTCCCTTGCAGATGGATTCAGGTGAATTTATAATGGGGAACAAACAAATGGCAGACCAATTGAACCAATACTTCAGTTCTGTCTTCACAAAGGAAGATACAAATAACCTTTCGAATGTACTAGGGGACAGTGGGTCTAGTGAGAAGGAGGAACTGAAAGATATCCTTATTAGGCAGGAAATTCTGTTAGGGAAATCGATGGGATTAAAGGCCGATAAATCCCCGGGGCCTGATAGTTTGCATCCCAGAGTACTTAAGGAAGTGGCCCTAGAAATAGTGGATGCATTGGTGATCATTTTCCAACAGTCTATCGACTCTGGATCAGTTCCTATGGACTGGAGGGTAGCTAATGTTACACCACTTTTTAAAAAAGGAGGGAGAGAGAAAATGGGTAATTATACACCGGTTAACCTGACATCAGTAGTGGGGAAAATGTTGGAATCAATCATTAAGGATGAAATAGCAGCGCATTTGGAAAGCAGTGACAGGATCGGTCCAAGTCAGCATGGATTTATGAAAGGGAAATCATGCTTGACGAATCTTCTGGAATTTTTTGAGGATGTAACTAGCAGAGTGGACAAGGGAGAATCTGTGGATGTGGTGTATTTGGATTTTCAAAAGGCTTTTGACAAAGTCCCGCACAAGAGATTGGTGTGCAAAATCAAAGCGCATGGTATTGGGGGTAATGTACTGGTGTGGATAGAGAACTGGTTGGCAGACAGGAAGCAGAGATTCTGGATAAACGGGCCCTTTTCAGAATGGCAGGCAGTGACTAGTGGGGTGCCGCAGGGCCCAGTGCTGGGACCCAAGCTCTTTACAATATACATTAATGATTTGGATGAAGGAATAAAGTGTAATATCTCCAAGTTTGTGGATGACACTAAACTGGGTGGCGGTGTGAGCTGTGAGGAAGACGCTAGGAGGCTGCAGGGTGACTTGGACAGGTTAGGTGAGTGGGCAAATGCATGGCAGATGCAGTATAATGTGGATAAATGTGAGGTTATCCATTTTGAGGGCAAAAACAAGAGCAGAATATTATCTGAATGGCGGCAGATTAGGAAAAGGGGAGTTGCAATGAGACCTGGGTGTCATGGTTCATCACTCACTGAAAGTGGGCACGCAGGTACAGCAGGCGGTAAAGAAGGCAAATGGTATGTTGGCCTTCATAGCTAGGGGATTTGAATATAGGAGCAGGGAGGTCTTAATGCAGTTGTACAGGTCCTTGGTGAGGCCTCACCTGGAATATTGTGTTCCGTTTTGGTCTCCTAGTCTGAGGAAGGACTTTCTTGCTATTGAGGGAGTGCAGCGAAGGTTCACCAGACTGATTCCAGGGATGGCTGGGCTTTCATATGAGGAGAGACTGGATCAACTGGGCATTTATTCACTGGAGTTTAGAAGAATGAGAGGGGATCTCATAGAAATGTATAAGATTCTGATGGGACTGGACAGGTTAGATGCGGGAAGAATGTTCCCGATGTTGGGGAAGTCCAGAACCAGGGGACATAGTCTTAGGATAAGGGATAGACCATTTGGGACTGAGATGAGGAGAAACTTCTTCACTCAGAGAGTTGTTAAGCTGTGGAATTCCCTGCGGCAGAGAGTTGTTGATGCCAGTTCATTGGATATATTCAAGAGAGAGTTAGATATGGCCCTTACGGTGAAGGGGATTAAGGGTTATGGAGAGAAAGCAGGAAAGGGGTACTGAAGGAATGATCAGCCATGATCTTATTGAATGGTGGTGCAGGCTCGAAGGGCCGAATGGCCTACTCCTGCACCTATTTTCTATGTTTCTATGGATCGTTCCAGGCCACAACTGGGGATGTGTGCGTCACTTCTCAACATGCAACAAATATCTGCATTCTGCAGGTGACTGCTGCACTATATGCCCAGAGGAATGACTTTATAAAGTTCCCCATGATCGCCCAGGCAATGCATGAAATGGCAGCTCATCTGTGAATGCTTTGCTGCCTGAGGGCGCAGTGGCAACTATTCCAAATGGACCATGTTTACTGTTTGGACCTGTTCCGTAATGTTGTATTGTGTTAGTGGAACAAATAATGGAAATTATTCTTCTTTAGTTCCAAAAGTTGTGTTAATAATGGAACAAATAATGGAAATGATTCAGTTAGAATTTAAAATATATTTTATTCAAAAGTTTAACAAACATTTGTTTGTACTTAACTTAACCTTAATAAAAATATTTTTGTTTAAAGTTTTCAGTTAAGATCACTTACTAATTTTAAGATCATTTACAAACTCTAAGATCACTTAAAAACTTTTAAACTTGTAAATTTACATAACTAAAATAAACTTTTCATTTAAGAACCGTTACAACAGTAACAACAATAATAATAACAACAACAATAGCAAAGAAAGGCTGCACCCATCTCTCCTCCACTTTATTCTAAGATCACCCACTGCACTTAGTCTTGTTGATTCCACGCCTGCCCGCAGGTGGTGGCACAGTATTTCTTGGGTTGGTAGTAAGCTTATTCTTTCGAACATTTTAAGTAATGCGCACTTCTTGATGGGGGGGTCGGGGGGGGGGGTAGGGGGTGGGCAGGTGGTAATGTGGAAGACCTGGCTTTTGCCTCTACAGAGGCTGGCCTGGGGATTAGAGTGGGTGTGGTAGTTGATTCTGTCAATAGGTGCGGGGTCTGGGTGTATTCTCTTATTGCAGCAGCTAACTCCGACATTCCCTCCCTCAAGTGCCCTGACAGTATCTCAACTACCTCCAACATTCTCTCCCTCACATTCACCGACAGTGTATTAGTTTCCTGACATTCCCTCCCTCATGTTCACCAACAGTGTGTCAACTACCTGTGACATTCCCTCCCTCATGTGTACGGATATTGCATCAGCTTCCAGAGACATTCCCTCCCTCATGTTCCCAAACAGTGTTCCCATTTCTCATGAGTGTTGTTACTTCTCCCGAACATCCTATTACCTCATCACCCACCCCACTGATGGTGTCCAGGAGTGATCGTGTAAGGTTAATGCACTCCACACTCATTGCCATCATCTGAATCCCATCTGTTAGATCCTGCACCTCAAGAGAGCGCTGTCGAGTTCTCCTTCCCCTCGTCACCTTGGATGTGGCTCATTGTATCCCACTGGGACCAGCAGCCTCAGACTGTGGGGCCCTGGGTGTGCCTTGGTGCATCCCACTGGGACCCGCAGCCTCAGACGGTGGGGCCCTGGGTGTGCCTTGGTGCATCCCACTGGGACTCGCAGTCTCGGATGGTGGGGCCCTGGGTGTGCCTCGCTGCATCCCACTGGAATGCATAGCCTCAGACTGTGAGAAACCATGGAATGTTCCACCAATGTGCCAACAATTGTACCACTCAGGAAAGGTGCTGGCATCTCAATGGGTGGTACCTGCACCTCCTCCAGAGTGAGTACAACAGTGGGGGCTTCATCCATCCCCTCCCCCTTCCCCTCTCCCTCACCCTCACCCCCATGCTCTTGGTCTGGAAGGTGGGATTGAACGATGTTCTCCTCTTCAGGCTCGTCTGCGTCTGAAACTTCTTTTGCATTGGCTTCAGCCTCGTCAGGGTTGGCCTCAAGTTCTGAAACTCTTCTCTCAGGATGTTTATTTCATCTAATATTTCTGCAAAATATATTTCTGCAGACCTGCACAGAGTGCAGCAGTAGCTCAAAGTGCAAAGGTAAGAGTTTAGGAAGTGGGAGAGTTCGGGCAAGTGGGAGCGGGAGGTGTTTCTTTGTCTTGTTTTCCCCACCAGTGCTGGCTCCCTGACCTGGGAGGAAAAGAAAACGAAGTGTGATGTTACGGCTAAGAGGGTAAGTGATTGGCTGGTTGATTGGTGAGTAGTTTTTCTTTTTCTTTTTCCTTTTCGTATCAGTAAGAAACCTTTGGCATTGTTGCCAAATTCGGTTATTTTAAGGGTTAAGTCATGGTAGGAGAGCTCAGACCCGTGTCATGCTCCTCCTGTGCAATGTGGGAAATCAGGGACGCTTCCAGCTGCAGCTCCTGTTAGACCGCATGACGGCACTGGTGCTGCGGATGGATTCACTCTGGAGTATGCGTGATGCTGAGGATGTCGTGGATAGCACGTTCAGTAAGTTGGTCACACCGCAGGTAAAGGTTACAAAGACAGATAGGGGATGGGTGACCATCAGGCAGAGCAGAAGTAGGAAGGCAGTGCAGGAGTCCCCTGCGGACATCTCCCTCCAAAACAGATATACCGCTTTGGATATTATTGGGGGAGATGGCTAACCAGGGGAAGGCAGCAGCAGCCAAGTTCATGGCACCATGGGTGGCTCTGCTGCACAGGAGGGCAGGAAAAAGACTGGGAGAGCTATAGGGGTAGGTGATTTTATTGTAAGGGGGATAGATAGGTGTTTCTGCGGTCACAACCGAGACTCCAGGATGATATGTTGCCTCCCTGGTGCAAGTGTCAAGGATGTCTCGGAGCGGCTGCAGGGCATTCTGGAGGTGGAGGATGAACAGCCAGTTGTCGCGGTGCATATAGGTACCAACAATATAGGTAAGAAGCGGGATGAGGTCCTACAAGCTGCATTTAGGGAGCTAGGAGTTAAATTAAAAAGTAGGACCGCAAAGATACTAATCTCAGGATTGCTACCAGTGCCACATGCTAGTCAGAGTAGAAATAGCAGGATAGCTAAGATGAATATGTGGCTTGAGGAGTGGTGCAAGAGGGAGGGATTCAAATTCCTGGGACATTGTTCCAGGTTCTGGGGGAGGTGGGACCAGTACAAACCGGATGGTCTGCCCCTGGGCAGGACCGGAACCAATGTCCTCGGGGGAATGTTTGCTCGTGCTGTTGGGGCGGGGTTAAACTAAATGGCAGGGGAATGGGAACCTATGCAGGGAGACAGAGGGAAATAAAATGGGGCAGAAGCAAAAGATAGAAAGGAGAATAGTAAAAGTGGAGGGCAGAGAAATCCAAGGCAAAAAGCAAAAAGGGCCACAATACAGCAAAATTCTAAAGGGACAAAGAGTGTTAAAAAGACAAGCCTGAAGGCTCTGTGCCTCAATGCGAGGCGTATTCGTAATAAGGTGGATGAATTAACTGTGCAGGCAGCTATTAATGATTATGATATAATTGGGATTACGGTGACATGGCTCCAGGGTGACCAAGGCTGGGAACTCAACATCCAGGGTTATTCAACATTCAGGTAGGATAGACAGAAAGAAAAAGAAGGTGGGGTAGTGTTGCTGGTTAAAGAGGAAATTAACGCAATAGTAAAAAAGGATATTAGCTTGGATGATGTGGAATCTGTATGGGTAGAGCTGCGGAATACCAAAGGGCAGAAAACGCTAGTGGGAGTTGTGTACAAACCACCAAACAGTAGTAGTAAGGTTGGGGACAGCATCAAACAAGAAATTAGGGATGTGTGCAATAAAGGTACAGCAGTTATCATGGGCGACTTTAATCTACACATAGATTGGGCTAACCAAGCTTGTAGCAATGCGGTGGAGGAGGATTTCCTGGAGTGTATTAGGGATGGCTTTCTAGACCAATATGTCGAGGAACCAACTAGAGAGCTGGCCATCCTAGACTGTGTGTTGTGTAATGAGAGAGGACTAATTAGCAATCTTGTTGTGTGAGGACCCCTGGGGAAGAGTGACCACAATATTAAGATGGAGAATGACAGTGTTAATTCAGAGACTAGGATCCTGAATTTAAGGAATGGTAACTTCGATGGTATGAGACGTGAATTGGCTAGGATAGACTGGCAAATGATACTTAAAGGGTTGACAGTGGATAGACAATGGCAGACATTTATAGATTACATTGATGAATTTCAACAATTGTACATCCCTGTCTGGAGTAGAAATAAAATGGGGAAGGTAGCTCAACCGTGGCTAACAAGGGAAATTAGGGATAGTGTTAAATCCAAGGAAGAGGCATATAAATTGGCCAGAAAAAGCAGCAAACCTGAGGAATGGGAGAAATTTAGAATTCAGCAGAGGAGGACAAAGGGTCTAATTAGGAGGGGGAAAATAGAGTATGAGAGGAAGCTTGCAGGGAACATAAAAACTGACTGCAAACGCTTCTATAGATAAGTGAAGAGAAAAAGATTAGTGAAGACCAACGTAGGTCTTTTACAGTCAGAATCAGGTGAATTTATGATGGGGAACAAGGAAATGACAGACCAATTGAACAAATACTTTGGATCTGTCTTCACTAAGGAAGACACAAATAATCTTCCGGAAATACTAGGGGTTCGAGGGTCTAGCGAAAAGGAGGAACTGAAGGAAATCCTTATTAGTCAGGAAATTGTGTTAAGGTAATTGATGGGATTGAAGGTCGATAAATCCCCAGGGCCTGATAGGTTGCATCCTAGAGTACTTAAAGAACTGGCCCTCGAAAAAGTGGATGCATTGGTGATCATTTTCCAACATTGTATTGACTCTGGATCAGTTCCTATGGACTGAAGGGTAGCTAATGTAAGACCACTTTTTAAAAAAGGAGGGAGAGAGAAAACAGAGAATTGTAGACAGTTTAGCCTGACATCGGTAGTGGGGAAAATGTTGGAATCAATTATGCAAGATGAAATAGCAGCGCATTTGGAAATCAGTGACAGGATCGGTCCAAGTCAGCATGGATTTATGAAAGGGAAATCATGCTTGACAAAACTTCTAGAATTTTTTGAGGATGTAACTAGTAGAATAGACAAGGGAGAACCAGTGGATGTAGTGTATTTGGACTTTCAAAAGGCTTTTGACAAGGTCCCACACAAGAGATTAGTGTGCAAAATTAAAGCACATGGTGTTGGGGGTAATGTACTGACGTGGATAGAGAACTGGTTGGCAAACAGGAAGCACAGAGTCGGAATAAATGGGTCCTTTTCAGAATGGCAGGCAGTGACTAGTGGGGTGTCGCAGGGTTCAGTGCTGGGACCCCAGCTATTTACAATATATATCAATGATTTAGATGAAGGAATTGAGTGTAATATCTCCAAGTTTGCAGATGACACTAAGCTGGGTGGCGGTGTGAGCTGTGAGACGGATGCTCAGAGGCTGCAGGGTGACTTGGACAGGTTAGGTTAGTGGGCAAATGCATGGCAGATGCAGAATAATGTGGATAAATGTGAGGTTATCCACTTTGGTGGCAAAAACAGGAAGACAGAATATTATTTGAATGGTGACAGATTAGGAAAAGGGGAGGTGCAACGAGACCTGGGTGTCATGGTACGTCAGGCATTGAAGGTTGGCATGCAGGTACAGCAGGCGGTGAAGAAGGCAAATGGTATGTTGGCCTTCATAGCTAAAGGATTTGAGTATAGAAGCAGGGAGGTCTTATTGCAATTGTACAGAGCCTTGGTGAGGCCACATCTGGAATATTGTGTTCAGTTTTGGTCTCCTAATCTGAGGAAGGACATTCTTGCTATTGAGGGTGTACAGCGTAGGTTCACCAGACTGATTCCCGGGATGGTAGGACTGGCATATGAGGAGAGATTGGATCAACTGGGCTTGTATCCACTGGAGTTTAGAAGAATGAGAGGGGATCTCATAGAAGCATATAAAATTCAAACGGGATTGGACAGGTTAGAGGCAGGAAGATTGTTCCCGTTGCTGGGGAGTTCCAGAACCAGGGGTCACAGTCTAAGAATAAGAGGTAAGCCATTTAGGACCGAGATGAGGAGAAACCTCTTCACTCAGAGAGTGGTTAACCTGTGGAATTCTCTGCTGCAGAAAGTTGTTGAGGCCAGTTTGTTGGATATATTCAAAAGGGAGCTAGATATGGTCCTTATGGCCAAAGGGATCAAGGGGTATGAAGAGAAAACAAGAAAGGGGTACTGAGGTTGAACAATCAGCCATGATCTTATTGAATGGCGGTGCAGGCTCGTGCACCTATTTTCTATGTTTCTATGTTTCTATGTTTCTATAACAGAACAGACAAATGGTTAGCAGCAGAGGGCCAGGCAGAGGACCAGGCAGGGTGCCATGAGTAGGCTCACACAGTGCAGGCAGCAGGCTGGTTTGAAGGACCACGATGAATGATAGCACATTGCATCAACCGAAGCGTAGCTGGTGGAGACATCCCCATCAACCGAAGTGTAGCTGACGGAGACATCCCCATCAACTGAAGCATGGCTAGCCTGCGCAATTCATAACAGCCAGACTGTGGAATTTGCAGGACTTACCCTCTCCCTTGAGTGTGGGCCCAGCTTGTGCAGTAGTGGTTGCTTTTCTCCAGCAGGACCCATCAAAGCAGCAACCCTGTCTTCGAATGGTGTCAGTAGGTGCAGAGCTCTTTCCCTTTTGTTGTGTGCCACCTTCCTCTGCAAAGATGAAAATATAACTTTTTAAGAGAGCATGTCTTTCTGCTGGGTGGGACATACAGAAGGTCACTATTACAATTGCAATTCCATTGAATAAATGAAAATATTACTTACACTAACTATTTGACCAAGGTCCTGCCACTTCTTTTTGCACTGGCCTCCAGATCTTGGGGTGGTCACCATTGCACAGTAATCTTCTGCAAGTTGGTTCCAGCGTTTCTTCATTTCTTTTGGTGAATCTTTTGTGTGACCTCTGCTGGTGTCCAGCTCGTGCCATCTGGACTCAATTACAGTAACCAGTGTCTGCACTTCATCCTGTAAGAAATTCTTGGTCCTTGAGCTGCGTATTGCAACTCTGATTTTCCAATGAGAATTAAAGTTCTCACACAAAACTGGCTCTTTAAAAATGGCCAATTGCAAACCGGGAGCTGTACTGGGCCTGCGCGCCCACAGCAATCATGTCAAAAAGGTCCTTTTTATTCCCATGCATGCGCAGAAGGGACAATGTCGTTTTTTCGGCGCCGACATTAGGCTCCACCCCCCGAGGCTACAGGAGAGGCTTCTCAGCGCCAAATTCAAAACATAGAGCAGGGAAATTTGCTAGTTATTTTTTGGAGTAGTCGGGGCCCAAAAAAACGGGCGTAACTCTTGCAGTACACCAAAAAACGGCATTGGGGAAAATTGAGCCCATTGATTTTGTGTTTTGGTACAATATTATGAAATGCCTTTCAGGCTCAGAAATTAGACTAAACAATCCGAGGACGTATTTTCCAGACCTTTTCCCCATGATTTCAGGGGCAATATCAAGGACCTGGAGACCCATGAAACTGCATTGTCATGTCAGCTGTGGCTCAGTGGGTAGCACACTCACCTCTGAGTCAGAAGATTGTGGGCTTAAGTCCCGCTCCAGGGACTTGAGCACAAGAATCTAAGCTGACACCCCAGTGCTGAGGGATTGCCGCACTATCGGAATTGCTGTCTTTCAGATGAGACATTAAACTGAGGCCCCGTCTGGTCTCTCAGGTGGACATAAAAGATGCTATGGCACTATTTCAAAGAACAGCAGAGGAGTTATTCCTGGTGTCCTGACCAATATTTAGCCCTCAATCAACATAAAAAGAACAGATTATTTGGCCATTATCACATTGCTGTTCATGGGAGCTTGCTATGCACAAATTGGCTGCCACATTTCCTACATTACATTAGTGGCTGCACTTCAAAAGTACTTAATTGGCTGTAAAGCGCTTTAAGATGTCCGGTGGTCATGAAAGGCGCTATATAAATGCAAGTCTTTCTTTCTTTTATTGCTACCTGCTTTACGTTGCTCAGAATTTCCAACATTTTTCAAAATGGATGTGACTAGGTCTGCTCCTGTACTAGACGCAGGCGAAGGTTCCCAACACTCTCGGAGTGACCTGTTCTTCCAATCGGCTGTTCTTCCCCTGAGTGCTGCCTCCAGAAGCCCAGTAGACTAGCAATTAAAATTTCCCACCATAGTGTGCACCGCCGCCACCCCCCCTCCGCCCACCCACTCTGTGATGTAATCAGCTTTCTGTTGGAGAAGCCTTTGGCTCGGTGATGTCACTCGTAGAGCCACTACTATGTGTGGCGCAAGCAGTATGGGGCTGGAGAGTCTGTAATTGGGGTGGGGCTTTGAAATAGGAGGGGGTGTCATGAATGGGGGTTCTTTGAAATGGGGTTTCCTTGATTTCCCCTCTTCCCCACTTTTGGTTTCCCCTCTTCGCTTGATCATGGGTGGCCTCCTGGCTCTCGGAACTTGGCGCACACTGGCTGCTGGCACACAACCATGGGCAAAAATAGTCAACCACAGGGGATCCAGTGTTTATAAGGTAAATGCAATAACATTTGTAGAAGTCATATGATCAGATATCACATGATCAGATGCCACATGACCAGATGTCACGTGATCAGGCATCATATGGTCAGAATGCCTCCAACCAGCGTTGGCAACCCTAACGCAGGCTCATGGTAATGAGGAAGCACCTCAGCACACCAGCATCAATTTCCTCTACACATGTTCATGGGGTACCCCTTTCAATCAGAGTGCCTGGGAGGGTGCTGTCAGGACTACAACAGTAAGGCACCAGATTTTTTTACATGTCTCCCAACAGAAAATTCTGGTCAAGAGAGCAGCAGCCAGAAGGACTCATGGCTGGCAGTACGTAAGGAGCAAGGCCCAGGCTGGGAGCTGGCTTGCACCAGGAATGATGCTAAAGGCCTGGGACACCATAATTGGGAGCAGGGAGTCCTCAACAGAAACAATTGGGTTAAAAGTCAGCTTCGGTAGGAACACAAAATGGGTGGTAGCCGATCTATTGCTTGTTATACACCCTGCCCCATTTTCGTTTCTATTGACTTCAGTAAAAGATACATTTCACCCCATGATGTTTAAAGCCCTTGGGGGGGAAACTCCATCCCTTAGCGCCATCTATTAGCGCCAGTAGATGGCGATAATGTGGCGTTAAGATCAGGACCGACAGGGCGAGGTGAATCCAGCGCTGCACGCAAAATCGGGCCTTACCTCCCTAGTGTTGCCGGTGACAGCTATTGCCAGGGACCTGAAAGTCAGGGAGATCGTGACATCAGTGAGTGCACAATGCTCACTGAATGCCCGATTTTTCAAAATGCTTTAAGCCACTTACATCACCACCTGAAGTAAATACCAATAAGGAGAGCTGGCGTGCAGCACTAGGAAGCCGGCTGCAGGGACGTTATTTAAAGTGATCAGCAATAATAGAAACATAGAAATTTACAGTGCAGAAGGAGGCCGTTTCGGCCCATTGTGTCCGCGCCGGCTGACAAAGAGCCACACGGCCCTTGGTCAGCAGCCCTAAAGGTTACATATATACCTATGAACAATGACGGAAAGGCAAAGAGCACCCAGCCCAACCAGTCCACCTCACACAACTGCAACATCCCTTATACTGAAACATTCTACATTCCATCCCAACTGGAGCCATGTGATTTCCTGGGAGAGGCAAAAACCAGATAAAAACCCAGGCCAATTTAGGGAGAAAAAAATCTGGGAAAAGTCCTCTCCGACCCATCCAGGCAATCGAAACTAGTCCAGGAGATCACCCTGACCGTATTCTATTCCCTGCAGTACTTACCATTATATCTGAGCCGTCCAACAAAAGGTCATCCAGTCTAATCCCAATTACCAGCTCTAGGTCTGTAACCCTGCAGGTTACTGCACTTTAAGTGCCCATCCAACCATCTCTTAAAAGTGGTGACGGTTTCTGCATCAACCACTCTTCCAGGAAGCGAGTTCCAGATCCCCACAACCCTCTGCGTAAAGAAGCCTCCCTTCAAATCTCCTCTAAACCTTCCACCAACCACCTCAAAACTATGCCCCCTCATAATAGACCCCTCCACCAATGGAAATAGGCCCTTACTATTCACTATGTCCAGGCCCCTCAGTATTTTGTACACCTCAATGAGGTCTCCTCTCAACCTCCTCTATTCCTATGAGAACAAACCCAGCATATCCAATCTGTTCTCATAACTAAGAGTGTCCATTCCAGGCAGCATCCTAATAAATCTCCTCTGCACCCTCTCTAGTGCAATCACGTCCTTCCTATAATATGGTGACTAGAACTGCACGCAGTACTCCAGCTGTGGCCTAACCAAAATATTATAATTTAAGCATAACCTCCCTGCTCTTATATTCTATGCCTCGGCCAATAAAGGCAAGCATTCCGTATGCCTTCTTAACCACCTTATCCACCTGGCCTGCTATTTTCAGGCATCTGTGGACAAGCACTCTAAGGTCCCTTTGTTCATCTACACTATTAAGTGGTCTATCGCTTAATGTGTATACCCTTTCCTTATTAGCCCTCCCAAAGTGCATCACCTCACACTTTTCTGAATTAAATTCCACTTGCCACTGCTCTGCCCACCTGACCAGTAGATTGATATCCTCCTGCAGCCCATGACTTTCCTCTTCATTATCAACCACACAGCCAATTTTAGTGTTGTCTGAAAACTTCTTAATCATACTCCCTATATTCAAATCTAAATCGTTGATATATACCACAAAAAGTAATGGACCCAGTACTGAGCTCTGCAGAACCCCACTGGAAACATCCTTCCAGTCACAAAAACATCCATCAATCATTATTCTTTGCTTCCTACCTCCAAGCCAATTTTGGATCCAACTTGCCACTTTGCCCTGTATCCCATGGGCTTTAACCTTCATGACCAGTCTACCATGTGGGACCTTATCAAAAGCCTTGCTAAAGTCCATATATACTACATCATACACACTACCCTCATTGACCCTCTTGGTTATCTCCTCAAAAAATCACTTGCACCTTTCAGGTTAATGCAGTTTCACTGGCTTTTTGTTTGTTTCAGCTACTGCAACTCAAGGTTCTTTTGTGTCAGGAGTCTTGTGGCAAGTATAAAGTAGCTACATTTATTCTTCAAAGATTCAAATTGCAATACTTGATAAGATTAATGGGGGCTGTACTGGCATGCCACCTCATCCTTCAAATTCTATGGTGGCAGGAGCACAGGCAGTGAGAAAGATGAGAACATGTGTGTAGAGGGCAGAGGACAAAGACGAGGTGGAAGAAGATGAGGAGAAATAAGACGAGGAACAGGAGAGAGGGTGGAGGCAGCCAGACAATCGGGCTTCCAGATGATCCGTGATGTCGGGTATCACCTCCCTCCATATAGTGCAGCAGACTTGTGATGAGGGCCTCCTTCCATTTGGTGGGTACATAAGAACATAAGAAATAGGAGCAGGCGTAGGCCATTCGGTCCCTCGAGACTGCTCCACCATTCAATAAGATCATGGCTGATCTTCTACTTCAACTCCACTTACCTGCACTATCCCGATATTCCTTGATTCCCTTAATATCCAAAAATCTATCAATTCCTGTCTTGAATATATTCAATGACTGAGCCTCCACAGCCCTTTGGGTTGGAGAATTCTAACGATTCACCACCCTCTGAATGAAGAAATTTCTCCTCATCCGACTGCTAAATGGCCGACTCCTTATTCTGAGACTGCGACCCTTGTTCTAGACTCCCCAGCCAGAGGAAAGATCCTCCCTGCATCTATCCTTTCAAGCCCTGTAAGAATTTTGTATGTTTCAATGAGATCACCTCTCATTCTTCTAAATGCCAGAGAATTTAGGCCTAGCCTACTTAACCTCCCCTCATCGGACAATGCCCCTATCCCGGGAATTAGTTTGGTGAACCTTCATTGTACTCTCTCTATGGCAAGTATATCCTTCCTTAGGGAAGGAGACTAAAACTGTATACAATACTCCAGGTGCGGTCTCACCAGGGCACTATATTTTTGCAGTAAGACATCTTTACTCTGTTACTCAAATCCTCTTGTAATAAAGGCCACATACTATTTGCTTTCTTAATTGCTTGCTGTACCTGCATGTTAACTTTCGGTGATTTGTGTACAAGGAAACCCAGGTCCCTCTGAACACCAACATTTCCCAATCTCTCACTATTTAAAAAATAGTGCTTTTCTATTTTTCTTACCAAAGTGGATAACTTCACATTTCTTCACATTATATTCCATTTGCCATGTTCTTGCCCACTCGCTTAGCCTGTCTATATCCCCTTGAAGCTGCTTTGCATCCTCCTCACAACTAGCTTTGTATCATCAGCAAACTTGGATATATTATATTTGGTTCCCTCATCCAAATCATTGATATAGATTGCAAATAGTTGAGGCCCAAGCACCGATCCTTGTGGTACCTCACTAGTTACAACCTGCCAACCTGAAAATGACCCATTTATTCATACTCTCTGTTTTCTGTCCATTAATCAATCCTCAATCCATGCTAGTATATTAAACCCAATCCCATGAGCCCTAATTTTGTTTAATAGCCTCTTGTGTGCCACCTTATCAAATCCCTTCTGAAAATCCACTGGTTCCCCCTTATCTATTTTGCTAGTTACAACCTCAAAAAACCCGAACAGATTTTTCAAACATGATTTCTCTTTCATAAATCCATGTTGACTGCCCAATCATATTATTATTTTCTAATTGCCCTGTTACCACGTCCTTAATAATAGATTCTAGCATTTGTCCTCCTATTGATGTCAAGACTGCCCGCCTTCTCTCCAGCGCTAACACCAATGCCTCCAAAGCTTTATGAGAAAACCTGCGGGCTCTCTCCTTGGGGCGGTGATCTGCCATGAGGATTTGTAAATAAGCGCTCCTTCTCCTTGTCCATCTTATGGTAGTTGAGGCAGCTGCATAGCCAACCATGCTGAGAATGAAGTGAACCTCCCCTTTAAGTAGTGAAAAAAACCTGTGGTAATCATGAGTTGCGATTAGACTGCACCCGATATTGGTCCAGCCTTTAAGTGTAATGCCAATGACTTGATTTAAGACCCCAATCATTTTATTGAGCAATGAGGATAAATTTTGCGTACAGTCTAGAGCATTTTCGCCTGGTGCTATTTCATCATCTTTTGTCCTAACACCTCCCATTCCTTGGCTATAATGAATTTCTAGCCAACTTGTCTTCACTGATAGCACATTACTTATAACTAAAGGTTGAAGTTCAGATGCAGATGTTGTTAGTAGTTAGTTGGATGAGTTTCAGTATGAAACATTAAAGAACAAATTTAATTAAACTGTTTGATTACATTTTTGTTGTTTTACTATGTTTTTCCATAACAATTAATACGTTCTTACTATACAGTATAAAGGCACACAAAGCCCATGCTTGAGAGAAGGTCACTTTGTGACCAGTAACCTTTATTCACTAGCACTCAAGTAATGAGGGTGGGTGGAGCTTCCCCTTTTATACCTGAAAGTCCAGGCTAGGAGTGTCTCCCACAAGTTCACCACCTAATGGTCATTGTTCTCACAGTGTACAACTAAGGTCAGTTTATACATGGGTTACAATGATGGTTGAATACATGACATCACCTCCCCCCCAAAGTCTTATTAGGAATCACAGGTTGAGTCTCTCTGGTGGTTTATGCTCCCTTGTAGAGCGCCTGAGTTGGGGCTCCGGTTGTTGGGCGCTGGCCTGAGTGTCTGCTGTTTGTGGTGCATCAGGCCTGTCCGGACTGCCTACAGTGACTGGGCTCTCCTCCACTTGGTTCCTGTGTTCGGTCACCTGTGGTGGAGTGAACTCTACATCGTGTTCTTCCTCTGCTTCTTCTACGGGGTTTTTGTTTGATCCACATGTTTGCGGCAGATTTGTCCATTGGTAAGTTTAACTGTCAGAATCCTATTCCCCTCTTTGGCAATCACAGTGCCTGCACGCCATTTGGGCCCTGCAGCGTAGTTGAGGACAAAAACAGGGTCATTGACATTGATACCTCGCGCCCTCGCATTCCTGTCATGGTAGTCATATTGTGACTGGCGCCTGCTCTCGACAATTTCTTTCATGGTGGGGTGTATAAGGGATAACCTGGTTTTGAGCGTCCTTTTCATTAGCAGCTCTGCGGGTGGAACCCCTGTGAGCGAGTGTGGTCGGGATCTGTAGGCCAACAGGAGACATGATAAGCAGCTTTGTAGGGAACCCCCTTGGATTCTGAGCATACCCTGTTTGATTATCTGCACTGCTCGTTCCACCTGGCCGTTTGAAGCCGGCTTGAACAGTGCCATTCTGACATGGTTAATTCCATTGCCTGCCATGAAGTCCTGGAATTCAATGCTTGTGAAGCACGGGCCATTGTCACTGACCAAGACATCCGGTAGACCATGGGCAGCGAACATTGCCTGTAGACTTTCTACCATGGCAGAGGATGTGCTTGAATTTAAAATATCACATTCGATCCATGTGGACTACTACAACCCAAAAGCATTTTTCCCATGAAAGGACCTGCATAGTCCACATGGATGCGTGACCATGGCTTGGCGGGCCAACACCAGGGGCTAAGGGGGGCTTCCCTGGGCGCATTGTCCAGCTGGGCACATGTGTTGCACTTGCGAACACAAAGTTCCAGGTCTGCTTCTATCCCTGGCCACCAAACGTGTGAGCTGGCGATTGCCTTCATCATGACTGTTTGATACTCATCAGGGATTGGCTGGCCCCCGTGTCTAGCTCCGTTGATACTGGGATGCCATTGAGGAGCACTTTCATCATTATCAGTGGCGTCCTGGTGTATGAACTGTATATGTGCTCCACATGAACTCGCTGAACTTCAGCTTCCAACGATTTCCCCCAGTGTTCATTTGGCCTCGTAGAGCTTACAACGGGCCCGTCCTCCTTGTCAATCAACCTGGCTGCAGGCTTCCTGCACATACGGGCCAAGTGACCGCTGACGTTGTAATTTCTACAGGTATATTGCTGATACCTACAAACTCTGGCTGGGTGTGTGCCTCCACACCTCCAACATGAGCCATTGTTGGAAACAAAAGGTCCATTACCAGTCGATCATCTCTGACTGTCTCTGTAACTGTCCTTAAGCACACCATTAACACGTGTTGATGGCCCCATTACTGGCTGCATTGTTCCTTGCGATGGCGTGAATCACCGTTCAGCTAGCCATTGTCTCTGTTGAATTCCCCCTCTGGGTTCGACTACATTTTGGGGCATGTCCGATTGCCCTTGGCTGCCTGGAGAACTGTGTGCCGCTTTAACAATATTGACTCCCTGTCCATTTGCTGCATTTGAGTCCAGATTTTTGTCAAACTTCATTCTGGTCTCTTCCTCCCCTGAGATAAAAGTCTAGGCCATCAAGGCCGCTGTTTCCATGGGCAAGTCTTTGGTCTCAATCAGTTTCCTGAAAACCCCAGCGTGCCCGATGCCCTCAATAAAAAAGTCTCACAGGATCTCCACTCTGCATGCATCTGGGAACTTACAGGCTCGCCAGTCTCTGGAGATCCGCCATGAAGTCTGGAACGCTTTGCCCTTCTCACCGCCGGTGCGTGTAAAACCGGTGTCTCGCCATATGCATGCTGCTCGCCGGTTTAAGGTGTTCCCCGATTAACTTACTGAGCTCTTCAAAAGTCTTGTCCGCTGGCTTCTCTGGCGCTAGAAGATCCTTCATCAGGGAGTACGTCCTGGATCCACAAACCGTCAGGAGATGAGCCCTGCGTTTGTCGGCCGACTCCTGTCCCAACCATTCCTTAGTGACAAAACTTTGCTGTAGTCTCTCAATAAAATCGTCCCAATCATCACCAACACAGTACCTCTCGTCTGTGCTGCTGGTGGCCATGCTCGCATGGTTTAAATCCCAGTTTCCCGTCGCCAATAATACGTCCTTACTATACAGTAAAAATACACGTAAGGCCCATGCTTGAGAGAAGGTCACTCTGTGACCAGTAACCTTTATTCACTAGCACTCAAGTGATGAAGGTGGGTGGAGCTTCCCTTTTTATACCTGAAAGTCCAGGCTAGGAGTGTCTCCCACAAGTTCACCACCTAGTGGTCATTGTTCTCACAGTGTACAACTAAGGTCAGTTTATACATGGGTTACAATGATGGTTGAATACATGACAACAATGACACACCGAAAGTAAGATTTTACATCTGGAAAGGTTTATTTAAAGGAAAGAATGCCTAAATTCCCTCGTTCTGCACCTCCCGTTAGTGCCTCCGGGGGCATTAACAGGGTGCAAAACTATATTCAGCGCCGGGGTTGGAGGGGGGGAGGGGCGCTACTGCCTTCCGCAAATTTGTGCAGGAGTTAGCGGAGGTGCAAAAATGGTTTGCTGCGCCCCTGCCCGTAGTGCCCTGGCGACCCCTTTTTGCCCTGTGGTGGAAATTGTCCAACGTCAGGCGCTAGGCTCGCGGGTCGTGAGCCAGACCATTCCGGACACCCATCATGGGACGAACCTTAAAAGGGATGTGCGAGGCATCGCACGCCACCATCTTTTATTGTCCCCCCACTCCTTACCAGTGGGGCTGTTCACTGCTCCTTTGCTGGATTCCGGGCTGCAATCATGCAGCCCAGCACTTCTTCTCAGTGCCGGGCTGCGGCCATGGCACCCCTTAGCCCGAGTGGCCCAGTGGAGGCTTTCAAAGGACCTGCAGAGTCCCTTTTAATGGAAAGGGAGGGGCGTTGAGGGGCATCAGCGCTACATGGAAAGACTGTGTAACGCTCCCAAGCCGCCTGCGTAGGCCCCCCAATTTCCAAAGGGAACTGGAGCGCGCGACATTGCGCTTCACTTCCTGTGAGGGGCAGTAACCAGAAATTTAAGGTCAGGGCGGGACTTTCGCGCAGGGCGCAGAACGTCCAGCCTCACTTCGGTTACCGCCCTAAAAAGGGGCGTAACCGAATTTCATCCACAAGGACATCAGACCTGCCCTCAGTTCTACACAGCAATTCTGGAAGAGTGCTATCACTACTCAATCACCACTTTTATTCAATATTTATTTCTGTGTGAAGAAATCCTTCCAACTTGATTTTATTGGCCATCATAGCTGCTTGGGTGTTATGCCTTCTTTTTACCTAATTAAAATACTGTGTCATTATTTGTAAAAATTTAATGTTAAAATAAGCCTTAAAATCTCAGTCTGGTGAGAAAACAATTGGTTTGAGGCGTGTAAAACATTTATATAAATGTTTTGAGAACAGTTGTCATATTTTAGACTTCACTTTCCAGAGGCCACAGTTTGCATTAAACATCAACGAGTTACTAATCAAAAATATATAAAGAGAAAGAAATCCAATTATTTCAAATTGTTTTTCTGACATTGGGAGCAGCCATCAAGCTGAAAATTTAGAAACCAGATGAATCATTACCCTCTAATCTCAGAACTGTTTACTTCTCCACAGAAGTAGTAGCCTTGAAGAAACAGGTCAAGTTGGCAGCGGACACGGAATTGGGCCGTGCGCTCCTCAAAGATAGCAGAGCGCTCTGCTTACTTGGAGAGGCATTCATGAGGCGGCAGTGCGGCACTGAGGAGGTCACTGATGCGCTACAACGCCTCACCCCTTCAATTAAAGGGGAGGTCCGCTGCGCACTTTGCAGGCTCTTTGGTGGCCAGCCACTGAGCCACCAGGGACACGATTGACCCAGCCAGCAGCCCGGCACCCAATGCCGGGCTGAATGATGGCGGCCCAGTCGACATGAGGGCCGGTCGGGCCGATGCAAAAGTCGGCCGACAAATTAAAATGGCGGTCTGGGGTGCTAAAGGCATCCGCCCGCGTCAGCCCACGGCCCACAAGGAAATTACCCCCTCAAAGCGCAAAGGTGTCATTGCGCATGGCGATGATGTCATTAACACCCCCCATTAACACCCCCCAGAGGCGCTAATGGGGCTAAAAGAAGGGGCAATTTCAGCTCCTAAAAATGTATCCAGATCAATGAACGAGGTCAGCTTGTATTTTCAATTTTGTATGCGGTTAAATTTATCTTTTTCAATTAATTTGTCAGTTTTAAGTGTATCTCTGCACGTTATTACTTTTGTGGAATGTATCATAATATTAGTAAATTTTAAAAATTGCGAGCCAAATGGTGGAAAATTCACTAATTGCAGTTGAGATTTTATGTCTTTATATGTCTTTGTGCCATTTCCATAAAGGGCACTGATGTCTGTTTCATCAATGTCAAGCATAGAATTCTTCAAACACTGGAACACTCTGCAGAATTAATTTTACAAAATTGCACTCTGGGCGTGGAGTCTTGCCCATCAAGAGTGTTTATTGAGAATTCATGTGTGTGATTCATGATTTTCTGTCATTAGTGAATAGAATATTGTTTGGGGGAGGCGGGGGCAAAGGATGGGGTTGTATGCACCTACCTAGATTCACAATATGTACTCCCAGCAGGGAAGGCTGTGTGCTTGGAATGTGATTTTGAAAATTACCGCTTATATACAGGCATGCAGGCTAACAAATTATCAAGCCCTCAAGTAAGCTCTCTCGGCTGGATCCTATGCCTCAAGTTGGAGGCAAAGTGGAAGTGCGCTCCCCTGTGACTCTGCTGCTAATTTGTTCCAAGGATCCCATTATATATGCAGGCAGGCAGGCTCCTGGTAGGTTTACTGCTACTGGGAGAGGGACAAATTCTAAGCATTTAAAATGCTTCAGCCAGGAGTGGCAATTTTTGCTGTAAAAGTAATGGTGAGGCTAATAGAGCACATAGTTAATTATGTGCAAATCGGACAGCAGTTTCCGGCTACTGCACATACACAGTTAAACTCTGAAATCTGAAAGTTGCTGTCCGAGATGCAATAGCTTCTCACCATCTGACCCACCATTAAAATACATTGAATGGCATGAAGTTGCTTTAGTTACCTAATGGATACGATTAAACGCACCAGAAAAAGTTAGGGCTTGTCCATTCCAGTGTAAGTACCTTTTTAACTGCAAAGTAAGTCTTAATTATTGCCAAATAACCTCTATGACACTGAAAATTAACTTTTACAAATGTGGAGTCTCATTCCTTCAGATTTAAATTATTGTTGGAAATTAAAAAAAATGTAAATAACTTTTTAAAAACTTTTTCTTTCCCATCTCTTATCTCTCTCTCTCTTAAGCCGATGATTCCTTCACTCTCTTTCCTTTTCCTTCTGTTGTATGTGGGAGCTTGCTGAGCGCAAATTGGCAGCTGAGTTTCCTACATTACAACAGTGACTACTTCATTGGCTGTAAAGCGCTTAGGGGTGTCAGGTGATTGTGAAAGCTGCAATATAAATGCAAGTTTTTCAAGTCTTTAATATTACCTATGACTACTATAGAGCTCTGTAGCTTTCACTTAGATACCTTGGAAACATACCGTTTTCACACACCATCTATAATGTTGGAAAATGTGAGGTCATGCACTTTGGCAGAAAAAAATCAAAGAGCAAGTTATTATTTAAACGGAGAAAGATTACAAAGTGCCACAGTACAACGGGGCCTGGGGCTACTTGTGCATGGACAAAAGGACAGTATGCAGGTACAGCAAGTAATCAGGAAAGCCAATAGTATATTGGCCTTTATTGCAAAGGGGATGGAGTATAAAAGCAGGGAAGTCTTGCTACAGCTATACAAGATATTGGTGAGGCCATACCTGGAATACTGCGTGCAGTTTTGGTTTCCATGTTTACAAAAGGATATATTTGCTTTGGAGGCAGTTCAGAGAAGGTTCACAAGGTTGATTCCAGGGATGGGGAGGTTGACTTATGAGGAAATGTTGAGTAGGTTGGGCCTCTACTCATTGGAATTCAGAAGAATGAGAGGTGATCTTATTGAAACATATAAGATTGTGGGCTCAAGTTTCGGGCCGCGCCTAGAACGGCGCAGCCCCGATCCGGACGCCCGTTTTTCATGCCCAAAGTGCGCCTAAAAAAAACTTCCAGATTCTTCGGCTCACTGCAGGTCCTCTGGCCCTCGGCGCGGCGCAGCACGAGCTGTGGGGGGCGGAGCTAGGTCCCTGCGTTGAAAACAGTGCCGGGACCTCTGCACATGCGCACTACAGTGGCCGCGCATGTGCAGTAGCTCCAGGCGCCCAAAACTGTGTGGGAGGGGCCCTAAGCACGCAGCCCCTAGCCCTGGCCGAATGGCCTCACTGGGGCTGCGTGCATAAGGCTCCTCCCACGGCCAGCTCCTGCTTCCTCCCGACCCGACTCGACTCCTGCTTTTCCCCCCCCCGCCCCCAGACCGGACCGGTACCCGACACCGACCCGACTCCTGCTTCCCCACCCCCGCCCCCGGACCGGACCCGACCGCGACACCGATCCGACTCCCGCTTCCCCCCCCGCCCCCGGACCGGACTGGACCTGACCCCCCGGACTGGACCCGGACCGGACCGAACCGACCTCCCTCCCACCAACCCCCCCCGACCCGACCTGCACTCCCGAACCCCCCCCCACCCGGACCGGACCGGACCCAATCTGACCTCCCTCCCCCCGCCCCCGACACGAACCGACCCGACCTCCCTTCTCCCCCCCCCCACGACCCGACCTGTGCTCCCGAACACCCCCCCACCCTCCCCGGACTGGCCCCGACCCGATCTCCGACCCGCGCTCCCAACCCCGGACCCGACCCGACCCAACAACGCCACCTACCTGTAAATCTGGTGCTGGGGACGGGCCCTGCCCAAAGTCTTGGGCCCGGCCGGTGGGCCCGGCCCGTTCAGCCTCTCTCCCGCCCCCCCGTTCACCCCCCCCCCCGCCCGGATAGCCTCCCCCCCTTCTCCTTTCCCCCCCTTCTCTTTTCCCCCCTTCTCTTTTCCCCCTTCTCCTTTCCCCCTTCTCCTTTCCCCCTTCTCCTTTCCCCCCTTCTCCTCTCCCCCTTCTCCTCTCTCCTCCTCCCCCCTTCCACTTCTCCCCCCCTTCCCCTTCTCCCCCCCTCCCCTTCTCCCCCCCTTCCCCTTCTCCTCCTCCCCCTTCTCTCCCCCCTCCCCCTTCTCCCTTCTCCCCCTCCCCCATCACTCCCCCTTCCCTCCCTCCCCCTCTGCCTCCCTCCCTCCCCTCCCCCTGCCCCCCCTCTCTCCCTCTACTCCTCTCCTCCCCCTCCCCTCGCTGTCAGAAACACAGACACTGACAGACAGAGAGTGAGAGACACACACAGACAGACAGACAGAGAGATAGAGACACTGACAGAGACACATTGTGGGGTGGGGGTGGGGGGCATCCCAGTACGCTGTTGGAGGGCTCCCGGTGCTGCAGTCGGTAAGTAGAAAATGGTGATTTAAAAAAAAATTATTTCTTATTAATTTTTTTTGATTGATTTATTGGTTGATTTATTGATGTTTTTATCATTTATTATTGATGATGGCTCTTTATTTGTAAAACTGAAGTGTTTTATGTTTGTAAACTTCCCTTTAAACCCCCCCCCCCCCATTCCCTACGCCTGATTTTCTAAAGTATAGACAAGGTTTTTTCGAGCGTACAAAAATCTTCACTTACTCCATTCTAAGTTAGTTTGGAGTAAGTTTTCACTGCCGAAACTTTGAAAACAGACGTAAGTGGCCGGACATGCCCCCTTTTGAAAATAAAATTCTGTTCCAAAGTGAAACTCTTCTAACTGACTAGAACTGGAGCAAACTAAATGCCGAGAATTTGAATTTCTAAGATACTCCGTTCTACACCAGTTGCTCCAAAAAATCAGGAGCAACTGAGGCCGAAACTTGGGTCTTATGAGAGGGCTTGACAAGGTGGATGCAGAGAGGATGTTTTCACTGATTGGGGAGACTAGAATTAGAGGGCATGATCTTAGAATAAGGGGCCGCCCATTTAAAACAAAGATGAGGAGAAATTTCTTCTCTGAGGATTGTAAATTTGTGGAATTTGCTGCCTCAAAAAGCTGTGGAAGCTGGGACATTGAATAAATTTAAGAGAAATCGACAGTTTCTTGAACGATAAGGAGCGGGCAGGGAAGTGGAGCTGAGTCCATGATCAGATCAGCCATGATCTTATTGAATGGCGGAGCAGGCTCGAGGGGCCGTGTGGCCTACTCCTGTTCCTATTTCTTATGTTCTTATGTTCTTACATCTTTTCCTCTGCTGCTGAAGTCTCCTAAATGTTTCTCTTCCAATTAGCTTTCCAGTGACTTTGGAGATAATAATCTATTAATTTTTTTCAGGATGTGTACAAAACTAATCATTGTGATGATTAAATAGAATGGGACCAGAAAGAAACTGTTAATAGTATTTGGGTCCGATTTTCAGCAGCCCACCGCCCACTCCCGCCAACATTCCTCCTGCAGATCCGCCCAGTGCCACTTTGGAGTTGGCCTGGAGCGGGCGGGAGGGGAGAGCCGTCGGGAACCGCCCGCTGACGTCAGCAGACGGCCGAGTGGCGCAACTGAGCTCCTGCCCGCCGAACTCCCAGACTCCTGTGGGCGGGAGTCGGCGGCAGAACGGGGGTGTGGACTGCTGAGTGGTGGCTGGTCTGTCCCCGAACTTGGAAAAAAAGGTAAGTGAACATCTTTTTTAAAATGTTCAACAGCGACTTATCTGCATGGGGTCTCCTGAAGTTCTTCGGATAGTTTTTGTATTTTTTATTTGTGATTTTTATTTTCAGGTCTTCGACCCTCCGTGGGCCTGACTCCATCCTCGGCGGCACTTGTGCAGCAAGCGCCTCTGTCGCCAAGAATGCGATCTCCCGCCTGCTGCCGCCCAGATTGGTGGCGTACATCTCCCATTTGCCACCCGCCGACCTTCGAGGGACCTTCTTCATGAATATCCCGCCCAAAGTATTGGGCCCAAGTTTCCACAAGAAAAAAAACGGGCGCCCCTCCGAGCTGGGCGCCCGTTTGTCGCGCCTAAAACGGCGCCTAAAAAAAAAAATCGCGATTCTGGAGCGTTCTGCAGCTCCTTGTCTGCCTGGCGCGACGTGCAGGGGGGCGGAGCCTACACTCGCGCCGATTTTGTAAGTGGGAGGGGGCGGGTACTATTTAAATTAGTTTTTTTCGCTGCCGGCAACGCTGCGCGTGCGCGTTGGAGCGTTCGCGCACGCGCAGTGTGAAAAAAACATTGGCACTCGGCCATTTTAGAAAGTGCTGCAGAAAACGTGAAGATTTGTTCTCGGACCCCTGCAAAGGCTTGTATTTTAATTTTATTGATATTTCTGTGTGTGAGGGAGTGCTTTTAGCAGCACTGCTGAAGAAATCACCTGCTGAAATCAGTGAGTTCAGCTTTTCACTGCTAAACTTGCAGAACCGGTGCACGCAAATTAAGGACTGTGTTTGGAGAAAAAAAAGTGCCAATTCAACTTTGCAATGGATCAACCTCTACCAAGAAAAAATAATTTCTTACATGAGGAAGTTGAGATATTAGTGAATGTAATTGAGCAGAGATGGCAGGAGCTAGATACCAGCAACAGAGGTCGAGTGTAGGCTCCGCCCCCCTGCACGTCACGCCAGGCAGACAAGGAGCTGCAGAACGCTCCAGAATCGCGATTTTTTTTTTAGGCGCCACCAAAGTGCCACCAAAAGAAATGAAGAAATGCTGGAACCAAGTTGCAGAAGATTACTGCGCAGTGGTGCATACCAGGAGATCTGGAAGTCAGTGTAAAAAGAAATGGCACGACCTTGGTCAAGTAGTTAGTGTAAGTAGTATTTCCCATTTTTTATTTAATCATAATTGTAACCTGGCTATCTGTCTGTCCCACCTTGCAGACTGACACACTCTGTAAAAAGTTATATTTTTCTCTTTGCAGAAGAAATTGGCCCACAACAAAAGGGAAGCAACTCGAACAGGAGGAGGCGTGCCCAATCTGCATCCACTGACACCCTTGGAACAAAGGGTAGCTGCTATGATGAGTCGCACATGGAGTAAAGCAATCGGTGCAGCACAAGCTGGGCCCGCACGCGAGGAAGAGGGTAAGTCCTGAAAATGCATCATGGCCCTTTAAATCAACCTGCTGCCTGGCCTGCTATGTGTGAGAGTACTCATGCCACCCACCCGGCCCCCTCCCTTGCTGTTAAGCATTTGACTGTTCTGATGTATTTTGCAGAACATGATGATGATGATGACGATGATGATGACGATGCTGCTGCTGCCAACCCTGAGGATCCTGAGGGTACAGAACAAGAACCAGTACAACCAGCTGCGGACAATCCAGACTGGATGATGGCAGCGATGACTGAAATGTCTGCAGGGGGGAGCTTCCAATTTAATGTTTATGAGACCCCATCAAGGGGCATCAGAGTTTCAACCCCTAGCATAGGTCTTGGTCCCACCATCCATGGTTGCGGGTCCCAGTGGTGCTGCTGGTATAATGCAGCATTCTACAGTCAGTGCACTACCGTCCCAGCCTACGCCTCCCTCTCGCATAGGTTCTGGTTCCACCTACTATGGTTTCGATTCCGACGCTTCGGGTCCCAGTGTTGCTGCTGATATCATGGAGCAGTTTACACCCATTCGTCCAACATCCCAGCCCATGGCTCGCACTCGAGTGCTGCCGTCTGCAACACAGAGCATCCCACCATTCCAGCCCGAGCCTCTCTCTCCAGTTCAGCCGTCTGGAACACAGAGCGTCCCACAGTCCCAGCCTGCGCTCCCTGTGTAGTGGTGCCGCTTGCAACACTGAGCATCCCACCAACCGTGCCCGTGCCTCCCAGTGTAGTGGTGCCACGAGGCAGACCCAGGCAGAGGAGAAGGAGACTGGAGACACGCTCTCCTGAGATGCAGCGTGCAACAGATGCGGCTCAGGTTGTGGCATTGGCTATGGAGACCAATGAGCTTACCCGACCACTCATCGGTGGCGTCAATGCAGTCGGTGAAGAGTTGACGGGCCTGACGGGAGAAATAGCAGTAATGACACGGGAACTTAGGGAGGGAATGTCCGAGGGAGTGCAATCGACGGCACAGGCCGTCAGGGAGGGCATGCAAGTGTCGGCACAGGCCGTCAGGGAGGGCCTGGTTGAGGTAGCTGCTGCAATAAGGGCACACAGCCCAGCCAATCAAATGACACCCCCATGAGGAAGTGAACATTCACTGAGATATGGATGAGAGATGGTTGCAGCCTTTCTTTGCTGCTTTTGTTCTTGTTCTTGATGTAGCTGTAGTAGCGTTTTTCAAATTGAAATTGTTTTGTAAGTTTTGTAACTTTACAACTTATAAGGGATCTTATGGTTTTTAAGTGATCTTATAGTGTAAATGCTCTCACATTTTTTTGTATCTTATTTAATTTTGCACCTAAAAAGTGATCCTGAAGTTTAAAAGTGTTCTTCAGAGTGTAAGATTTTTCAAAGTGAAATTGTTTTGTAAGTTTTGTAACTTTACAACTTATAAGTGATCTCAGGGTTTTCAAGTGATCTTATAGTGTAAATGCTCGCACATTCTGTAAATTATTTAATTTTGCATCTAAAAAGTGATCTTGAAGTTTAAGTGATCTTAGAGTGTAAAATTTTTCACATAGAAAGTGTTTTGTTACTTTTGTAATTTTACAAGTTTATAAGTGATCTTAAAGTTTTTAAGTGATCTTCAAGAGTCATATTAAAAAGTATAGTTTGATACAACAAATATTTTATTAGAGTGACGTTAACTTTTCAATAAAATATTTTTTCATTAAAACTGTTTCATGTTCCATTAACACAACACAACGTAGGAACAACCGCAAAGAATAAACATGTCCATGCGCAAAAGTGTTCGCAGAGCCCTCAGGCATCAGTAGTTGAAGCGTTCACGGATGAGCTGCTGGCGCAAGGCTCGAGCAATCGTTAAAGGGGCACGATGGACGGCCCTCCTCCGACCTCGTGCTCCGGCATCAGGCACTTGCATGCTTTCCTGATTGTCGTTATCATCCACATCCTGGTCTTCCGTAATACTATCATCATGCACTGGACCCTCACGTGGGTCTTCGGGTTCCACTACCAGCTCCTGCTGCCTCATGATGGCTAAGTTATGAAGCATGCAGCACACAACAGTGAAGTGACCGACCATCTCAGGAGAGTATTGCAACTGTCCTCCGGAATGGTCCAGGCATCGGAATCGCTGTTTCAATATGCCAATAGTCCTCTCAATGATGCTGCGTGTCGCAATGTGCGCCATGTTGTATTGATGGTCAGCTTCTGTCCGTGTCACGTGTAGAGGTGTCATGAGCCAGGTGGTCAGGCCGTACCCTTTGTCTCCCAGTAGCCAGCTCTGCCCTCTGGCTGCTGCTCAAACATGTCAGATAGAACGCTGTCGTGTAGGATGAACGCATCATGGGTGCTGCCAGGGTATCTCGCATCGACTGACATGATGCGCTGCTTGTCGTCACACACGAGCTGCACATTGATAGAGTGGAAACCTTTCCTATTTCGGTACTGCTCAGAATCCTCCATGGATGCTCGCAAGGCTATGTGGGTACAATCAATGCAGCCCTGTACCTTTGGGAAGCCGGCAATCCTGAAGAAGCCCACAGCCCTCTCATGGATCGCTTGTGCGGTCATTGGGAAATTGATGAAGTCATTCCTTCGCGCATAAAGTGCAGTCGTGACCTGGTAAACGCAGGTATGTATTGCACGTTGAGAGATGGCACACACATCTCCAGTTGTAGCCTGAAACGATCCCGAGGCATAGAAAGAAAGTGCAGCTGTTACCTTCACTTCAACAGACAAGGCAGTTATCCTTCTGCTTCTGGGCTGCAAATCTGCTCTCACCATATCACAGATCTCAGTGACAACTTCTCTGCGAAAACGCAGCCTTTTCACACAATCAGCCTCGCTCATGTCCAGGTACGAGCGCCTGGTTCGATATTGTCGACGTGGGTAAGGTCTCCTGCCCATCAACCTACGGGCTACGACGTTCCTGGTGCGGTGAGCTCTAATCAATTCTCTCCTATGCAGTGAATTGATGGCAAACCATTGCATAATATGTTGTGTTGACAATGCAGCACCCATTCTGCAAATTTAAATATAAAACTGTCGATGTGGCTGCCTCTCCCTGTCCAAATGGCCTCAGTCCCCCTCACAGCTCGAAGCCTGCTGCTGTATCTTTGGCTGCCTGCCTGCCTGTCCCTCCCTCTCCCTCTCGCTCCCCCCCCGTTCGCTGGAATATCGCTGAGCTGACTAAGGCTTCCACCTCAAGTGGAAAGCTGTTTGCTGCCTCGTTACTGCCTGCCCCTCCCTCCCCCCCCTCCCGTTCGCGGGAACATTGCTGAGCTGCCTGAAGCACTTTCACACAGGTAGGAAGATGGTTTATTTAATCTTTTCTTTGCTTATAAATGTTTATTCAGGTTGGATTTATTTGTATAATATTTGTATAAGTATAAATAAGGATTTATTATAGAATTTAATGACTTCCCTTCCCCCCACCTCGTTCTGGACGCCTAATTTGTAACCTGCGCCTGATTTTTTAATGTGTAGAACAGGTTTTTTCAGTTCTGCAAAAATCTTCACTTGCTCCATTCTACTTTAGTTTGGAGTACGTTTTCACTGTGGAAACTTTCAAATCAGGCGTCAGTGGCCGGACACGCCCCCTTTTGAAGAAAAAATTCTGTTCCAAAGTAGAACTGTTCTACCTGACTAGAACTGCAGAAAAAAAAAATGTGGAGAATTGCGATTTCTAAGATAGTCCGTTCTCCACCAGTTGCTCCTAAAAATCAGGCGCAAATCATGTGGAAACTTGGGCCCGTTGTCTGGTACCTCGGCGGCCATTGGAAGCACTTTGGGCGGCACTTGGGCGGGCGGAAGCCTTGATCAAAATCAGTCCCTATATGTTTTTAAAAAATTAAATGAAAAAAATCGGTTATAAAAATCATCTGCAAGATTTGTAAAAGAAACTCAGGCCTTTACATCCTAATTGATTTTATCATTAAAACCGCTGTTTCAGACACTCTGCTTTAAAAAAGATAAGATTTTGCACAACTCAAAGCTTGAACTTTAATATGAACCCATAAAAATACAGATCAGATAAAATAAAAACTGCATTTTACAACAGGCTGCATTCAAAATGTCTTCTCAGAATGTAAGTTGAGGAGTTCGGAAAGGTGGCTTGGTCAAATAGATAGTTTTGCGAAAATGTTTAAAGGTGAACAGAGGAGAAGCAAAGCGGAAGGGTTTGGAAAGATTCCAAGGATAGTACTATTATAGGACACATTTTTACAAATAATAATTGTCTTAAATATAAGTAGTTATGTGATTCAACAATATTTGTCAAAATTAGTTTTAAAGAGCTAATTTTAGAGAGCTAATATTTAGATATTGCCTCTAGGATCATCCTAAGAAACATAATGGTACTACAGTGCTGTCATCACCCATACTATCAATTTACAAAGATCATTTCTATGTAGTTGCAATTTCTGCTGTTTTTCTTGTCATCTTCGGTTGAAATCACAGTATTATTTGGGAACTTTTCAATGAGAAAGTTTGGAGTTTAGAAGTGGGGGACAATTTCTGTGACAGATTTTAAAGGGCTAGATTTTCTGGTCGGGTTTGCCTCTGTTTTGAGGCATTGAGCTCTTCTGGTGGGCAGTCAGCTTCCAGCGCCCCGCTGGGGTTTTCCGGGCCGGTTTTGGTGGGGCATTACCTCCCAGAAGATGTGAGTCGGTGTGCAACGCCCCTGGTTGCGACACCGGCTTGATTTTTGAATCCCGCCCGACCCCTAGTGCCGCGTAGCACGCCCTGCTGGGACTGCCTGTGAAAACGGGCAGTCTGACCTATACCGACTGCAGTGAAGTAAATAATGTCCACCTCAGGTAAGTGTGATTGTTTTTTTTTGCGATGTATGCTGTGTTGGCGTGGGCTATGTATTGGAAATGTTTTTGGTGGGTTTTTTCAGGTTTTTTTTTCCTCCCCAGGCATGTCTCAGAGCGCTCCCAGGCCGACTGTTTAGCTTGGGATTTTCGCATGCTCAGCCGGCCTATTGTGCAACGCCTCCCTTAGCGCTCTGCCCCACCCACAGGTCCCAGCTTTCCAATTTGGCTGACTGAGGCGCAAACTTTCCCTGGGCACAAACTTTACCCCGAATGCCCCGAAATGAGCAAAGCCGAAAATTCCCCTCAGTTTAAAATATTTGAGTAGGAACAAACAATTTAATTTTCGTTAGGAATTCTGAATATTTAAAGTTATCAAAACTATTCAGCTTTAAAGGAGTTGCATAGGAGTGTTGCTGTTTCTGCTGGTGATCACATTTGTAGAGATGAGCAACAGAAGGCACTGACGACATCAGCAACAGTAAAAATCCCATTGGGAGAGAATGTGTTTTGGCAACTGAAGTATAGTTAAGAAGAGGTGCCAGACAACATAGAAGCCTGATCCAATTATGGCCATCTAATTTTTCAGGTTCAATTCAAGGATTGGTTACAAACCAAGTGTACGTCAGTTATTCCGCCCACATGAGAGAGATTTGCTTCACCCAGTGGGCGGGATTCTGCTCCACGATCCTGAGAAAAATGCAGATGGTGAGGCCAGTTGCAGCCTCACTGTCCTGACTAAGATTTCCCCACAGCTACTGCAACCTGGACACCATTACACCCATTGGCTGCTCCTTCCCCACCTGCTGCATTCAAATGGGGGAGTGGGTGGCAGGTGATTAAGAACCTCAGAAGATTTCCCTCCCATCTGCCCCTGCCCCACGTACTGCCGCTTCCTGAGACTGCCATGAGGAAGGAGGTGCTGGAAAGCAACACCACCTTAAAAATGTATTCCCTTCCCTACCGATGCACCGTAGCTGCAGTGTGTACCATCTAACGATTCAGTGTAGCATCTCGCCAAGGCTTATAGAATCATAGAAAATTACAGCTCGGAAGGGGGTCATTTTTACCCATCGTGTCCATGCCGGCCGACCAAGAGCTATCCAGCCTAATCCCACTTACCAGCCCTTGGTCCGTAGCCCTGTATGTTACGGCACTTTAAGTGCACATCCAAGTATCTTGTAAATGTGGTAAGGGTTTCTGCTTCTACCACACTTTCAGGCAGTGAGTTTCACCCTCATGGTGAAGAAATTTCCCCACCTAAGCTCCTCTATAGCTCCCCACAATTACTTTAAATCTATGTCCCATGGTTGTTGACCCCTTGGCCAAGGGAAACAGGTCCTTCCTATCCACTCTATCCAGACCCCTCATAATTTTATATACCTCAATCAGGTCTCCCCTTAGCCTCCTCTGTTCCAAAGAAAACAGACCCAGCATCTCCAATCTTTCCTCATAGCTAAAATTCTCCAGTCCAGGCAACATTCTTGTAAATCTCCTCTGTACCTTTTCCAGTGCAATCACATCTTTCATGTAATGTGGTGACCAGAACTGCACACAGTACTCCAGCTGTGGTCTAACTAGTGTTTTATACAGTTCAATCATAACCTCCTTGTTCTTGTATTCCATGCATCAACTAATAAAGGCAAGTATTTCATATGCCTTCTTAACCACCTTATCTACCTAGCCTGCTACTTTCAGGGATCTGTGGACCTGCACTCCAAGGTCCTTTTGTTCCTCTACACTTTTCAGTGTCGTACCATTTAATGTGTATTCCCTTGCCTCGTTAGACCTCCCCAAATGCATTACCTCACAATTATCCGGATTGAATACCATTTGCCACTGTTCTGCCCACCTGATCAGTGATATCTTCTTGCAGTCCGCAGCTTTCTTCTTCATTATCAACCACAGTCTATTTTAGTGTCATCTGTAAACTTCTTAATCATACCCCCAACATTCAAGTCCAAGTCATTGATATGTACAGTGTGATGTCTGAAATCCGGAAACCTCGGGACCGAGACCGTTCCGGATTCTGGGTATTTCTAGATTTCGGAACGTCTTTGTCTGGGCCAAGGTAGATTGGGTCGGGAGTTGGGCAGGGTCAGGCGGCCGAGGTAAGGGGGGGGAGGCGAAGTCGGGCCGCCGAGGTAAGGGGGTAACGTCGAGTTGCCCAGTGCTGGGGCGAGGCTGGGCCAGGGTGAACTTGGGCCGGGTCGAGGTCGGGCCGCCGAGGGCTGGGCGAGGTTGGGCCGCCGAGGTAAGGGGCAGAGGTTGGGTTGATGAGGGCCGGGCGGAGGTCAGGCCGGGGCGTGATCGGGTCACCGAGGGCTGGGGCAGAGGTCGGGTTGATTCAGGCTGGGTGGAGGTCGAGTTGATTAGACCGGGGCAGAGGTTGTGTTGCTGAAGGCCGGGAGAGTCCGAATTTCTGAACATTTTCCGGTTTCTGGACGACCCCGCCACAGATCGGCCCGGTATCCGGATTCCGGAACATTCCGAATTTTGGAACTCCGGATTTCGGTCGCTCAACCTGTACTACAAAAAGCAAGGAACTCAGCATTGAGCTCTGCGGAGCCCCACTAGATATAGTCTTCCAGTCCCAAAAACACCCAGCAACCATTACCCTTTGCTTCCTGCCCCTGAGCCAATCTTGGATCCATGGCCACTTTGCTCTAGATCCCATGGACTTTTACTATCGTGACCAGTCTGCCATGTGGGACCTTATCAAAAGCTTTGCTAAAATCCATATACACTACATCATATGCACTGCCCTCATCAACCCTCCAGGTTACCTCCTCGAAAAATTCAATCAAGTTAGTCAGACATGATCTTCCCTTAACAAATCCATGTTTACCATCTTTGATTAATCCATGTCTTTCCAAATGAAGATTTATCCTGTGCCTCAGGAGTTTTTGCAATAATGTTCCCATCACTGAGGTTAGGCTGACTGGCCTATAATTACTTGGTCTATCCCTTTCTCCCTTTTTAAACAAAGGTACAACATTAACAGTCCTCCAGTCCTCTGGAACCACACCTGTACCCAGAGAGGACTGGAAAATGATTGTCGGAGCCTCTGCTATTTCCTCTTTTGCTTCTCTTAACAGCCTGGGATACATTTCATCCGGGTCTGGGCATTTATCCACTTTCAAAGCTTCTAAGCCCCTTAATACTTCCTCTCTCACTATGTTTATCTCGTCTAATATTTCACACTCCTCCTCCCTCATTGCAAGTCTGCATTTCTCCTCTCTTTTGTGAAAACAGATGCGAAGTATTCATTAAGAATCATACCCACGTCTTTTACCTTTATGGTCCCTAAAAGGCCCCATTCTTTCTCTAGTTATCCTCTTGCTCTTAATGTATTTATAAAACATCTTTGGGTTTTCCCTGATTTTACTTGCCAACATTCTTTTGACAGCACCTCCCAAACTTGTGGCCTCTACCAAGGACAGCAGGTGCATGGGAACATCCTTCAAATGCCCTTCCATGTCACACACCATCCCCAATTAGAAATATATCAGCATTCCTTCATTGTCGCTGGGTCAAAATCCTGGAACTCCCTCCCTAACAGTACTGTGGGAGTACCTTCGCCACAGGGAGTGCAGCAGTTCAAGAAGGCTGCTCACCACTACCTTCTCAAGGGCAATTAAGGATGGGCAATAAATATTGGCCTTGCCAAAGATCCCGTGACTGTGGAATAAAAAAGTAATTGACCTGGGTTATCTCAGTGGAGGAAGACCGACCTTCTCCTCTTCCAATCTGGCACCTAGTGTCTCTGCAAACAGTTGCAATGCTGTAGCTCATACTTCTGCCCCTTTAAATCCACTTCAGCCTCTTTAAATGCTGCAACAATGTTCCCATTGCAGCACTGCCGGCATTTCTTGGGGCCGATGTCTGGCTCCCTCATGGTTCCCTCATCCCAATGTAGAGGCCACTGGGGCATATTCAGAGATGTAGGCTGGGGTGGAATTGGAGGGGCAGGCAGAACTCCTGCCCTGCTGGAACTTCACTCAAATGAGGATAATCCCAAGCAATGGTTCCAGTACAATCTCTTGTTTAATTTTAAAATACATGTGAGGTAATTTTGCAAAGCTGTTCACCTGATTAGGTAGGAGTAAGAGTCAGTGACAAGGCTGTAAAACCATAAGGATGATTCCGAGCCTGTTCAGCCTATCACATCTGTGCCTACGCTCTGAAGGAGCAATCTACTTAAGGCTAGACTTTCCACTTTTACAGCTACCGCCCATATCTCGGCGGTATTCCGGCGGTGTACACTTCTCGACTTTTCAATTCCGCCAGAATATCGCTCAGATCCAAAGCCGCTAGTTTTGACTTTATTTCCCCGGCGGTAGCGGTATCGATCGGCGGGAGTGGTATTTTTCCTCGTGTAAGGCCGGCGTCCTTGGCAATGGCCTTACTGCACATGTGCGTTTTTTTTTCTTCTTTTCCCCGTGATTCGGGGGTCAGGGGTCACCCGACGCATGCACAGATGAGGAAGGAAGAGAGAGAGAGAGAGAAAAGAGAGACTGTCTGCCTGTTTGTTCTATGTGTTCTCATTCATTCGAGGAGAAATCACTCATCTCTATTTCTGATTCATAAAAAAAAATAGAGGTCACTTAATATAATGGATAGGGAGGATCAATTTATGGTGGAAGCTAAGGTAGGAGGGAGGAAGAGGGTAAATCGCTTCACAATGGATACCCAAGCTGCCTTGTTCCAGGGAGTGGAGGCACGTTGGAACCAATTCACCTGGGGTGATTGTGGAAAACCCACGCCGCCTGTGTACCAGCGAATATAGGCAGAGATTGCTGAGATGGTATCCTCGGTTACCTAGATCCATTGGGGGCCAGTCCAGTGCCGCAAGCACAGGAATGACCTTGTTTCAATCGCAAGAATAAGTAATGACTTTAATAACTTTAATCATGCACTCACTCATTACTTAAAATGTAAATCTACCACATTGTGATGTTGCTAATCTTGATAAGCTTGGTGTCAGGCATTATTTACTATCAACGATGTTATTATATTGTTTTCCTGTCTCAAGATGTGTTCATCGTGCATCACTTGCATGCTAACGGTGCTTTAATGGGACATTGTTGAAAGACATTTAATGTGGGTAATTGTGGATATCTATCTGTGTGAATTCTGGTACCTGGGCAATGATCTTATACCATGCTATCGTCATCTTTGCAGAAAAAAATCGCTTTCAATCGCGGTGAGCATCGGAGCACCAGAGGACGGCCGGCAGAGATGAAGGGTCCGTTATACCTGCGGTCACCTCTTCCTCAGCCGAATCCATTCAGCTCCGAGGAAGTAGCAGGACCAAGCGGTGTGCAGCAGGGCACACCAAGTGTCACAGCCCCTGTGCCGAATTAACAGAGGCTGATTTGGCAGGGGAGGTGTGCTCGAAGACAGGCAGATGTCGACCTGGACATGGTTGCACTGTCTAGGGCGAGGGTCGACATAGATCGGGAGCTCCTCCAGGCTATTGGTGGCCTAGCTGGAAACATCGGCACGCAGTCAGAAAGCCAATCGGAGGTCACGGCGGCGCTGATTGCGGTGATGCACTGAACCGTCGATTCCGTTGATGCCATGCGGTAGACGCTGGAATTGGTCTATGGCACTGGACTCCAAGGTGTTGTACCACCATTGCCGACAGCATCTGGGAGTCAGGAGCAGGGCTATACTTCTGACTCCAAAGACAGGTCTTCAGACCTTTCCACTTCTCCAGATTCCCCACACATGACACTGCCACCGTGAAGTGCTCTGCTGCACAACGCATTGGTTCTAACACGGGCAGGGGTAATGGAAAAAAACAATTGGGGGTAAGGGGGGGTGGGGGGAAAGATGGTGGGAATGGTGGCCGCAGGTAGATGTTTTGGCTGGTTGTGGGGGTGGGGTTGCGGGGGGCGGGGGGAGAGGGGTGTTTATTCAAAAATTGTTGACTGTTGGGGAGGGCATTGTTGGTGTTGTGAGTTTAATGTTTTCAATCTTGTTGCTGTTAATTGGTTGCTTTGTTTCCATTTTGTTGCACATTTATTTTAAAAAGAATTATTTATTATTTATTAATTTATTTCAAAAGATTCATTTTTCAAAATTTATAATATATTTTATTCAACAACAATTGCTGTCAGTATCACACTCACTTTCACAAAATGAGGGGTTAACAATCAATAAAAGGGTTGCAAACAATGGACAGGCAAGGTTTAAACTTAACTCTCACCGTTCAAGCAAAGCGTTTATTTATGAGCTGCTGTCATAACAGTTTTACTGCCGCGTACCCCGCGGTGTAGGGGTGGGTGGTGTCATGGGTTAATCGCCAGACTCCTCCTCCTCCTCCTCGATCTCCTCTTCCTCACCCTCCTCTTCCTCTTCTTCCTCTGCTTCGTCCCCTCTATCCTGAGGTGGTCCTGCAGTCCCCTGCGGAAATTCCTGTCCCCTTCTGATTGCCAAGTTGTGCAACATGCAGCACACCACAATGAACTCCGCGATCTGCTCAGAGTGATATTTTAGGCTGCCTCCAGAGTGGTCCAGGCATCTGAAGCGCTACTTCACGCTCCAATTATATTTTTGATGATATTGCATGTGGCTATGTGGCTGCTATTGTATCGATGCTCAGCGTCTGTCTGGGGCTTACGGAAGTGGGGTCAAGAGCTAGATGGCGAGGCTATATCCTTGGTCACTAAGCATCCAGCATTGACTTCGTGGCTGACTCTTAAAAAGGTCAGAGACAGTGCTCTCGCACAAGATGTGCGCATCATGAATGCTGCCTGGAAAAGTGGGATTTATTGCCATGAGTATTTACTTGTGCTCGACAGCGAGCTGCACATTCAGGGAGTGGAATCGCATTTGGTTCCAAAACACCTCTGCATCTTCTAAAGGCGCTTGCAGGGTGATGTGCATACAGTCTATTACACCCTGGACCTTTGTTTGCTATTCTTAAAAAATCCAAAACCCCCTCACTCTGTGCCTCGCTAGTCATTGGGAAGTTTATAAAGTCAAACCTTCATGCCTAATGCACTTCTGTCACCTGGCAAATGCAGCAACGTGTGGCATGCTGAGAGATGCAGCAAATGTTGCCAGCTGATGCTTGAAAGGAGCCGGATGCATAGAATGAAAGTGCTACAGTCACCTTAACCTCGATGGGCAGTGCGGTCCTGATGGTGCTGGTTGGCTGCAGGTCTCCCTTAATTAGCTGGCAATTCTCACTGATGATCTCATAAGAACATAAGAACGTAAGAACACAAGAAATAGAAACAGGAGTAGGCCATACGGCCCTTCAAGTCTGCTCCGTCATTCAATAAGATCATGGCTGATCTGATCATGGACTCAGCTCCACTTCCCCACCCGCTCCCCATAACCCCTTATCCCCTTATCGTTTAAGAAACTGTCTATTTCTGTCTTAAATTTATTCAACATCCCAGCTTCCACAGCTCTCTGAGGCAGCGAATTTCACAGATGTACAACCCTCTGAGAGAAGAAATTTCTCTTCATCTCTGTCTTAAATGGGCGGCCCCTTATTCTAAGATCAGGCCCTCTAGTTCTAGTCTTCCCCATCAGTGGAAACATCCTCTCTGCATCCACCTTGTCAAGCCTCCTCATAATCTTATATGTTTCGATAAAATCACCTCTCATTCTTCTGAATTCCAATGAGCAGAGGCCCAACCTACTCAACCTTTCCTCATAAGTCAGCCCCTCATCCCCGGAATCAACCTAGTGAACCTTCTCTGAACTGCCTCCAAAGCAAGAATATCCTTTCGTAAATATGGAAACCAAAACTGCACGCAGTATTACAGGTGTGGCCTCACCAATACCTTATATAGCTGTAGCTTTTATACTCCATCCCCTTTGCAATAAAGGCCAATATACCATTGGCTTTCCTGATCACTTGCTGTACTTGCATACTATCCTTTTGTGTTTCATGCACAAATACCCCCAGGTCCCACTGTACTGCGACACTTTGCAATCTTTCTCCATTTAAATAAAGCGCAGCCTTCTAACGCACGGTGTCTCGGACAGATCCAGGTATGACCGCTTATCCCTGTAAATGCATTGGGTGTAAGGTCTCCTCCTCCTCAGCAGTCTGCCATCTCTTCAATGAACCTTCTTCCAGCTCTATTCCGCAGCATGTAATTAGTTAGCAATATTAGCAGAGAAATTGCAGGCCCCATTCCTTTAAAAGTGCACTAAACTGTCATATAAATTATTCAATTTTCCTTAAACAGCCAAAAACGTAATCCAAATAGACTACAATACCCTCAGATTATGAGCATTGATTTCAAACACCCTTAAAATCAACTTACGAATGACTTTAATGCTCCCATCAACTTGAAGCAGCCTTTTCTTCAAGTTCTTCCTTTTAAAACATGGCTTCCATACCACTGGATTAAGGTCAGGTGAGTGCAGCTTTTTCACTGCTGTACTTTAGTCCGGCGGTAATTTGGACGATAATTTGGGTGGTATTTGGGTGAATTGACGAATTTAGTGCCCAGCAATAATTTTGGCGGTATTTTGGCGGTGCACATTGAAGTGCTGGGAAAATCAGCAAAAACAAATGGGCGGGCTGTACTGTTTACCGCCGGCGGTAATAGACAGCCGAATTACCGCTGGCGATATATGGGTGGTAATTGGGCGTTAGTTTCCAGTTTATGCATAAAATGAGTGGTAATGGCTTCCTTAAAGATAAATGGGCGGTAAATGGGCAGTAATATGGCTGGTAAATGGGCGGGAATATGGGTGGTAAATTGGTGGGAATATGGGTGGTAAATGGGCGGGAATATGGGCAGTAAATGGGTGAAAGTCTAGCCCTTAGTCTTATTCCTGTTCCTTGACCTTTACCCACTTTCTTTTAAATTTATCTTTTCCAAATGTTTATCCACTTCCCTTTTAAAAGCTATTCTGGATTTTGTGTCCACCACTGTTTCTGGAAGGGCATTCCATGCCCCAACAACCAACAACGCTAAAAAAATTATCTTGTTTGTTATTTTGAATTTGATTAAAGTTATGCCCTTTTGAATAAATGTGCGCCCTCTGCACTCTGCTGCTCATGGCAATGAGAATTTTCCCCAGACAAGGAGGGAAAATTCCAGCTTATATGGAAATAGTACAGACCTGACCATCAGCAACCAAGCTTATATTAATCATAAATTATGTTCCTGTGGCTATACTGAAATTAATTTTTAATATACATTTGAGTTGTAGTTTAATTCATCCATATCAATTGCTGGAATTAGTAATATGAGCACTTTCTGTCTCTATCACCTTTCTGACACATAGCAACAGGCAATGGTCCATAGCAACAGCTGAGGAAAACTCCTGAATTATAAAGACAGCTGTCATGTGTAAAAAATAATTAAATTCTAAAGAAATAAAGATGTTTTTATTGTCAAACCAGACTTTTTTCTTTCTTTCACTGTATTACTAGTTCTAACCAAATAAAATCTACATTTTGGTTTGGATGAGGATAATTTTGATTAAGCGTGCACTCTGGGAGCAAATCCATCATCCAAGGGCACTGCTAGCAGGAGAGCTTTTTGAGAAACCACAGGTAATGCACTCACAATTTGCTGAAATACACTCTCCATGAGGGCCAGGTTGTGGACTGATCCCTTCCATGACTTGGCAAAAGGAACGTTAGTGGTAGTTATGCTGCAATAAACTACAATTTGGCATTATTTCAGTAGTAAATGTAACTGTTGTATTTTATTGTTCCAAATGTCTTGTCATTAAAATGTTATCCAGATGCCACAGTAAATATGAACTATTGATTGAAGACTATACCAGTACTGCAACATTTATTTTCAGCTAGCATACGAAAAGTCTACAGTTTTATTGATTGTATATCCCCTGGAATTGCTTACCCTAAAAACTTAATAAAGAACATAATGCAGCATATTTATCAGTACCATGCTTGCCTGACCTCTGAATGTTGTGTAATGATGTTGTTTGGCTGTGTAGTTCCCTTCTTTTTCTCATCAGGCACCGTTTTCCCTTCCAATTAGACTTTTCAAATATTAGTGAATATATGTAATTTCTTTTCTCACTATTTTTCAAATAGCAGAAAAACGACATGAATTTCAAGCTGAGAAACAGAGTTAGTATCAGGAACACATTTTTAATGACAAGGGTTGTTGGGGAAATTTCCCAGCAGTGGCACAAAGGTGACAGGACCTTAGACCCTCAGTCACCTTCCAGCCAGGATTGAGTCTGCCTCAGTGAGGCAGCTGCTCCTAAAGCACTGGTACATGTAACATCTGCTTCTACGAGAACCACCTGTGATATCTTCCTTACGACATCACAAACACACACATGCAAGGTGGCTCCATTACATCATGTGACTTTTATTGTATTTACAGCAGCAGATGTATTACGACATTAGTCCACCAGGTGGAGCCCTATATTACACCACTCTCTTCTGCTCTTCCTGCAACAGGTCCTTTGAGGCATCCACAGTCAATGAGAGAGTTATCCCACCATTCCTGTATGCAGACATTTGATCAAGGCTCACTTATGTAAACTCTCAAAAAGCAAGCACTAGTTGTTGCAGAGAAAAAATAATTTTTCCATCTCAAAAATGCACTCATGCCTTCTGGGCTGCTGATTCACTGGATTTTCCATTTCCTAACTAATCGCACTGCTGACTGAGTTCCTGTTTTTTTTACACCTGTTTTTCATGCACAGGCATCCTATTAAAATGAGAAGGAAAGATAAGCCGCACTGAAGGGATGAGAAGCCTTACACTATACAACAGCTTCAAAAGAAGCCTGGGCTGGGGAGGGGGCGGGGAGATGCTGCTGAATGTTTGCCGAGTCCCTGTGTCCGGGCGAGGGAGCGATTCTGCTGTCCGACCCTGGAGCCCGGTGAGGAGATGTTCGGTGGTGGGGCGGTACTTTGAAAAAAATCTAAAATTAAAGAATTGCATTAGACTTCGTTGCCCAAAATGTTCTCATTGAATGCCTAGCTTCCCGTTAACTAAGCAAGCCTATTGCGCATGCGTAAACCAGGTAGTGGTCCATACTATGGTGTCGACCTTGGGGAGAGAGAGAGGAAAGAAGCTTTAACTCCTTGTCCTGCAGTTTTGAGCTTCTTGTAAAGGTACAATTGAATTATGGGAGCAATATTGACAATGCCATACCTCGTGCAAGCCTTCTGCATGACGGTGCTGCGGAGGAGATGATTGATTCGAAGTCATCACATGAGGAACCTCAGAGCACATAGGATGATGGGCAGGAGGTCTTACCTACATGTGGTATATTGAGACAGGCGTTCATATCTGCACCTGAGTGATGTTGACTGTGAGAAGCCTACATTTCTGCAAAGAAGTTGTAACAGATCTGTGAGTTAATAAAAACAGACCTGCAACCTAGAAGCTTTGTCAGTTGAAGTAAAGGTTACAGCTGCACTTTTATTTTATGCATCTGGATCATTCCAGGCCACAACTGGGAATGTGCGCACCATTTCTCAACATGCAACACATATCTGCATTCGGCAGGTGACTGTTGCACTATATGCCCAGAGGAATGATTACATAAAGTTCCCCATGACCGCCTAGGCAATATGTGAAAGGGCTGTGGGCTTCTCCAGGATTGCTGGCTTCCCAAATGTACAGCGATGCATTGATTGTACCCACATCGCCTTGCGAGCACCTTTGGAGGATTCCGAGATGTACAGAAACAGAAAAAGTTTCTATCCGTGAATGTGCAGCTCGTGTGTGATGACATGCCTGGCTTGGGCCTCTTCAGAGACTGGTCTGGGGATTAGAGTGGGACTGGCAGTTGATTCTGTCAATGGCTGCGGGGTCTGGGCGTGTTCCCTTATTGCAGCAGCTAACTCCGACATTCCCTCCCTCATGTATCCTGACAGTGTCTCAACTACTTGCAACATTCCCTCGCTCATGTTCACTGACAGTGTATCAATTATCTGCAACATTCCCTTCCTCATATTCACTGACAGTGTATCAATTATCTGCGACATTCCCTTCCTCATATTCACTGACAGTGTATCAGCTGCCTGCGACATTCTGTCTCTCACGTGCCCCGACAGTGTTCCCAGTTCTCGTGAGAGTGTTGTTACTTCTCCCGACAATCCTGATACCTCATCACCCACCCCACTGATGGTGTTCAGGTGATCGCGTAAGGTCAGTGCTCTCTCCACTCATTGCCATCATCTGAAGCACATCTGTTAGATCCTGCACCTCAGGAGAGCACAGTTGAGCTCTCCTTCCCCTACTCACCCTAGATGTGGCTCGCTGCATCCCACTGGGACCCGCAGCCTCGGACTGTGAGAAACCATGGAATGTCCCAACAATTGTACCACTCAGGAAAGGGCCTGGCACCTCAATGGGCGGCACCTGCACCTCCTCCAAAGTGAGTACAACAGTGGGGGCTTTACCCATCCTCTCCCCCTGCCCCTCCCCTCCCCCTCACCCCCATGCTTTTGGTCTGGAAGGTGGGATTGAAAGATGTTCTCCTCTTCAGCCTCGTCCGCATCTGAATCTTCTTCTGCATCGGCTTCAGCCTCGTCAGGGTTGGCCTCAAGTTCTGCAAAATATAACAGAACAGACAAATGGTTAACAGCAGAGGAGGGGGCAGGGTGGCATGAGTAGGCTCACATAGCACAGGCAGGGGGCTCATTTGAAGGACCATAATGAATGATAGCACAACTGAAGCATAGCTGATGGAGAGATCCCCATGAAGCGAAGCATGGCTAGCACGCACAGTACTTAACATTTAGCAAAGGCAGACCGTGGAATTTGCAGGACTTGCCCTCTCCCTCGAGTGTGGGCCCAGCTTGTGCAGAGGTGGTTGCTTTTCTCCAGGCAGGACCCATCAAAGCAGCGACCCTGTCTTCCAAGTGTGTCAGTGGCTGCAGATTTGCCGGGCCTCCTCCTGTTTGAGTTGTTTCCTTTTTGTTGTGGGCCACCTTCCTCTGCAAAGATTAAAATATAACTTTTTAGAGAGGGTGTCTTTCTGCTGGGTGGGACATATACAGATGGTCACATTTACAATTGCAATTCCAGTGAATAATTGAAAATATTACTTACACTAACTACTTGACCAAGGTCCTGCCACTTCCTTTTGCACTGGCCTCCAGACCTCGGGGTGGTCACCATTGCACAGTAATCTTCTGCAAGTTGGTTCCAGTGTTTCTTCATTTCTTTTGGTGAAACTTTTATGTGACCTCTGCTGATGTCCAGCTCATGCCATCTGGCCTCAATTACAGTAACCAGTGCCTCCACTTCAATCTGTGAGAAATCCTTGGTCCTTGAGCCACGTTGCATATTATATTGCAATTCCAATTTTTCCACTGAGAATTAAAGTTCCCACACACAACTGGCTCTTTAAAAATGGCCGAATGCAGACCGGGAGCTGTACTGGGCATGCGTGCCCATAGCAGTCACGTAAAAAACTTCATTTTTTTTCCGCGCACGCGTAGAAGGAGGGGCATCATTATCGGCGCAGACATAAGGCTCCACCCACAGAAGCTAAAGGACAGGCTGCGTGGCGCCAATTTCAAAAAATAGAACGAGAAAATTTGCAAGTTATTTTTTTTTGAGTAGTCAGGACAAAAATAAACAGGCGTAACTCTTGCAGTACGCCAAAAAACGGCATTGAGGAAAATTGAGTCCTTATGTGGAAGTAATCCTGCAGCAGCTTTACAAACATGAGGGTTAGTTTTCGGACTGTGCCCCAGTGACAGGGAATTTCAATGGCTGAGCCATCGCGATTTCCAGTATTGGAAAAAGTTCCCTGCGACTGTGGTGTGAGTGGAAATTTATCACCCATGAACTTATTTTTTCCTCTGCTGTTTTTCCAGTCAATATCTGGGTAATTGAAATCCCAAATAATTAACTTTCTGGTCTTACAAGACATTGATTTTCTGGTTGGATATCTGGCATTAAGATAATAAAGTGGCCTCAATTTTAAATTCTTTTACCAAACAAATATACAACTTTCAGATCCAATTTTTTTCCCCGTGACTCTTAGTTGAAATGAGCTCAAGTATACTTATAATATACCTGTGACAGGGAAGTGTAGAATGATAAAGTTTCAATTTTCACCAGAGGACACATACTGATAGATTCACCAATCCCAATTATATGATTATACGATTAATTATTAGCGTTTTTTCCAGAAAGCTGTTTATATATCTCCCATGGCATTGCTCATGGTGATTCAGAGCATATGTATTTTATAACAGTAAGTGCTTTCAAGAAGGTATACATTTAATTATTGTATCAGATGGGCTGAGGCTGGGGCTGAGATATTACAGAGGTGGAAGTAGGCAGTCTTGATATTGAAGAGGATATGGACTTAGAATTTCAGCTCAAAGTCGAATAGGTCTGGTTGAACCTCAGATAGTGGGCAGCGAGGGGGGTGGAATTGATGGTTAGGTAACAGAGATTGTGATGGGGCCAAAAGAACAATGACCTTAATCTTCCCAATATTTTATTGGAGGAAATTTCTGCTTATTCTGCTTAGATGTCGAAGAAGCAGCATAAAAATTCGAAGGCAGTGGATAGGGTTTAAAAAGGTGGTGGTGAGGTAGAGCTAGTCAGTGTACATGTGGAACCTATTGTTGTGTTTTCGGATTATGTAACCAATGGGCGGCATGTAGATGAGAAATAGGAGGCCAATTGCCTCAAAACATTCATTAGTTGTAATAAAATTTGAATGTCAGGTTGGGCAGCAATTTCAATTATACAGCTCTTTTATTCCTTGGCCACATTCCCAAGGGATTCATTCCCTGAAAAATTGATATATTGGTCTGTCACTTGTTATTGACTTACCTTTAATTGAAATTCAGTTTTGTAGCTTTGAGTCCATGAACTGAAAACTATTAGGTGCAATAAGTTTGAATGAAACTAAAAACATTATAGAAGGATGACTTGCAGTTATATTGTGTCTTCTCATCTCAGAAACATATCAGACCGCTTTATGGTAGTGCAATGTTTATAGTACTGAACTGAGTAAAAATCACAAGTTGTAAAACCGAATTAAATAAATCTGATAATCTGTGAGCTACACCAGGAAAACAAAATGGCTCTGAAAGCTGCTAGACTGTTTTGTAAACACCCAACTAGCTCACTAATGTGCTTGAGCGAAAGGTACTGACGCCCCTACCCTGCCTAGCTTACACGGGACTCGAATCCCAGACTTTGTGGTGATCTCTCAATGCCCTCGGGGTAATGAGGGAAGGACAATAAATACTGCCTTGCCAGCATTGCCCACATCTCAAGAACAAATTAAAAATTGCAATTAATTCATTCCAGGTGAAGTGACTGATGTCATAAGGATAAATACAGCAGCAATTTGCACACATAAAATCTGACAAATATCAATGAGATAAACAACTGTTAATTGGTATTTGAGGCAGTTGGTTGAGGAAGGAATATTGGCCAGGACACTCGCTGCAGTTCGAGTAGTGCTATGGGACAGAGGTGATAGTGAACTACTTGACACACTGATAATAAAACAGTACAGACTGAAAAAAAGTTGACCTTTAAAATATCACTTTTTGAAAACCAGCATTAAATATTCAATGAAGCTTATCAGCTAGCCAGCACCTTATTTGCTATAATATAAAAGAAAAACAGAAAATGCTAAAAAAAAGAACATTCAGCAGGTCAGGCAGCATCTGTGGAGAAAACAAAGAAGTTAATGGCCGGGATTTTCCCTATCGAGTCAGGTGGAGTGTGTGTGGCCCGTGTAGCGGGTCAGTACTGTGATGTCTTGATCAGCCTGCTCTTCAGAGCGACTTTAGCATAATGGTCCCTGTAAGGGATAAATTGTAAGAGTTGCAAATAGGTGGTCAGAATTATATATAACGCATTAAACTGTATCCTTAACCTTAGTAACACTCAACCAGTCGAAGTCAGCAGTTTATGATTAGAAGTCTCTGAGGAAGAGATAAGGAAACCAATATTTTGGTACAGTTACTCCAGGCGATGTGCAGTCTGGGGTAGAGGTCAAATAATGGAACATCACAATGATGGGAGATGGACAGTTGTATATACCACTCAGAGCCAGTCTGATAAGAGTCGACAAATCAATGTTACTCCACTGATAACAACAGACCTATTGATGATTTTGTAGGAGGGTAGCTCCTCTCCAAAACCTGTATAAATTATACTTGGAAACTCTTGTATTTCGGAAGTTTAGACTGAACCTTCCCGTGCATTGCTCGAAATAAAGCCGGTAAACCTGAGGTTTTGTTTGTTTACTTCCGTGGTCGTTATACAGTGGGAGCTGGGCGAGGTGTCGATTAACTATATCAGTTAATCCACCCGAGGGAGAAAAGCCTCCTTTTTACCCTTACATTTGGCACTGCGAGCAGAATGCAGACCTTCTGACCTGGATGATGTGACAGCTGAATAGCAGTGAGTATGATTTTGTATGACTTGCAGCTGTAGCTGACGGAGAAGGAGATAATCTGCATAAAGAATTAGAAGGGGTAATCTGTAGAACAAGTTATAGCGAACCACGGAAGAACGAAAACCAAGGTTGGGGATAGGTGTATTGCCTGAAAAAGAAGGAATACAACCTAAAAAGAGGGGTGGGACCCCAGAATGTTTAGGAAACTAGCCAGTGGGATAAAATGAAGACCAAGGCGGGTCTCTGAGATATAGACCAAAAGGGTCCCAGGTATAAGTGTTAACAGGGAAAAGACAAAAAAAGAAAATGCTGGAAAAAACATTGAATTCACAAAGGACAGCTTGTTTTTATCAAACGATAAAGATGCAACCTTGAAGCTACAGCTGCTAAAAAGGAAACAAATTGAATGAATTTGGAAAAAAAGTGTTTGCGATTGTCTTATTTGAAGAAAGGAGATTTAAATAAGATATTTGGTGTGGATGTCTGTCTTTATGTGAAAATAATAAAATCTTACGAGTTAAACCCGACATAGAAGCTGCAGCTTTGTGCCGAGAAAGCGAAACAAAGATGTTTAACTATGGACTGGAGGACGGCCATCAAATAAAGTTCGGATTCAAAAGGGGGAAAAGATCTAAGCTATGCGAATTCAGCAAAGGAAGGAAAAAAAAACTGGGAATTAGAAAATGTTGCTCAGGGACTATGGTTTCAAAAAAAGATGGAACCGGCACAGAAGTTTAGATTTTGTGCCGAGAGAAATAACACACAAGATTTGCTCAGTGAACGGGACCGTAAAAAACAAAATTCTGGAATGTATATAGCTTGTGTGAAAATTGGATTTCAGTAAACAAAATAGCTATTAAAAATGTGTGGTCTTGTTTTAAATCAAAAAAACAATCTTTGGCAAGTATTTGAATTGGAAGTTTAAAAAAATTGGAGTTTAATCTAAAATGCTGTCTTTCCCGATGAGAAGATTTTATTTAAAGCTAATTATGACAGCTTAACTAATGATTTCTGCTGTTTTAACAGATTCCTAATTTCTAAGCAAATTTTAAAGGCACAAAGACTTGGGGGAAAAAAATTCGGATGATTGCGCAAAGTCACGTAATAACTTCAGGCCTTCTTACAAATCTGTAAAGGAGTTAATCCTTTCCATTGACAGTTTTATACTGGACATTATTAATTTGGGTTTCTTAATCAAATAAATGAAAAAGCAAGGATAGCAGCCAGAAGATTCACCTGACAGACAGAGGAAATGGTGGGATAGTCAGAATAAAAATAAAACAAAGAAAGCCGATGTAATAATACTCGCCTGCTACAGAGGACAGATAGATACTCAAACCAAACAAATTCAAGAGTTAGAAGCTAAGATAAATAAGCTGGAAGAGATAAAGACAGGACCAAGCGGATAGTGCAATGCGCAGCCATAGCACCGTCACCTACGGCAATAGAGCTGATGTACCCCACGGTGGGTCAGTGTAGTCCACAAACCCAACCTAACAGTAAACCAGACTGGGATAACGAGTGCGGAGTAGAGTGGCCCCCGGCACATAATAAATGAAAAGATTGGAATTCCTCAAATACGGGATGGAAGGATGCTGGGGACCAATGAGAACCAATTGGAGTAGAATACTGAATGTGACTCAAAAGGCAGGCGAAAGGGTAGGGAAGTACGAGGAACGAAAGTGGATTGGATACAAAGACCACTCTGGGGCTGATGATCCCGACAAAAATGATGCAGCATTCTTGAAAATGTTTATAGACGGACTAGGAGAGGCACATCAAAAGATAATGAAACTTTGGAGTGGGCAGAACACGTAGAGGAATTAAAGTCAGAATGGAGAAGATAGCTAAAATAACAGCAGTTACGTTAGCAGCAGAGGCGAAAGGGGAGGTGACATCTGGGATTATCTGACCAGAATAGTCCCTTCCACATCGATACCCACCACAGTAAAGATCATTACATGGGGACAGGCATAGGCCAGTGGCATAGTGATGCCGGGACACATACCTTTGTAGAATTGCTTAACACAGGAAGGCTAAAAACGGTATCCAACGCACGAAGGGCAAGGTGGGAAGCATTGCTCTTACCCCCCCCAACAGGACGGTAACAATAATAAAAGACAACTGTAACAACCCTGCAGGATGGATCATTACGCAGGGAAAGGAGCATCAGTGTAGCCCGACAGGAGAAGACGAGGGAAGTAGTCAGGCAAGTGAAACCCCGCTTGAGGAGGCAGACATGGATCTATATGTAGATGGCTATATCAATGGGACACCACGGATAGCATGGGCCATGGTAGATAGCAGCGGACAGGTCAAAAGGGAAAGACGGTTAGAAGGGGGTCTATCAGCTCAAGTGGCTGAATTAGTGGCTCTCACTGACGCTCTGAGGCTGGCTAGGGGAAAAAGAGTAAACATCTATATGATACTCTGGAGCAGACGGGGATACATGACCTCAGGGGGAGGGCCAACTAAACATGAGGAGATTGTTAAAAAATTAGTAGAAGCCTCCCTCCTACCCCAGGAGTATGCGATCAACATCAACAGGGAGATGCATGGGCAGACAAAGCAGCCAAGCGGGTGGCAGAGACAGGTACACTGGCCGGGGAAGCCCAAGTCGGAGAATGTACAATCGGGCCTGAGGAAGTAAACATGCTTAAGGTACAGGGAGAAGCCACTCCACAGGAAAAGGAGGGGTGGAAGTAGAGAGGGGCCCAACAAGGGACCGACAGGATATGGAAGAAATAATGGGAATGTGGTGGCCCTGGAATGCATCCAGGGGAGTCTATTACATTTATCCCACGGGTATGTCCATACAGGTAGAACCAACATGATAAGCTCGATGTCCAGATGCTGGTGGTGGAAGGGAATGGATAGAGTTATAGAGGACCACTGTAGAAGGTGCGTGATATGTGCAAAATACAATCCAGGGGGGAAAGTAAAGGTCAGAATGAGACATCAGCCCCAAGCAAAAGGACCCTGGGAAAACTTGCAGATAGGTTTTACTGGACTGTTACCCAGCAACAAGGGGAAGACAAACTGCCTAGTTATAATAGACCAGTTTACAAAGTGGGTAGAAGCTTTTGCCACGAGAAATTGTTCAGCAGAAACCATGGCCAGGATCCTAACAGAAGAAATAATACCCCAATAGGGAATTCCACTACAGCGGACTCAGATCAAGGTACCCACATCACAGGGAAGGTGATGAAACAGGCCTATGTTTTACTAGGGATTAGGCAAAAGTTCCATATCCCATATCATCCGGAACCTTCCGGATTGGGGGAACGAATGAATAGGACCTTAAAAACAGCCCTAGCTAAATCGAGGAACCTGGAAAGGGATGGGTAGACATGTTACCTCGACTACTGATGAAGTTCAAGGCAACCCCTAGTCGGACGACAGGACTGACACCCTTTGAACTAATGAGACTGCCAGAAGTCTTGGTTTCAGGAAGTGAGGACGTAGGACCATATAAAGACAGGATACGGAAATTTGTAATGGAACTCTGTAAGTAGTTACATGACTTTAAAGGCACAGGCTAGAGATTAGCAAATAATCAAGGACACTAAGAGACAAAAGGTCTAAATACCCCAAGTAGGCAGTCAGGTGATTACCCCAGAGAGGTCCACCCAAATGGACCGGACCCTATCAGGTAATAATGGTAAGTTATGATAGTTATAAAGGATATCACAAGCGGAAACACTGGACCAAGTTAAAAAAGCATGGTCACTAATTAACCAGTAATGACCGGGAAATATTTTTTTTTCAGGACTCTGGTGTTTGAGGAAACAACATGGAGTAACGCAGCCTCATATCATGGCCAACATGCTGAGGGACGGCCAGGCCTGTATTACAGGGATTCGGGCGACATTAGTTTAATAAACAATCAAACACACTTATGGTGATGGATGGAGCAACAGTAGACTTAAATAATGGGCGTAAAACAACATAACAAGAAAACAAAACAACATTGGGGATAGGCCAGTAATGTGGGACTAATAATTAGTGGGAATAATACCGCGGTGTGTTTTATAATCAGGAGGGACAAAGATACTGCCCCCAGGAGAAGGGGGTGCAGATTTCACTCCACATCTATGAATGGTGGTGGAGGGATATCTCCCGAGATAGACCCACCAACACGGCCCCATCCACTACTTTAGCAACTGTGTGCACTACCAGCACCCCGACCACCACACTCCCAGCGCCACAAACGTGTCCAACTATGAAAGCTGGGGCAAAAGGGGGATTGATAAAGCAGACCAAGGATAAGATACACCTAAGGGTACATCAGCGAATAATTACTGTATTCCTAAATTTAAACACTATAACCAGCCCCAACTTCTGCGGGTTAAACACTATAAACCTGACCCTGCGAGCACTTAAAGGCGCTGAATCAAAACCCATGAAATTGAATGTGGAAAGAGGGTCAGGTAAAAAGCAGGACCGGGGAAAAAGAGGGATACTAGAAATGGTACGTGGAGGGATACACGGCTGAATATGCAGTGGGATACGCTCCGGGGGTTGCGACGGTAAACACTATAGACCTACATACGATAGATGATCGAGTTAACCCTCTAACACGAACCTTACAGGGATTGCTGGAAAGGGATGAGAATACTGAAAAGGTACAGGCATAACTGGGTAATGGCGCAGAAAGGGAATTAGAACTATAAATTCGATAGAGTAAAACTATACAGACAGAACTTGTATGTACAGAATATGGAGCATGGTTACTCAGTGGAATACAACATAACCTAGAGCAGCTTCAGAATGGAAAGATGCCGGATTGGATAACACTTGATGTATTTCCCAACTGCACCCTGGACAAAAACATGCGAGGTGCGGAGAAACAGTCATACTTGGGTCCCAAAGGCCAGGTGTGTAACCGGACATTTAAATATAATAGGTTTTGTATTATCTATACCACAGTATGATGTGACAAAGGAAGATCCTCTATACCAAACAAACAATGTAGGAGAAATAAGAAATCAAACTCGCATGCAGTACCATGACAAACCAGAAATGTAACTGAAGAGAACAACAGTACTAAGATTCTCAGTATAGATGATTATTATAAAAATAACCAAGCTGCTTTATGTCGAGATCCACTACGAATGATCAAAGATGACTGTGGATATAACCAAGTGGACGGGTGCACCTTGACTATCACCCCCCTAACACAGGACTACTAAAATTATCGCTGTTCCTCGAGGAAATGGAGATTGATGTGTGAGCACCATGGCAACTGAAATGAAGAAAGGAACACCTCATGCACCATTATAGATATTGATTTCTGCTTTACTCCGCTTGACGAGACAGATATAAACAGGTTTATTATAACCCCTGAGCTAAAGGAGGAAAGATCGATGGGACAATGATGGACATTACCTGAGGAGGTTATGCAAAGGCCATCGGGCCACAAGGAAAACCGATACTCGAACTGAAAGAGGAACAAACTCGACTGAATTGGACACCATTTGACAACATAGAGGATACCCCAGGCGGGGCATAATTCGAACACTGAGAAAATGTTGGCTAGAAAGGACTTATGCACGAACCATGCTGGACTAAATGTACTGGTTGTAGTGCAAGGGAACTCATCTTGCTAGTATTATCCTGTAAAAAGGTGTAACCGACGTAAGAGGCAGGCCCTAGCTCGTACAATAGTTAAAACATTGAATAAAGGGAAATCGGACAGTCTGTCAGAAAGGACTTACTTAGTATAGCCTTGATGGGAAAGCCAACAGGTAGATCCTGCAGCTCGGGAAGTAGCGCAACCCAAGCGATAGGACAACCCTGGAAGCTCACTCATGAGGAATTAATTGGGAAATGGCCTATCTTGGGCATATAGCCAAGGGCCATTAGGGGGGAATTGTAAGGGATAAATTGTAAGAGTTGCAAATAGGTGGTCAGAATTATGTATAACGCATTAAACTGTATCCTTAACCTTAGTAACACTTAAACAGCTGAAGTCAGCAGTTTTTGAATCGTAGTCTCTGAGGAAACCTGTATAAATTATACTTGAAAACTCTTGTATTTCGGAAGTTTAGACTGAACCTTCCCATGCATTGCTCGAAATAAAGCCGGTAAACCTGAGGTTTCGTTTGTTTACTTCCGTGGTCGTTACACAGTGGGAGCTGGGCGAGGTGTCGATTAACTATATCAGTTAATCCACCCCGAGGGAGAGAAGCCTCCTTTTTACCCCTACAGCCCCTATTAACGCAGGCCTGCACGTTTCACAGCCCTATTAAATGGTGCGGGTCTGATGACATCATCAATGACTCATTTCCAACAAGGATATTTAGAGCAGCCTTGGCCACATTTAATTTGAAGGTTCATGTAGGAGTGTGGAGGGAATGTTGGAGAGGAGTGTCCTGTTGCTGAGAATTATAAAAAAAATTAGTTCACAAAGACAGGGCTGCACCCCACATTTTGGATGAATCTCTACATATTCTTGTGGAGGAAGTCAGAGCATGCAGGGAGGTCCTCTTCCCTGCTGATGGGTGGAAAAGAGCTCCCCAAGAGACCAAAAGGGCAAGGCTCCAAATTACTGAGGAGGCCAACAGCAAGGATGTTGTCAGGAGGGCATGGGTACAGTTCAGGAAGAAATTCGATGATCTGATGAGATCAGGAATTGTCAGTACAAAGCACCCTCACCTTCATCCTGCTGTGCCTGTCACCACATCCCCATCACTCTGCCTTCCCAAGCCTGCTCCTGCACATCATTACCCACATCAACATACCTTGCACGTCCACCCATCCCTCTCTCTCTATGTACATACTCACATCTCATCTGACTAACCCTCACACTTACCCTCATCCTAATGTAATGATACCAAGTAACACCATATAAGGAGGCCATTTGGCATTGGCAGCACACTCCCTCATAGTTACCCTCTACAGGTGTAATCCACACAATCCTTACATACATTCCATCACTCTCACTCAAACTTCTCTTCTTTCCTTCCTTGCAGGGGAAGATAGCCCACAACAATGGGGAGAGAGAGGAAACCGGAGGTAGGCTCCATTCCCCAGTACTTTACTGCAGAAGAGGAGGTGACCCTGGAGATGTTGAGAGTTGCAGAGTTGATAGCAGTGGGAGACAGAGAGAGGGGGACCTCTCAGCAACCTGGTGACAGAATTACATCTCAGACAGCCACATGATACAGCTGTCACTCATATGGTGACTGATGTCAGCAGCCAGTGAATGGTCATCATGCGCATAATGGTATCGTTACCCATTCTTAACATAACATTTCTAAATCATCTCTTTACGCTCCCACAGGTCCACCAAAGTCCCCCCTACCCCCTGTCCAGCCGGAGGAGGAAGACGACTCCTCAGAGGAGCCTCCAGTCTCTGAGGGTGCACCATCAGCAGACCCAAGCACAGCCAGCACCAGCACAGATACGCACACCTGTCCTGTCACCTGGTGTCTCACATTTCACAAGTGAGCAAGAGCAGATAGTGTTGGCAGGGACAGCAGTGCAGAGTCCTCGTTGAAGGGCGCAGGACACTCCAAACTCTGGTCAGCTGCATGCAGTCGCTGAGCCTTGGGGGCCCATCGAGAAAGAGGGTGATCCTGGAGGAGCAGCAAGAAATGCAGGAGGCTGTGGCAGGTTTTATAGCCGCGATGTCACAGGCGACAGGAACCTTGTGCTCTATCATGGAATGATAGCCACCTATGTGGAGCAGCTAATGTGTCACTCACATGAGCACATGTTAGCTATGGAGAACAGGTGGCAGAGGCTCATAGACCTCCTCTCTAGGAGGGATCTAAAAGTAGACTTGGGTCCTCATGGCCCCACTGCTATGCAGCAAGGTGCTCTCCATCTCTTTGCTAGCAGGGAAGTGAGGGTGACCCATGAGAGGGATGATGGTGAGAGGGGAGATGGAAGTGCGTGATCCTCTCAAAGTGCTCCCACTTCTCCCCGTTGCCTCAATCAGAGCTCCAGATACCTCCTTGGGTAACGATGGCCGAGTCTGCTTTGTACTGTCACAGGATGAGCTGACTTTGGCGGGGTCCTCACAGGCTTCAAAACCCAGAGGATATCCGCCAAAAATGTCTGTGCAGTCGCAGCAGGAAAGTGAGCAGCCTGCATCTACCTCTGCTGAAGCCACAGGGGTTGCACCTCGTAGAAACACTTGTAAAAGAAGAAAGCCACAATCCGAATTGCATAAGGGTATGCACATGGATGTATAAAAAAGTGTTATTGTAAGGTTCTGTTACTGTTATCACACATAAAAAAGTATTAATTTTCGTCACTTTTTACTCATGTCCATTTTTGACTGCTATTTTGGAAGTGGCTTTGTAAGTTGGAGTGAATGGTGAGACATAATGTTACCTCCAGCAATGGGAGTCAGTGTGAAAGGAATTGCTTGGGCAATGTAGGGATGCTTTATGGTGTTATTAGCGTCGGGCGGGAGGGAGTTTGACACAGCATGTGGCAGCAATGCAGGAAGTTAAGTAAATTTGGCCATGATAAGGCCATCCCTGTCCTCCTGGGCCGCAGTGTGCTCCGCTGCTGGAGCCATCCGAACCTCAGGTTCCTCCAGCTTCTTCTCCTCGACTTCCAGCTGATGCTTCTTCTCCTCCTCTTGTGACCACTCTGTATCTTGCTCCTCGAGCAGCTTTAATCCTTGTTGCTGCACTATGTTGTTCAGCGCGCAGCAAACAACGACAATTCGGAAAACCCTGGCTGGTACGTGCTGAATGCCCCCTCCAGATCTGTCATCTTCAGCATTCTTATTGTTTGTTCTAGGACACAAGTAGAGGACACGTGGCTTTCATTACAACACTCCTCAGCTTCATTACTTGGCCTCCTCAAGGGTGCCATGAGCCACATCTTCAGTGGATTGGCCTTGTATGCAAGCAGCCAGCCGGTAAGTGTGTTTGGCGGTGCGAAGAGCTGAGGGAGGGTTGACTGGTGCAAGACGAGCCATGGTGCTGCCGGGGAATTTGACACACACACATGCATAATGATCTTCCTATGGTTGCAGACCAGCTGCACATTGATAGAGTGGATGCCCTTGCGGTTCACAAACACTCCTGGATGATGTTGGGATGCCCTGATAGCCGCATGTGTGCAGTCAATGATGCCCTGCACCCGTGGGAAGCCAGCCAGAGTCGCAGAGCCGAACGCTCACTCATTGACACTGGCTTCATCAGTGGCAAAGTTCACATAATTGGCTGACTTGTCAAACATGACGCCGCCAATAAAGCGTGGCCGAATGGCCTCAAGCACCATAAAGAGCTGCGTGTATCAGGTGTTGATTCTTCGGCTGCCGGCCAGCCACTGACGCTGCTGATATCTCATGGCCGAATGGCCTCGGGTCCGTCCGGTGCTGCTTCTTCGCGGCCAGCCACGAAGAGAACGAAGGCCTGCCTCAAGCACTGCAGCTCAGCTCGAAGCTTGCTGCCGCTGCCGTCGAGACACTGACGCCACACCGCTGCCTGTCTCCAACATGAAAGGCCTGCCTGAAGCACAGCTGCTCGAAGGCTGATGCTATTTCACACAGGTAGGAACATGGTTTATTTAATCTTTTCTTTGCTTATAAATTTTTATTCAGGTTGGATTTATTTGCATAATATTTATATAAGTATAACGAAGGATTGATTGTAGAATTTAATGACTTCCCTTCCCCCCCACCCCCCCCACCTCGTTCCCTACGCCTAATTTGTAACCTACGCCTGATTTTCTAAGGTGTAGACAAGATTTTTTCGAGCGTACAAAAATCTTCACTTACTCCATTCTAAGTTAGTTTGGAGTAAGTTTTCACTCACGAAACTTTGAAATCAGGCGTAAGTCGCCGAACACGCCCGCTTTTGAAAAATAAATTCTGTTCCAAAGTGAAACTGTTCTAACTGACTAGAACTGGAGCAAACTAAATGACGAGAATTCCGATTTCTAAGATACTCCGTTCTACACCAGTTGCTCCTAAAAATCAGGAGCAAATCATGTGGAAACTTGGGGCCATGTATCTAGGTTTTGCAATATTTCTTTTCAGCTTCTATTACTCAGACAGATTTCACACTGACTCTTTCAATTTATGTTAGATATAACAATATTTAAGTGTACAACAGGTTTGAAATCATATACTGAATCTGGAGATTGCAATATGATTCAATCTCAAAAAGAAATCATTTTGCATTATCCTTTCTTTTCTAATATTATGATCATGAACATTGATGTTCACAAATGCTAACTTCCCACAAATTCATACACTAAACTGTCAGAATGCAACACTAAGCTGTAAGAATAGACAATGGACAAAAAGAACCATGGTATGGACAAAATAGGTTAACTCATCAAGCTGATGGGGTAAGCATTGACTGCCGACTTGTGGTGATCCTCATGGGGATCCATAGTAAGTGAAATCAATCTTTCTCTCACCATGGCAGCAATCAACAGAATATTACTCTAACTAATAAGCTCTTCTCTTTGTTGTTCATATTCAGCACTGATAGACTACAGCAATAGATTTTCTTTTTAATAAACTGTCTTGTCCTGCTAGGTCATTTGCTTTTTAACCAAGCAGGAAAATAGTCAATTTATCATAGATAAGTGCACAGAACTTGTGAAATGATGAATAAAAATGACCATATTTTGATTCCATTTTGTCACTGTTAAATAATGTAGACACAGTGGCCAAAATTCAGGGTCTCAAAGAGACTCGTTAATGCTCGTTTGCGGCAGCCAAACCTAAGAATCGAATGGCCGCCGCTTTGGGGTCAACAGGCCGACCCAATCAAAATTCAGGTCGGGGATTTTTTGGCCTGGACCCCATCCCACCCAAGGAGATGCACTGTCAAATTAAAATCAAATAAATATTTACCTATCCATTTTCAGCTCGATCCGTCGATTCCCCCGCCGCGCTGTGCTCCAGCAGGTTTTCCTGCCGGTGCTCCCTCTGAAGACTGTGTGTGGCCCAGCAGCATGGCCAGCCTTAAAGGGGAGGGCCCACTGCCATGGCCGCAATGGAAGAATTTTTTCCGGCCGACTTGCTGATCGGATCAAAATACTGGCCCCGGGTATGGCTGGGCCACCAATGGACAATCTGGCAGCCCCTCTTGGGTGCCAGGCCGCTGGCCCGGCCAAACCTCTCCCAGTGGCCAAAGTTAAAAAAACGATCGCATCTCTCCGCTTTAACGGAGGGGAGAGAGCGTGGTGCCGCACACATGCTGTGACGTCACCATGTTGATTGGCAGCAGTGGACGGGCCAACCGACCCATTTTGAGCCAGTCAGGCTGGCTTTGAGTCTAAGGCCCGCCCCATTATGATCCATTTCCTGTAGGACTTTGAAAAAAATTCAAAGTCCTGAAAATGGATCTACTCACTGTACCAAGAGTTCCAGTGGTGAGTACCATAGGTGCACCAGCTTTCTGGCCCACCTGAATTTCAGCCCCACAGTACGATAGACATTTTTGTGCTTTGTGCTCATATTTGGCCTGTGCCCAATCTGCGCAGGTGTTGGTCCCCATTGGCAGACTTGCACTATACAACTTCTACCCCAGTGCTGTTTGATGCTAACATCAGTGAATACCATGAAAAGACAATAGCCTATTTTATTCATTCCATTCAATTAGTCACCTCCTAAATCTATGCTCACCTCTATTTCCACCCCATCCATAAAACTATAATGGCCCAAACCAAAGTCATAAACAATAATGTCCCAGAATTTGCAGTCAGCGGTGAAGCAACGGCAATCGATGCTGACCTCAAAGAAAGCTGCCCACAAAGATCTTGCGATCTCTGTGGTGAAAACTTTAGCTTTCTCGACTTTGATTTGATTGTAGCACTGTCAAAAGGGGATCCCCAGCTTATATTAGTTGATGTATCATCAAGCTGTCTAAGCAGCCAATCACATTGAAGAATTTTCACAGGCAGCAAACCAGGAACTAAGATGCACTGATTATCATTCACTTTGTAAAAATTATACAAAGAGCAAAATAAAGATTGGGACCTACATATGGGGTCTAACGAAGTTGAAATATCATAAACAAACTTAAAAAAAATAAAAATATATATAATTTTTAATCAAGTCATTTTTGTCATAATGGAGAAATTTGACATTCCACAAATATAAAATTCATTTTTTTAGAGCTAGAACAGTTGTTCAACAGTCAATACGCCATTAAGAACCCTATTACACATATTTCAACAAGGCTTAACTTTTTATGGGGTGTTTAACAGCGATATTAGAGTGAAAAAGCTTAGGTTTTGGCAGTTCAACTGATTTCACTGATTGCTGGCTATGGGGAGTTCCACAGCACAGCCTGAGGCAGAGCAGGAAATGATTGACTGCAATTTCAGGTTTCCACGTTTATATACGGATGTGCTAAATCCTGAAGTTACGGTCAGTTTCAGAGGGTTAATGATAGCGAGCGCTGACAATTTCGTCATCATTACCACCACAAAATCCGGGCTATTGTCTGCGACTGTGACCATGGTGCATTACCCCTCCTCAACCTCTGCAGCCTTTATTATGGTTGCATACAACCACCCTTCTCCAATGCCTGTCCTCTGTTGTCCATCTCAGTGGGACTACCCTTGCTATGTTCCATTCTTACATATCTAATCGTAGTGAGAATAGCTCCAGCAATGACTTCTCTTACAGCCATCAGACTATTACCTCCAAAGTTCTATCCTTGGTCCAACTTCTTCTTCATCTACATGCTAACACTTGGTAACATGGTGTGTGGTCAGCTTCCGCATGTTTGTCCTACAATCTTCCAGCTAAACAATGAAGTGTTTGGGTTGTCATGCGTTCCTTCTGCCATTTGCGCTTGGTTTCCGTTTGCTCCCAGCGAAGAGACTCGAGGTGTTTGGTGCCTTCCCTGATTATTCTCTTCCACCTTGAGCGATCTTGCGCCAGGGATTCTCAGGTTTTGGTGGGATGTTGAACAGCTTCAAGGAGGCCTTGAGGGTATCCTTGAAGCGTTTCCTCTGCCCACCTGGGGCACTTCAACCAACGTCTGTCCAACCTGCAACAGAGACTTTAGTTCCCGCATTGGACTTATCAGTCATCTGAGAACTAATTTTGAATGTGGAAGCAAGTATTCCTCGAACTCGAGGGACTGCCTATGATAATGATGATGAAACAGTGAGATTACCAAAGCCACTATCTTCAGCACCTGCCACAAATTCTGTACCCTCCTCCCCAGCTACAACCTTGGCATCATATTCAACCCTGGGCTGAGCTTCTAGCCGTATATCCTCTCTACTACAAAGACTGCATACTTTCACTTCCATCCATCACCTACGTTCACTCATAGAATCATAGAAGCATAGAAATATTACAACACAAAAGGAGGCCATTCGGCCCATCGTGTCTGTGCCGGTCAAAAAAGAGCTACCCAGCCTAATCCCACTTTCCAGCACTAGGTCCATAGCGTTGTGGGCTACAGCTCTTTAAGTGCACATCCAAGTACTTTTTAAATGTGATGAGGGTTTCTGCCTCTACCACCCTTTCAGGCAGTGAGTGCCAGACCCCCACCACCCTCTGTCTAATGCACATCAGTTGAAGTGTCTATTAGTGTAGTTAGGGGATGCCTTGATATGCAACTATTTATTGCTACTGTTGCTCTTAAATGAGGGAACTTCTTGCAGTTCATCCAAAATGTTTGAAACAGGTAAGTTGGTTCTTAGGAGGGAACCAAACCATTGAATTCAATTAAAATAACTTGTGTATCTTTTGTAGTATACGTTTGATTGGCAGCTCGATTTCAGTTTCAGAGATTTTCGCATTCCTGCCACATTAAAGGATGTTGAACGTGTATCATGAGTAATCTGAAGCTGTTTTTCACAACCTTCAAACCATCAGAAAAAGTGAAGGAGGAGATTCTGTAGAAAGTTAATAGTGAACCCCTCAATTATGGTAACAGGTCTGTTGACCAAAATTGCCCACCGCATCTACTGCTCTTGGGGCAGCCAATCCGGAGAAATTCAGCACTTTGTGCTTTTTTTTGGAGCGGGGCAGAAGTGGCCTCATTATCAGGACAGATGTGAGGTCGGATCAGAGTAGCCACCACTAGCGGAGCGGAAGTATGGACGGATCAGAGTGACCGATGCTCCCAGACATCAGCGCCACGCTGGCGCATCACAACGTTCCTCCCCTTCAGTTAAAGGGGAGGGCCGCTGCGAACTCTGCACTTCAATGGCAAACACTGGGCCACCAGGGAGGGTTTCGGCCGGGCCAGAGGCCTGGCACCCAAGAAGGGGGTGCCAGGCTGCCTGTTGGCGGCCCGGCCGAACCTGCGGGCATAATTGTCGGCCCGACCTGGCAGTCGGCCGACAAAATAACACATGGAGTTACCGGCAGTGTTCCCTGCCTTTTAAGGGCGTCCGCGCGCCCAGCCACAGAAAGGGTATCAACAGCAAAAGCTGTCGGGGGCACCGACCGGTGGTGGCACTGCTCCCGCGGGGCAATTTCCCACGGGGCAATTTCGGGAAGGGGTGGCCACTGTCGAAATCTCGACCTCCGAAAAGAATGACTCCGACACTTACAGCTCCGATGGAAGTTTCCCTTTTAATTTACTTGCTCGCAAGGGGTAGGTTTCACTCAGTCAAGGGCCAAATGAACACCTCCGCAATGGTACAGCTTCACAAGATATTTATACAGTAAAACCCAAGTTCTGGCCTCTCCCTGTGTATTGCTCTGTCTCACAGTCAGTGAATACAGATAAAGAGTTAATTACTATATCCTGGTCCTGAAATGGTATCCAGATATTTCCTTTTGTCAGGGTTATCAGAAAGCCAAACGGCCATTACTCCATGAGTCATAGGTAATGGGCTATCACCTGTCTTGTATTGTATCAGGATTATCCAATTTCCTGGTCAGTTTACCTGTTTGCTTCAAATGGATGAGGTAAAGGAAAGAGATAATGGCTAGAAGATAAGGGTGGGGTGACATGGAACTCCTGTAGTGTAGACAATAGGAGAGCACCATGGGGGGTTACTTGTCTCAGCATGACTTGTCTCCTAGCTGTCTGATAACCATCAGCCATCTAACAGCAGGTTTAGCTGTTCATAATAAGCTGGCTGCTAAAATGCAGAAAGTTCTGGAAGGGCCAGGACTCCATTTTAATCAAAAGGCACACAAATACCGTATGGTATCAGCTTAGATAAAAATACATTTCCACATTCCCCCATTTTGTCCTTCACAAGGACAACTCAATCCATTCTGATCTTGTACAGTCTCTCCATTTCCATTTCTTTTAGTTTCATTACTCACTAGGCATATTATACCCTCAGGATTTCCTATTCTGGGAGTAATGCTTAGGAAGGGAGGCTGATGGTTATTATCATAATTGGGCTGGTACCATCCCTGGAAGGCTGTGAGTTTATACCCTGCCGACCTCCATTCTGTTTGCTCCTTTGTTTCTGGCCCCTTAGTTAGTTTTGTCCTGTTTTGCACTGTCAACCATTCTACCATTTCTGATTCGTTAAAGGGGACAGATCTCAGGGGAATACCCTCCCTGGAGTGGACAGGTACATGGGAACATATCCAGCAACTCGACAAGTTTCTTTCTTGAGCATACCTATGACTCAGAGCCATAAATACGTTTACGTGCAATTCCCTTCGGTGGTGGGTCTGTACCCCTGGTGTAATCAATAATGTGAAGTAAAACCCTGTCAAGCCCAGCACCATCAGTCCCCATAGTCCATACAGTTCTTTATTCAGTCTTCCTTTTTCTGTTCCTCTGATTCCTTCGTCCCTTCCTCCTGGTCGGGTGCCCGTTTGCAATGGGATGCGTGGATCCATGTTGGTCTTTCCTTTACCTTGATTGCAGTATTGGTCGCCAGCAAGACCTGGTATGGTCCTTCGAATCTTGGCTGTAGATTGCTTTTCCTTTTAAAAATCTTGATGTAAACGAATTCCCCTGGCTCCAGGTTATGACACTTCCCTTCCGCTGGCTTGACTTGGGCTTCCTTTACCTGTGAATGAAAGCTGGAAATACATTTGGTTAGTGCAATACAATAATTCAACATATTTTCCTCCATTTTGTGGATGTCCATCTGTTTTGCAGTAAATGGTGCTGTAAAAGGTAGTCGTTGGGGACGTCCCATAACTATCTCATGTGGTGACAAGCCTGTTGTTCTGTTGGTTGCAGATCGCATTACCATCAAAGCTAAGGGCAGCAGTTCTGTCCATTTCAGTCCAGTGTCATTGCATAGTTTTGCCAGCTTATCTTTAAGCATTCCATTATATCTTTCAACAAGTCCAGCTGATTGTGGATGATAACTGCAATGAAAACGTTGATTAATCTGTAAAGCTTTACACATTTCTCTTATGACAGTTCCCGTGAAATGTGACCCGTTATCACTGGAAAGCTTAGCAGGGATTCCGAAGCGCGGTACAATTTCTTTTAACAAACATTTAGCAACAGTAGTGGCATCGGCCTTTTTACATGGAAAGGCTTCAATCCATCTAGAGAACACATCTACAATAACTAATACATACTTGGATCCCATACACATAGGTAATTCAATAAAATCCATTTGTAAATGTACAAAAGGCCCGACTGGATTTGGGTGGGAGGCAGATTCTACTTTTTCCGTCTTACCCGGATTCATTGTCTGACAGGTAACACAATTTTCACAGATTTGTTTTGCAATTGCCGAAATACCTGGTGCATACCAAGTTGCCAAAATATAATCTGCCAATCCCCCTTTGCCTGCATGTGTGAATGTATGAACACATCGGGCAATCCATGGAAGTAAGGATCTAGGGGCCACCACGCGGCCGTCATGGTGAACCCATATTCCTTCTGGATTTTTATAACATTGATCCTTCGTCCAGGTCACCACCTCCTCCGTACTGGCCTGTGTCTGAAAGGCCAGCACGTCATTAATAGTGGGTGGCAGGTCTGAGCAATTATTTTTCCTCAGTGGGAACAATGACACCTGCATCCCCCCTTTCGACAGAGCTGCTGACTTAGCTGCATTATCAGCTCTGGCATTCCCAAGTGCCACCTCATTCGACTGGCCTGTATGTGCCTGGCATTTGATAATGGCAAGTTTTAAGGGTCATTAAATGGCTCGCAGGAGATTTTCCACTTGTTCTGCATTTTTGATTGTCTGAGCCTGTTGCATAGCATAATAAGCTGCTGCCAACGAAGGAAGACATCCCGATAGTCCGCGTGCCACTGGGTCTAGTTGGGTACTGAAATGCCTGTCCCCATGTAACTGAGTCAAAACAGATTGTGCAAAACCCGACTTGTGATGCACAAATAAGTTGAATAGCTTAGTGTAATCTGGTAATCCCAAGGCTGGTGCTGAAGTGAGGGACTGCTTAAGGTTCTGGAAAGCATTCCGGGATACTTCATTCCACATCCTTTAAGCATTGTGAGAATATAGTAGATTCATTCACAGCTCGTAGGTCATGGACAAACCTCCATTTGTGTGGGCTTCTGAACTGGACAAATCTGTGTGTTACACGGACTTCTCATTTATGCTTATAGTGATTCACAGATCACAGAATGTAAAGTACTTGTTTTCTAATCTTATTAAAAGGCCTCCAAACCCAAGATTTTTCCAATACACTCAAAATGTTGATCAAGGAGATCACCTGAAATATCTCAAAATCCCAATTCAATTATTGTACTGCCACTCTTTATCCAAAAAAATTTCCCCCTACTGAGTTAGAAGCTTTTGTACCAAGATTTTACACCAAGGACAATGAGAGTGTACTCCCCCAGCCTGCACCTCGAGAGACCCACAAAGGCTTTTTTAAAAAAAAAGCATTACAACTTTTAACCACCGGGACCATGTCTCAACAAACCCATCCTTTGTGCATTTCCTAGCTCCGTAACCTCTCATCCGAATAAATCCACACCTGCGCTTCTAACTTAAAATGTCTTAAACTTCCCACATACAGGACAACACTATGAAGGGTTAAAAAACTTCACTTTGTTTGAAAAAGTGGGCGGAGCTAAAACAAACAGGCAGCTCCACAACTTTTCCAAACCGGTTTCCAGACACAAGGAAAAAAGACAGAAGCACTCTCATTCAAAGACAAGACATTCACAAGTCTCTCTCCATTCAATAAAGCTTTTTCTTTTACTAGCTTCATTTTTTTTTCATAAGTCACTATCAGGTTCTCTTTTTTTTTTACATTTGATTTACTTCCTCTGTTAATTTTACATGGGCTTGAAGAATCGGAACCCAGGCCTTTTCTATTACTTTCCTTTTTTTTTTCTGGATCTCTGTTTATAAGACACTCCTGGAGACAAGTTGTTCTCTCTAAATTAAATGAACCATCGGGTGGAAATGGCCTGTTTTCACCCTTAGTCCACTTTACTGGTTTTTGTTTCTTTGGTCAATTGAAGACTGACCACAATTCTGGAGCATGACATAGGCTGGTGTGCCTTTTGTGGTGTTTTAACTTGCTCCGGCACCCATTCTGGATGATTAAGATTTTCCCACAGTTTCTGATCTCACAATCCTTTCGGCCAACCGAGTTCTCTACGCCCACTTCTCCTGGCCGTTACGTGGCCTGAAAAGGCTCTTAATTCGGGCTCAGTCTGGGTGTGTGAGATATGTTGGCACGAACCAACCGTAGTTGATCAATCAGTTACTGTTTCTTTTCTTAATCAATCCTTGTGGTTTTTTTTTTTTTCGAATCACAATTTTCCCTAGTGACTCTTCCCGTTTCTCTAATGGCAATGACTCACAAAGGTATTGCAACCAACAGTAATACAAGGACAACAAACAATATTCCCGTGAGTACACAAATCATAACCTCTAAACAAATTCTCAGTCTGCGTTGTACGCCACTACAGACCGAGTCCTTAACTTATCCTAATAACAGCTGATAAAACTTAAGGTTCCGTACCCAAACTCTTTGATCGATTGCGCTCTTTTTTTTTTAATAGTCTTATCACATAAGAACCCCTTCCGAATTAAAAACAATAAAAATCTTATCACATAAGAACCTTCGATCGATTATTAGCGCTTTCTTTTTTCTTTTCTTTTAATAGTCTTATCACATAAGAACCCCTTCCGAATTAAAAACAATAAAAATCTTATCATATAAGAACCTGGAACCCTTTTCGATCGACTAGCGCTTTCTTTTACCTACTGAAACCTTCCCCGGGCTGTCTCGAGATTTTTTCCAGAACCTGTTCTCTTCTGCTGGCGAGCTGAGAAAGAAATGGTTATAAAAAAAATACCTTTAACTTTTAAATGCCGAGTCTTGTAGATGCAGTACCTCAGCTGTGGACAACAGATTACATCTGCGATTCAACAGTGAAGAAACCTCTTGTGAGCAAAGGCTCACCTTGTTTGGCCACCGAAGCCTTTCACTGGAGAGGCACTATGCCCATATCCGTTTTACTCACAGAACAGAGAGTATGCATCTCGGTGGAACCTCCAATAACTGTCGAAATCTCGACCTCCGAAAAGAATGACTCCGACACTTACAGCTCCGATGGAAGTTTCCCTTTTAATTTACTTGCTCGCAAGGGGTAGGTTTCACTCAGTCAAGGGCCAAATGAACACCTCCGCAATGGTACAGCTTCACAAGATATTTATACAGTAAAACCCAAGTTCTGGCCTCTCCCTGTGTATTGCTCTGTCTCACAGTCAGTGAATACAGATAAAGAGTTAATTACTATATCCTGGTCCTGAAATGGTATCCAGATATTTCCTTTTGTCAGGGTTATCAGAAAGCCAAACGGCCATTACTCCATGAGTCATAGGTAATGGGCTATCACCTGTCTTGTATTGTATCAGGATTATCCAATTTCCTGGTCAGTTTACCTGTTTGCTTCAAATGGATGAGGTAAAGGAAAGAGATAATGGCTAGAAGATAAGGGTGGGGTGACATGGAACTCCTGTAGTGTAGACAATAGGAGAGCACCATGGGGGGTTACTTGTCTCAGCATGACTTGTCTCCTAGCTGTCTGATAACCATCAGCCATCTAACAGCAGGTTTAGCTGTTCATAATAAGCTGGCTGCTAAAATGCAGAAAGTTCTGGAAGGGCCAGGACTCCATTTTAATCAAAAGGCACACAAATACCGTATGGTATCAGCTTAGATAAAAATACATTTCCACACCACCGGTTGGGAAGGGGGTCGGCATGTGCACGCCATGGCGAGAAAATTGGTGGAGAGGTCCCCTACACCGCTCCAAAACTGAGGAAGGGCAATTTCTAAAATGGCGATCCCTCTGCAGAGACTCGGCAGTCGTTTGCAGCGACTCTTGGCCACCACTTTCAGATGGCCATGGGCCTTATAGAAAGGGGCAATTTTGGCCTTCTTATTTCAAACTGAGTTCTAGCATTAAAGATGATACCACTAGTATTTAATGATTCAAGGGACAATAATTATGTTCTGTACATTACTGGGAAGTTGCTGTTTGGCCTACTTATCTAATTACTGTTAATAAACTTGTTTGTTTTGTAGCCTCAGGCACAGTCTGATTCTACGATTTTTTGAAGTCGAGATTACATAGGGCACATGATCTGTCTAGTTAACTGAAAATCGTGACTGGTTTCTGTTTGACCACAGGCTTACCACTAATACCTAGATATTAAGCAGCTAAAAATACATTTGGTTTATAGGGACTATGGGCTCAATTATGGGCATAGTCTTTGGCACTAAGCATGAAGTAAACGTCAATGTAATAGTGGGTTTGTGAAAGCAGCACTCAAGCAAATCACTGCTTGGAACTCTGGCCCATCGCCAAGATTTAGTGAGTATTTCTATAAATTCGATAAGGTAAATTAATTTCACAGCTTTTCTTGAAAGTTTTGGAAGAGTTGATTATCCTTTCTTGAGAGTAATGTTAATTCAGTGAAAACCTTTTTTTATGGGATGTGCACAATTGATAAGTTTATCACAGCTAATGATTTATTTACTGAAACAGAAGGAGAGTTTTTACTGCATGCCAGGAAGTGATAGAAGAAGTAATTAAATAAAACCCATAGTGTGTGATGCTATGGCAGCAATGTCATTTCATCATCATCATCATCATAGGCAGTACTTCGGAATCGAAGAAGACTTGCTTCCACACTTACCATGAGTTCTTAGGTGGCTGTACAGTCCAATACGAGAACCACAGTCTCTGTCACAGGTGGGACAGACAGTGGTTGAGGAGAAGGTGGGACTGGTTTGCCGCACGATCCTTCCGCTGCCTGCGTTTGATTTCTGCATTCTCTCGGCGACGGTACTCGAGGAGCTCAGCGCCATTTCATTTCGTAGCAACAGTCAATGGCAAGCCATTTAGCACTTTGATGGCTCCATTAGAAAAGCTAGCATCAACATGGTGTGATGGGCATAATTGCCATCGTCTGTGCTGCATTTTAACTCCTCTCACAGCAGGAATTGGGGAGGGGGCGCTTTAAAATCAAATGGTTCTATTTTCTGCTCCATTCCCGCTGATTTTTAGATTTTAATGCTGCTGGTTTATAGAAATATGAGAACATGAGATTTAAAATAGGCCATTCAGCCCCTCGAGCCTGTTCCACCATTCTATTTGTTCACGACTGATCTGTACTTAAACTCCATTTACTCTCCTTTGATCCCAATCTCTTGATACACTTACCGAATAAAAATGTCAATTTCAGTCTTAAATTTCAGTTGACACAATATCCACAGCCTTCTGAGGAAGAGAGTTCCAGATTTCCACTAGCCTTTGTGGGGGAAAAAGTGCCTCCTGATTTCATTCCTAGATCATCTGGCTTTAATGTTAAGATTGTGTCTCCTTATTCTGAATTCCCACAACTGAGGGAATAGTTTCTCTGTTTCTACCTTACCAAATCCCTTTATCATTTTAAGCATCTTCATTAGGTCACCTCTCAACATTCTCAACTCAAGGGAATGCAAGGCAAGTTTATTCAAGCCGTCCTTGTAATTTAACACTTTAAGCCCTGGTATAATTCTGGTGCCACTGTGCTGTACATGCCTTCAAGCCAATATATGTTTCCTGAAATAAGGTGCCCAAAATTGAAGGCTGCACTCCAGATGCAGTCTGACTAAGGCTCTGTACTAAAGCATAACTTGTTCCGTTTTGTAGTCCAGCCTCCTTGAGATAAAGGCCAACATTCCATTAACCTTATTGAATACATTTTGTACCTGTGCACTAGCTTTTAGTAATTTAGGTACCTGGGCAGCTAAATCCCTTCACTCCTCCATGGTTCCTGGTCTCTCACCATTTAGAAAATATTCTGATTTGTTTTTCTCAGATCCAAAGCAGATGGCTTAATTCTTCCTCACATTGAACTCCATCTGCCAGGTTTTTCACACTCACTTGCACTTTGTCTCTTTGTAACATTCTCCTCCCATCCACATGAATTACTGTGCCCCTTAACATAGTATCCTCTGCAAATTGGGAGATACAACTCTCTATTCCTTCATCCAGGTCATTGATATATAGGGTGAAAAACTAACGCCCCAGGATAGACCCTGGGGATCACCAGTGGCCACATCATACCAATCAGAGTACATGCCCTTTATCCCTAATCTTCTACCTCCCAATCAATGACCAACCCATGTCACACGGTTACCTCCAATTCTGGAAATCTCAGCGGGTCAGGCAGCATCTGTGGAGAGAGAAACAGAGTTAACATTTCAGGTTCGATGGCCCTTCATCGGAACGAAGGGTCATCGACCTGACGAAGGGTCATCAACTTGAAACGTTAACTCTGTTTCTCTCTCCACAGATGCTGCCTGACCTGCTGAGATTTCCAGCATTTTCTGTTTTTATTTTAGATTCCAGCATCCACAGTATTTTGCTTTTGTATCTCCAATTCTGTGTGTTTTCACTTTTTGTGAATCTCTTGTGCAGAATCTTATCAAGTGTGTTCTGGAAATCCATATAGACAACATCTATAGACACTCCCTTATCCACCATGTTTGTAACCTTGCCAAAATATTTAACTGGATTAGTCACCCATGACCTACTGTTAGCAGTCAACCTCCTTTCACCTCTGGTTCACAACACCATGTTTCATGTAAGCACAAGGCACTTCGTAGTGGAGTATACAGAACAAACTTTATTGATACACAGTACAGGTGACCAGCCTAACTGTATATAAGGGGAGGTTTTATCAGCTTCTATCTTTTGAGCCCTCCAAAGGAGCGCTGAAAACCATGCTGCTTTATACACCATATTTTGGCTACAGCAAAGGTAAATGTCACAGATAAAACTTCAAGATATATCTATTCCCAAATCCTTTGAAGACAGACTATTCATGTAAACACTTGTAGTTGTTTACTTCAAAGCTATTTCCCTTAAACAAGACTTCCTGACGTGACAATTACTAACATCTTTGAAGAATAAGTTTTATCTTTCCATACTATAGCTAATGCATACCTCCTACCCGTGTTTATTACCCTAAAGTTACATTTTACATAATAATGTAAAAATTAGGAGAAGGAGTAGGCCATTCGGCCCCTCGAGCCGACTCCACCATTCAATAAAATCATGGCTGATCTTCTACCTCAACTCCACTTTCCTGCACTGTCCCCATAGTCCCTAATTCCATTGACTCTGGATCAGTTCCTATGGAGTGGAGGGTAGCCAATGTAACCCCACTTTTTAAAAAAGGAGGGAGAGAGAAAACAGGGAATTATAGACCGGTCAGCCTGATATCAGTAGTGGGTAAAATTATGGAATCAATTATTAAGGATGTCATAGCAGTGCATTTGGAAAGAGGTGACATGATAGGTCCAAGTCAGCATGGATTTGTGAAAGGGAAATCATGCTTGACAAATCTTCTGGAATTTTTTGAGGATGTTTCCAGTAGAGTGGACAAGGGAGAACCAGTTGATGTGGTATATTTGGACTTTCAGAAGGCTTTCGACAAGGTCCCACACAAGAGATTAATGTGCAAAGTTAAAACACATGGGATTGGGGGTAGTGTGCTGACATGGATTGAGAACTGGTTGTCAGACAGGAAGCAAAGAGTAGGAGTAAATGGGGACTTTTCAGAATGGCAGGCAGTGACTAGTGGGGTACCGCAAGGTTCTGTGTTGGGGCCCCAGCTGTTTAAACTGTACATTAATGATTTAGACGAGGGGATTAAATGTAGTATCTCCAAATTTGCGGATGACACTAAGTTGGGTGGCAGTGTGAGCTGCGAGGAGGATGCTATGAGGCTGCAAAGTGACTTGGATAGGTTAGGTGAGTGGGCAAATGCATGGCAGATGAAGTATAATGTGGATAAATCTGAGGTTATCCACTTTGGTGGTAAAAACAGAGAGACAGACTATTATCTGAATGGTGACAGATTAGGAAAAGGGGAGGTGCAACGAGACCTGGGTGTCATGGTACATCAGTCATTGAAGGTTGGCATGCAGGTACAGCAGGCAGTTAAGAAAGCAAATGGCATGTTGGCCTTCATAGCGAGGGGATTTGAGTACAGGGGCAGGGAGGTGTTGCTACAATTGTACAGGGTCTTGGTGAGGCCACACCTGGAGTATTGTGTACAGTTTTGGTCTCCTAACCTGAGGAAGGACATTCTTGCTATTGAGGGAGTGCAGCGAAGGTTCACCAGACTGATTCCCGGGATGGTGGGACTGACCTATCAAGAAAGACTGGATCAACTGGGCTTGTATTCACTGGAGTTCAGAAGAATGAGAGGGGACCTCATAGAAACATTTAAAATTCTGACGGGGTTAGACAGGTTAGATGCAGGAAGAATGTTCCCAAAGTTGGGGAAGTCCAGAACCAGGGGACACAGTCTACGGATAAGGGGTAAGCCATTTAGGACTGAGATGAGGAGAAACTTCTTCACCCAGAGAGTGGTGAAGCTGTGGAATTCTCTACCACAGAAAGTTGTTGAGGCCAATTCACTAAATATATTCAAAAAGGAGTTCGATGAAGTCCTTACTACTAGGGGGATCAAGGGGTGTGGCGAGAAAGCAGGAATGGGGTACTGAAGTTGCATGTTCAGCCATGAACTCATTGAATGGCGGTGCAGGCTAGAAGGGTCGAATGGCCTACTCCTGCACCTATTTTCTATGTTTCTATGTTTCTATGTTAATTCCATTAATATTCAAAACTCTATCGATCTCTGTCTTGAATATACTCAACGACTGAGCTCCACAGCCCTCTGGGGTAGAGAATTCCAAAGATTCACCATCCTCTGAGCGAAGAAGTTTCTCCTCATCTCAGTCCTAAATGGCCGACCCCTTATTCTGAGACTGTGACCCCTGATCCTGGACTATATAGCGAGGGTAAACATCCTCCCTGCATCTACCCTGTCAAGCCCTGTAAGGATTTTGTATGTTTAAATGAGATCACCTCTCATTATTCTAAACTCTAAAGAGTATAGGCCTACCCTTAATCTCTCCTCATAGGACAATCCCCCCATCCCAGGAATTAATTTGGTGAACCTTTGTTGCACTCCCTCTATGGCAAGTATATCCTTCCTTTGGTAAGGAGATCAAAACTGTACACAATACTCCAGTGGTCCAAAATTAATCAGGACGTAAGGTCCACCCAGTTCTCGGTGGTATTTCAGCGGTGCATCGTTTAAAACCATCGGAATATCACCGAGACCGAAGAACGCTAGTTTGGTGAAAAAAATGTTGGCGGTATGTGAGCGGTATGCAAGCGGTATGCAGCGGGCAGTATGCAGCATCATAGTTGATCAAGATTGACTTTCTTGGTCGATGGACGGTGTGGCACTGCACTGTCCATGCGCAAATTTATTTTTGTTGTTTTTTTCACAGAAGCTTTTTCCCTGCGATTTCGGTGGTCAGGTGTCACCTGTGCATGCTCAGAGAATTGAAGTCGAGTGAGAAAGAGTGAGAAGGAGCAGCAAAGTACTCGAGGGTCAGTTGTTTTCGTCAGAGATTCCAGAGTCAAATAATATTAACAAATAATAATACAATATAGTAGTGCATATTTTATAAATAAAAAATCATATAATAAATATAATAAATATAAATATAATGAAAAAGAAGTCAAAGCGCAGGAACATCAAGAAGGACGGGAGGTTGAGGGCACCAGCTTTCGACGAGACAGAGCTACCTGCCCTGCTGGAGAATATCACAGAGCGGTACTCCGAGCTAACACGGGGTGGTCGTGGAAAGCCCCCGCCAAAGGAGTACAACAGAATATTGGATGAGATCGGGGAGCCTGTCTCCTCCACAAGTACAATGGTACGCACCGGGGAAAGGTGCCGTAAGAGGTGGAACGACCTGGTGAGGGTAGCAAGAATAAGTAATGATTTTATTGATGCACCCCCCATATGCCATGTACCATGTAAATGTAGGTTCAGTGTCTCACGGATGATGTTATTTATCCCAAGGTTGCGGCGATGTATTTGTGCTTTCACAAGAGGATCAACCCAGTGTTTTGATGTGTGTGTGTGTGTGTGTGTGTGTGAGTGAACCTGTGTGCATGATGTTAAATGGATTGAAGATTTTTACTTTCATTTACTTTACTTTCTGCAGAAGAAGCCATCTGCAATAGCAGCGGATCAGCGGCGTATGAGGAGAGGACACACAACGCAAGAACCGTTGATGGAGATTGAGATCTGTGCCCTGTCGCTGGTCGGGGATAGCAACCGTGCCACCACCGGCATTGTAAGCCTTTTTTTTTAGCCCTGATATTATCTCTTATCTTATTTGTTGATCATGGTTGCTTAACTGCACAAGTGAAGCTTTTACTTGTCAGGGTAATGTATTGGTTTTATATTGTACTGAAAACTTCTTTGAATACTTCCTACCGTTTGCCTATAGGTTTACCCATTAACCATTCGGTCCAGTTTACTGTGACCAATTTACTCCTTCTCCTTTCCCAATTTCCTTGTCCTTTTTGAAAATCCCAAAGCCTAAATGTTTACAACAACAATATTTATATAGTGCCTTTAATGTAGTAAGATATCCCAAGACGCTTCACAGGGGTATGATGAGACAAAACATTTGACACTAAACCACATAAGAGGTGATGGGTGAACAGAACTTGGTACGAGTGAGGATATGGGCAGCAGAGTTTTGGATGACAAGTTTATATAGGGTAGAATGTGGGAGGCCAGCTAGGAGTGCATTGGAATAGTCAGCTTGTAGATCCCAGTGATGCTCAGCTTGTAGCCAGGTCTCCGTAATAGCTGCTACATCATACCCTTTAAGCTGAATTTGTAATTTTAACTATCCAGACATTCCTTCCCCTCCCTTATGTGTCAGAGTGGTGCTGCCTAGGCACCTGCCAGACTCAGGTGGGTGCCTCATGAATTAGTACTAATCAGAGTCCCATTCCATCAATGTTAACCTGTGCCTGAGCAAGGAAGCCACCATGGTTTTCCCGCTAGGTAATACCAGGTCAGTGGCTGTTGGGAAGGTGATGAGATCCTCCAAGGTAGGTTACAAATTTGCAGGATTACCTTAACTGCTTATCAGCAAGCCTTCCTTTGGTGCTGGTAAGTGGCCTCTGGCTGCCTGAACTTCAGCTTTTGTCCGTCGACCAGTTGCTGTTTTCCACCCTTTTCGGCTGATATGAATGTACTTTTTTGTCATTGTGACCAGATTTAAACACAGTACCCCAAATGTGAACATGCCAGCACATTGTAAAGCCTCAGCAAAACCTCTGCATATTTGTACTCTTCTGCTTCAGCTATGTATCAAACATTCAATTTGCTCCTTAAATTGCTTTTCCACCTTGTCAATACATTGCAAGTGAAGAATTTACCATTACTGTCTGGTTTCTTTCTAAGTCTACTTCTGTTCATTATATTCCATTTAACTCATACTTATGCTGTAAATTTTTCATTGCATATGAAATTCTTTAACATCTATTATTAAATTTCCTATTTCTTAATCAATATTTCATTCAGTCCCATCAGGATTCCCATGGTTTTTTCTTTACTTAGAAGGTTTTCATGTGGAATTTTGTCAAAAGCATTCCGAAAATCAACATAAATTCTATCATTTGTTATTATTTCTCATTCCATCATATGATAAAAGTTGAGGTGTTTATCAGATCGGATCTTCCACTCAATATTAGGTAAGAATTTTCATTTGAATAAGAGTCACATGGATCTGAAAATAAATGCTGACTGCATGGAGTGGAATTATATCAAGAAAAAAGTTAAAGATAAAACTGCTCAGATTTTTTTAAAAAGCAGATCGAAATCACGAAATTGGAATTCTATTCCACTAGGTGCAAAACAATTCACAACCTTTTTGTGACAGAGTTGAAGATGCAGCAAAATGTAAATCATTAAAACTGTTTTTTGAAACTAAAACAGTGAATGTTAACATTAAGATAACTTGTTAAGTAAACTAATTAGAATTCATTTTGACTTACTTTATTTCAGGTATTATTTCATTTTCTGATTGCTGATGGACAGGCAATACTTTGCACATGTTACTGAGCCCAATGGTGAGAGGAAACTGAACTAATATATGCAGAGTTAAGGTACTCTGGGTCAGGATTAACGTATACTAATCTTTATCCATAGACTGCAAGGAATCCCAGACTCCATCTGTTCCTCTCAAAACATCTGAGACAGCAATTCACCTCTGTGATCTGCTTCCCAAATTGCTAAAAACTTTTCCTGAACACAAGGTATATCAGAAGCTCATGCCAGATTACTTTGCACAAAGATTCACGCTACAAAATATTCATCCAAGCATCCAGAAAAAGTTAATTGCCTTAATGTATATGTAGCTTGCAAGGTCAAGATAAGCCAAGGTTCAGAAGACAATGGCTGCACTGAAGTGACATGATTAAATATTGGGAAGACCGAAGCCATTGTCTTCGGTCCCGGTCACTAACTCCATTCTCTAGCCACTGCTTCTATCCCTCTGCCCAGCATCTGTCTGAGGCTGAACCAGACTGTTTGCAACCTTGGTGTCATATTTGATCCTGAAATGAGCTTCCAATCACAAATCCATGCTGTAACCAAGACCACATATTTCCACCTCTATAAGATTGCCCTTCTCGGCCCCTGCCTCAGCTCACCTGCTACTGAAACCCTCATTCATGTCTTTTTCACCTCTAGACTTGAATTTTCCAATGCACTCCTGGCTGGCCTCCCACATTCTACTCTACATAAACTTGAGGTTATCCAAAACTTGCCTGCCCATGTCCTAACTCAAACCAAGTCCTGTTCATCCATCAGCCCTTTGCTCGCTAACCTACATTGACTCCTGGTTCAACAATGCCTCAATTTTTAAATTCTCATAATTTTGCGAATCCCTCCATGGCCTCGCCCCTCCCTATCTCTGTAATCTCCTCCAGCCCCATAATCCCTCCCCTCCACCCCACCCCGAGATATCTGCACTCCTCTAATTCTGGCCTCTTGAGCATCCCTGATTTTAATTGTTCAACCATTGGTGGCTGTGCCTTCAGTTGCCTGGGCCCTAAGCTCTGAAATTCCATGCCTAAACCTCTCTGACTCTCTAACCTCCTTTAAGATGGTCCTTAAAACCTACCTCTTTAACCAAGCTTTTGGTCATCTACCCTAATTTCTCTTTATATGGCTCGGCGTCAAATTTTTTTTTGTAACAATCCCTGTGAAGCGCCTTTGGACATTTTAATACATTAAAGGCACTATGGGCTAGACTTTCGGCACTTCATCGCCTGTTTATCGCCCATATAAGAGCTGAGATGCAGGCTATCGCCCATATTTGCTAAAAAGTGGAAACTAGCGCCGGATTATTACCCATTATCGCCGGCCCAACTTTCGGCACACATGAATGTGCTGCATCGCCCGGCCTAATTTTTAAAAAATGACGTCATCCACGTACAAGGCCGAGAATAGGGCTGAAAATGGAAACTTGCGCCAGATTATCACCGACCCCAACTTTCAGCATTTCGCTCACACTTCGCCGAAATGATCACTGGCTGAAAAAGTCGCTGAAAAAAAGCTGCACTCAGCTGACCTTAAGTCGGCAGTACTCGGCACTATGGACACCATTTTGTAACTCAGAGGAGCTGTACGAAAAGGCTGTTTAAAGTGCTTGTGAGTGAAATGTCCTTACTATACAGTATAAATGCACACGAGGCCCATACTTGAGAGAAGGTCACTCTGTGACCAGTCACCTTTATTACCAAGACCTCAAGTGATGAAGGTGGGTGGAGCTTCCCCTTTTATACCTGAAAGTCCAGGCTAGGAGTGTCTCCCACAAGTTCACCCCCTTGTGGTCAATGTTCTCAAGGTGTTCAACTTAGGTCAGCTTATACATGGGTTACAATGATAGTTAAATACATGACAGTGAGGAGAATCAATTTTTTAAGTGATTTTAAGGGCCTTTTGACTCTTGACAATTATCTAATCACATTTGTATCTGTTGAGGACAAATTAAGGGCATTTATAGCGATTTATAGTGATGGGGCCTGTAAATTTTCAACCAGTATTGATCTCTAATCACATGCTGCAGAATAGGTCTGTGAGAAGGTATATTGAAGAGTATTATGTGCCCAATCAAAGAGATGGTAGATTGCTGCAGAGGAGGAGACATTACGCCCAACGCATTTATAGAGATAAACGATCTTCCTGGAACTTGTCCAATAACACATGCATTAGGAGACTGCGCTTCCGAAAGGAGTTTATCAGTGAGATATGCCAGCTAATTAAGGAAGATCTTCAGCCTACCAGCACCATCAGGACCGCACTGCCCGTTGAGGCTAAGGTTACTGCTGCACTTTCCTTCTACGCATCAGACTCCTTTCAAGCCTCAGCTGGCGACATTTGCGGTATCTCTCAGCACACCACACATTGCTGCATTCGACAGGTGACTGAAGCCCTTTACACACGCAGGATGGACTTTATAAACTTCCCTGTGACTAGGGAGGTACAGACTGAGAGGGCTTTGGGTTTCTCGCAAATAGCAAACTTGCCCAAGGTGCAGGGAGCAATAGACTGCACGCACATCGCCCTGTGAGCACCTTTACAGGATGCAGAGGAGTTTCGGAACCAAAAGGGATTTCACTCCCTGAATGTGCAGCTCGTTGTCAACCACAAGCAGATAATCATGGCAGTAAATGCAAATTTTCCAAGCAGCATCCATAATGCGCACATCTTACGTGAGAGCACTGTCTCTGACCTGTTTTAAGGCTCAGCCACAAGGCCACGGTTGGATGCTGAGGGATAAAGGATATGGCCTTGCCAGCTGGCTCATGACCCCCCTGCCTAAGCCCCAGACGGAAGCTGAGAAGCGCTACAATGAAAGCCATATAGCTACATGCAATGTCGTCAAAAAGACACTTGGAGTCCTTAAGCAGCGCTTCAGATGCCTGGACCACTCAGGAGGCAACCTACAATACCACTCTGAGCAGGTCACTGAATTCATTGTGGTGTGCTGCATGTCAGGAGGGGACAACAATTGCCAGATGGGACTGCCAGTCCACCTCAGGAGAGAGGGGAGGCAGACGAGGAGGTCGAGGAGGAGGATGACGAGAACGTCGAGGAGGATAATCAGCCTGGCGATGAACCCATGGCCCCATGTCCCCCTACAAGACTGGAAAAGCCCCGTGGTAGTTACGCAACTGCAAAACTCTTGCGACAACAGCTCATAAATGAACGCTTTGCGTGAACTTACATTGGTGACAGTTACAATTGCGTTATGTTTCATCCTTGTCTGGCCTGGCCATGGCCATTGTTTCCAACTATTATATTGATGTTACCTTATGTTATTAGAAGACACTTCAGGACAATTGTCAAGTTAAATAAAAATGTTTAATAATTAAAGATAATTTGAAAATTTTTAGAACAAACATATAACCCCCCCCCCTCCACCCGCCTCCCTCACCCTGAACAGTCAACAACATTTGTAACACAACAATAACATAACACCTTCCCACCATTCCCAACAGTGAACATTTGACAAAAAATTATTTTTTAACAAAAACTAAGAACTATTTACAGCACCTCCCTCCCTACCTGCAGCCACGCTTCCCTCCTGAACCTTGACCCCCCCTTGTAGTAAGCCTCCGTTTAACTCCCCGAGTAATGAGACCAACACGTCTTGCAGCAGGGGACCTCAAGGCCTGCTGCTGTGGGGGTGGGGGGGGGGTGACGTCGGCAGAATCTCAGTGGCTGGAGGAGAAGACGTTTCTTCGGAAGTTCTTCCTCCTGTCTCCTATCTGTCCTGATGTTTGTTGGGACGGCACCTTGGGGTGCAGTGCTGCCTCCTGACACTATCGCTAGCTGCAAGGCACGGACAGCGTTGGTCGTTTGCCCCATTGCCACAACTATCCGATCCATGCCCTTCATTATTCGTGCAGACATTGTGCCAATGTTTCCAGTCAATCCGAGAGCCTGGGGGAGCTCTTGACCTATGTCGACGCTCGCCCTTGACAATGAGACCATATCCTCGTTTAGATCTGCCCATCTCAGTGCGCACCTTCCTCGCCGATTCCACCTCCATGGGGTCGGCGTGGGCACTGGACGCCTTGGAGTGGCCTGCTGCAAGCCGCTTGGCCCCACTACTTCATCAGTCAATGAAGTCGTGGCCGCAGGTACCACAGATGACAGGTGCTCATCTTCCTCCTCCTCAGTTGTTTCATCTTCTGCACCTGTGGTGATGACCACCTGCAGCGGCAAAGGGGTTCTTGCAGGGGCCTCCCTTTGTGCCTCAAGAGTCTTGGTAGCTGCAAAACATAATTGAGGTTATTAGAAGAAAAGGGTAGACATGAGAATGATTGCGCTGCGCTGGTCTATGTACGAGGAGCAACATTACTGCAATAAATGTGAACGAGAGCCATTACATATGATTAAATCATATGGTTGTGCATCTATGGAATTCTCTACCCCAGAGAGCTGTGGAGGCTGGGTCATTGAATATATTTAAGGCAGAGATAGACAGATTTTTGAGCGATAAGGGAGTAAAGGTTTATGGGGAACGGGCAGGGAAGTGGAGCTGAGTCCATGATCAGATCAGCTATGATCTTATTGAATGGCGGAGCAGGCTCAAGGGGCCAAATGACCTACTCCTGCTCCTATTTCTTATGTTCTTATGTTCTTAACCTGAGAGTAGTACAGAAGCTGCATAACATGACATCATTCATATATTATAATGAAATGGTGTTAAATTACTTTACATTACCACTGGTTTACCACTGCTTTACACATTACTCACGTGGCACAACAACGGGATCTGCACCACCACGGATGGCAGAACGACTGTGGCTGCCCATTATTGCTGCAGCACGTTCCTCCAAGTCAGTGGGCGGCTGTACCTCCTCTGGTGTGCCTCTGTTCTGCCCTATTTTTAGATATCTTGCTCTGCAAACGTGACAAAAGCATAGCATAAGCTAATTGACTAGGTACTATTACAGAAAGTCAACAAATTCTAACATTATATGCTAATATGGTTTGTATCCACAATGGATGCATGGTTATAACATCTACGTCAGAGAAAATATTTAATAACATTGTGTTTAGGAATTAATGCTTGACACCAAACATCTCGTGTACAATCTCCAGGAAGGACCCCGTCCACGGCCTGTTGCATTCGGCGCCTGAGGGGAGGTAGGTGGTTTATTTGACTCGATGGAGATCCCCCGGGAGGGGAATCAGGACCGCTGGTGAGCTTGGCAATGACAGAGCCATAATGGAAGGGGGCACCGTATCCTTGCTCGGAGACCTCCGTGTGGCCGGAGCTAATGTCCCAAAGTGTCCCAGGGCAGACAGTGAGCCAGGGCAGCTCTCCCCCAGTCCGGGCTGGATCACTGTGTGATTGACAGCAGCCAGAGAGACTCACACAGTCTGGGTAAAGGTGACCGGACCCCTCAGTGTTCAGTTGTGCCCCATCCACCAACGTAACCAAAAAGGAGACAGTACCCAAATTAGACTTAAAGGACACAGATTCCGACCCCAGTCCAAATCTTAGCAGGGAAGCTACGCAAGATTACCCAGCTTAATTACAATCCAGCAGATTTACATTTTTAATTATTCAGTGGATCATTACAATTTAAAATCTCATAATTTAATACTTACTCTTGTCAACGCAACCAGGCTGTTCCACCTCTTGCGGCACTGGCCTGACTCATGCTTGTCGTGGGACACTGATGAAACAATATCGGCGATCTCGCCCATATTTTTTGATAAATCCGGGGTGGAGTTTTGGAGTTTTCCCCACAGAGTCTCAATCTCGTTCACTAAGGCCTCATTAGCCTCGTCGGAGAAGGCTTTCACCCTCCTTCACCCTGCAAACTCCTGCAGACTCTCTCCAGAATCCTCCTGGGCATTTCCATCATTTTAAGTTCAGTACTCCTTGAAAATCCACCGTCGTTTAAAAGCTTCCTTCTCTCTCGCCCTCCATTTGCCTTCTGATCATGCGCAGATGACCCCTGACCTCCCAAATCGCGGGAAAAGTTATTTGCTAAAAAAAAACACGCATGCGCAGAACGGCATCGCACGACTGAATACATTGCTAAGGCCCATTTCACATCGCTAAGGCCCATTTTACATCGCTAAGGCTATCGACCAAAATAAAAAGCCGAAACTAGCAGTCTTTAAAATGGGCGATATTCCAGCGATCGTGAAAAATAAAATAACACTAAGGCCGGAAATATCACCCATTTTTGGGCAATAGAGATCATAGTGGAAAGTCTAGCCCTATTTTAAATACAAGTTATTCAAGTTGTTGTTGTTGTTGTTGATACAAGTGGCAGGAGGAACAGGAATCTGAATATGTTAATGAATCTATCTAACCTTGCATTAAATGTCTTGAATCTATTTGTTGTCCTTGGTTGGAAGCATTGATCTATGTATCTCACTAATTAAATTGCATTGTCAAACTGTGCCACCTGTTCCGATCAAATTATATTGCAAGGAATTAAGTCGAGTTACTGTTGCAGGTTGCTGTTACAATACTGATGCTAGAATAATGGTGACTGTAATTCTGAAATATTTTGGCCAATCTATTTCTGAAAGAATTGATATCTGGTCCTAATACTCGGAAGTGTTATGGGACATATAAATATCCTTACCAGCACTATTTATTTAAAGTTAAGTGGAAATAAAGTGAAATTGAAGTATCTGCTATAAAATACATTCTACCAGATAATAATATCTATACAGATAAAGTGTTATCTAAGAATAAAAGTCTGTGTGAACATCCATCATTCTGTCCCATTGTAAATAGGAGTTGAATAAGATGGACACAGAACAAGGATTTTAGTACAGTGTAAGTAATTTGACAGACTCTGTGATAAGATCCATACAATAAATGCTGCAATAAAGGATTCAAAAATTCCCAATATTATTCTCAAAGCACACTTTTGTTGCAAAATGCCCTTGACACAATTTACTAACTGAGATTTTTTTTTCAATCTGCAATATGTTAGCAAAAGTGTTGGGGCATGAACCCTTATTTTATCATTGTACACATTACAGACAATTTATGATTCTGATTCTGCTGTAATAGCAGAATTTTGTCCTTTTAAAGTCCCAAGATCTAATTGTTGTAAGTAAGCACATCACAGACCAATCACAGACTAACGCTTCTATAGAAATTTAGCAAGATCAATTAACAAATAATTCCTTCTCTACATTGGCAGTTGGATGTAAATCAATGGTTCGTTGCCAAGATCAAAAGAAAGCGGGTAGAAAAGCAATAGGTTTCTTTCCCTTTGTTCTAATTATTCCTTGCATCTGTAACGAAAGGGCTCAATTTTCCCCAAAGCTTTTTTTTGGCATACTTGAAGAGTTACCCCCGTTTTTTGGGGCCCAAGTACACCAAAATAAAGTCCTAATTTTCCCTGTTTGATTTCTTCATTTTGGCACAGCCCAACCTGTCCTTTAGTTTTGGGGGTGGAGCCATGATCTGCGCCAAAAAGATCGGGTTGCCACGGTAACCAGGGACACAATGCGGGCTGAGGCTGCAAATTGAAACATACAGCCAGCTCGCAACACATTAAAATACATTGCAGTAACTTAAAAACACATTAAAATACATTTCAGCAACTTACCTCCAATTATTAAAGTCACCCCACCCCCCTCCCACCCCTCCTCCCGATGCTGGTGCCGATCCCCGCCCCTATCCCAGGCCGAAAGGCCTCCCGGTTTGCTCCCCTGCCCCTAGCCCTAGCCGAGTGACCTGCCGGTCCCCTCCCCCAACCAAGTGACCTGCCAGTCCGCTCCCCCGCTCATAGCCCTGGCTGAGTGGCCTCCCGGTCTGCTCCTCTGCCCCTAGCCCTGGCCGAAGGGCTTGCTGGTCTGCTCCCCTGCCTACCCCTAGCCCCAGTGCCTTGCCGGTCCCGCTCCCCCATTCCTAGCCCTGGCCGAGGGCCACCCGATCCGCTCCCCCGCCCCTATCCTAGGCCGAATGGCCTCCTCTCTCCCAGTCCCCACACCTAACTATACCCAAAAGGCTTCCACCCTGCCTCTCTCCTATTCTCTCTTACCTCTCCTGCTGCTGCTGTCCAGGCACCTGCTGCACTTACCTGCGCCGTTTTCTTACCTGCGCCGATTTCCTTAACTCTCCAGAAGGTTTTTCTGCAGAGACCTCATACGCTGGCCTAAGAAGAACTGGAGTAACTCTCAGCTGGCCAAACTTCCCTAAATGGCCAAAGTTGGTGCGGGTGGCAGCTTATGCCCCTGGCTGAAAAAAAAACTTACCGGTAAAAATTGTAACTAATTGAGTTACGCTGCTGCAAATTGATCGGAGAAACTGTGTTTTTTTTAAACTTAGGCCTAAAAAAGCGGCCTGCTCCAAAAAAACGGCGCAAACCACTGGGGAAGATTGAGCCCATACATATGTGTTGCACTTGGAAGTATGATGTCTGAAGTGAAAAATAGGAATGGATTAGTTCTTATGAGTGAAACGTTGAGTTGTTTTGAAAGGAACAGTATTGAGTATTTTCAGTGTAGAACTTCAGCTGCTGGTTGCAGCCTCCCTGATAAAGTGCAACATCCCCACTGACTCCTGGCAATCCGTGACCCACGACTGCCCAAAATGGAGGAAGAGCATCCGGGAGGGTGCTGAACACCTCGAGTCCCATCACCCAGAACAAGCAGAAACCAAGCGTGCATCATCCCAGGCTCCCCGACCACCCTTGCCTTCAACCACTATCTGCCCCACCTGTGACAGAGACTGTCGGTCCCGCATTGGACTCATCAGTCACCTGAGAACTCACTTTTAGAGTGGAAGCAAGTCTTCTTTGACTCTGAGGGACTGCCTATGATGATAATGATGATGATGCATATGCACAACCCATAATTCTTATTCATTGGGAAAAGACCTGACTGTGCATACTTGATTTCCTAATATGTGTGTCTAGCAGGTGCCTGTGCCTGGAGTGCACAATTGGAAATATTTCATCAGAATGAGTCAAATGAATCAGAATTCCATCAACGCCTCAAATTAAAAATTCTCAACCTTGTTTTCAAATGCCTCCATTGCCTCAACCCTCTCTGTCTCTGTAACGTCCTCCAGCCCTACAACTCTCCGAGAACTCTGCATCTCCAATCTTCAATCCAATCTTTCTTTCCATCTCTATTGTACAGACCACAAATATCTTCATAGGTTCAAAGATACAGTTGATTTAGATTTAACAAGCAAACGATACATGAAAGTTGAGAAGGGCTACGAGCCATTGGAGGATCAGAACCATGAGTTAGGCTCTGCTGATGTGAGTGAAAGTGATTGCAGCACTTGCCTCTAATTTTATCAATTCTTTTAAGACCACGAGTACCACAATGGGCATCGATCAGTCAACAATTCTCAATTCATTTCTCAGATCCCTACTGCTTTGCTCAGGACAATCAATTACTTCAACTCAGTATCAGCCACTAAGAATAAGGTGAGCGTTCTTTAATGTGATGTTTGGAAACCTGTACACATACGTACTCATTTTCAATCTGTGGTATATAAGACCCATAGGGGGAGAAATTCCCCAACGCCCCGATTGGTGGCTCTAACCGACTTGCGGTTACTGCCCTTCACAGGAAATGGAGTGCAATCTCGCATGCTCCAATTCCTGTAGAGGCGGGTTCCGGGTGAGATTGGGGCGAGTTGACAGCACTGATGCGTTTCAACGCCCCTCTCCTTAGGTTAAAGGAGAGGGCCGCTTCGCACTCTGCCAAGCCTCTGATGGCCTCCACTGAACCACCTGGACGGCATGGTGCCGAGGCTGCAGCCCAGCACTCAACATGGAGTGCTGGGCTGCATGATAGAAACATAGAAACATAGAAAATAGGTGCAGGAGTAGGCCATTCGGCCCTTCTAGCCTGCACCGCCATTCAATGAGTTCATGGCTGAACATTCAACTTCAGTACCCCATTCCTGCTTTCTCGCCATACCCCTTGATCCCCCTAGCAGTAAGGACCTCATCTAACTCCTTTTTGAATATATTTAGTGAATTGGCCTCAACAACTTTCTGTGGTAGAGAATTCCACAGGTTCACCACTCTCTGGGTGAAGAAGTTCCTCCGCATCTCGGTCCTAAATGGCTTACCCCTTATCCTTAGACTGTGACCCCTGGTTCTGGACTTCCCCAACATTGGGAACATTCTTCCTGCATCTAACCTGTCTAACCCCGTCAGAATTTTATATGTTTCTATGATGGTGGCCTGGACCATGCAAATGAACACAAGAACACAAGAAATAGGAGCAGGAGTAGACCATTTAACTCCTCGAGCCTGCTTCACTATTTAATATAATCATGGCTGATCTGATCATGGACTCAGCTCACTTCCCTGCCCATTCCCCATAACCCTTATCACTCAAAAATTAGTCTATCTCCACTTTAAACATATTCAATGACCCAGCCTCCACAGCTCTCTGGGGCAGAGAATTCCATAGATTTACAACCCTCTGAGAGAGGAAATTCTTCCTCATCTCAGTTTTAAAAGGGTGGCCCCTTATTCTGAGACCAAGCCCCCTAGTTTTAGTTTCCCCTGAGTGGAAATATACTCTGCATCCAAGTTGTCGAGCCCTCTCATTATCTTATATGTTTCGATAAGATCACCTCTCAATCTTCTGAACTCCAATGAGTACAGGCCCAACCGACTCAACCTATCTTCATAAGTCAACCCTCTCATCTCCGGAATCAACCTATTGAACCTTCTCTGAACAGCCTCCAATGCAAGTATACCCTTACTTAAATACAGAGACCAAAACTGCAGGTGTGGCCTCACGAATTCCCTGTACAGTTGTAGCAGGACATCTCTGCTTTTATACTCTATCCCACTTGCAATAAAGGCCAACATTCCATTTGCCTTCCTGATTACTTGCTGTACCTGCATTCTAACCTTTTGTGTTTCATGCACTAGGTCCCCCAGGTCCCTCTGCACTGAAGAACTTTGCAATTTTTCTCCATTTAAATTATAATTTGCTTTTCTATTTTTTCTGCCAAAGTGGATAACCTCACATTTTCCTGCGTTATATTCCATCTAACAAATTTTTGCCCACTCACTTTGCCTGTCTATATCCCTTTGCAGATTTTTTATGTCCTCCTCACAATTTGCTTTCCCACCCATCATTATATCATCAGAAAACTTGGCTAAATTACACTCGGTCCCTTCATCCAAATCATTAATATAGATTGCAAATAGTTGAAGCCCCAGCACCGATCCCTGCGGCACCCCACTAGTTACTATTTGCCAACCGGAAAATGACCCATTTATCCCGACTCTCTGTTTTCTGTTAGTTAGCCAATCCTCAATCCATGCTAATATATTACCCACAACCCCGTGAACTTTTATTTTGTGCAGTAACCTTTTATGTGGCACCTTATCGAATGCCTTCTGGAAATCCAAATACACCATATCCACTGGTTTCCCCTTATCCAATCTGCTCGTTACATCCTCAAAGAACTCGAGAAAATTTGGCAAACAGGGTTTCCCTTTCATAAAACCATGCTGACTCTGCTTGATTGAATTATGCTTTTCCAAATGTCCTGCTACTGTTTCATTAATAATGGATTCCAGCATTTTCCCACCGACAGATGTTAGGCTAACCGGTCTATAGTTTCCTGCTTTCTGTCTGCCTCCTTTTTTTAAATCGGGGCGTCACATTTGTGGTTTCCAATTCGCTGGGACCGCCCCAGAATCCATGCAATTTTGGTAGATTATAACCAATGCATCCACTTCTTTTAGGACCCTAGGATGCAAGCCATCAGGTCCAGGGGACTTGTCCACCTTTAGTCCTATTATTTTACTGAGTACTATTTCTATAATGATAGTGATTGTATTAGGTTCCTCCCTCCCTATAGCCCCTTGATTAGCCCCTATTGGGATGTTTTTAGTGTCTTCTACTGTGAAAACCGATACAAAATATTTGTTCAAAGTCTCTGCCATTTCCCTGTTCCCCATTATTAATTCCCCAGTCTCATCTTCCAGGGGACCAACATTTACTTTAGCCACTCTTTTCCTTTTTATATACCTGTAGAAACTCTTACTATCTGTTTTTTATTTTGTGCTAGTTTACTTTCATAATCTATCTTCACTCTCTCTTAATTTTTTAGTCATTCTTTGCTGGCTTTTAAAAGTTTCCCAATCCTCTGGCCTCCCATAGCCTTGGCCACATTGTATGCCCTTGTTTTCAATCTGATTCCACCCCTTAGTTAGCCACGGATGGTTATCCCGTCTCTTAAAGCCTTTACTTCTCATTGGGATATATTTTTGTTGAGTCATGAAATATCTCCTTAAATGTCTGCCACTGCTCATCGACCGTTCCACTCTTTAATCTATTTTCCCAGTCCACTTTAGCCAACTCTACCTTCATACCTTTGTAGTCTCCTTTATTTAAGCTTAGGACACTGGTTAGAGATCCAACTTTCTCACCCTCTAACTGAATTTGAAATTCAACCATGTTATTTGTCACTCATTCCTAGGGGATCCTTTACTGGGAGATAGTTTATTAATCCTGTCGCATTACACAGTACCAGATCTAAGATAGCCTGCTCCCTCATTGGTTCCAAAACGTACTGTTCAAGGAAGCTATCCTGGATACACAGTATGAACACTTCCTCAAGGCTACCCTGGCCTATTTGCTTTGTCTAATCAATATGAAGGTTAAAATCGCTCATGATTATTGCCATTCCTTTTTTACAAGCCTCCATTAATTCTTGATTTATACTCTGTTCAACAGTGTAGCTACTGTTGGGGGCCTATAGACTATGCCCAGCAGTGACTTTTTCCCCTTATCATTCCTTATCTCCACCAAAACTGATTCAACATCTTGATCTTCTGAGCCAATATCATTTCTCACTAACGCACTGAACTCATCCTTTATTAACAGAGCTACCTCACCTCCTTTTCCTTTCTGAATGTCCTTCCGAATTGTCAAATACCCCATAATATTTAGTTCCCAGCCTTGGTCACCTTGCAACCACATCTCTGTAATGGCTATCAGATTATACCCATTTGTATCAAGTTGTGCCGTCAACTCATCTATTTTGTAACGAGGATGGCAGATGACAGGCGCTCCCCACCTCCCGTTTAACTTCCGTCCCGCAAACGGATGTCAGCCCGGTTTGCGACCCACAAAGCTGGTGCCGACACCAGGGGCGTAGGGCAATGTCCGCCATGGGATGTAAATGGGTCGCCGTGCATGCCGATTACGTCATTGGAGGTTGCGGTGGCCCGGTTTGCTACCGCCGGGTCACAGCCGTACCAGGGCAGCACCTCTACTAACTCCCTTGCAATTTCGCGGGAGCCAGTATGGCCCTCCCCCCCCCACCACCCCCCTCTCCCCACAAAAACTTTTTTGTGCCCCGTTAGCACCCCCTGGGGGCGCTAATGGGCATCGCAAAACAGGGCAATTTCGAGCCCACAATGTTATAACAAATCAACATAATTTCTTAATCATATTCAGGTAGAAAGTGTGAGGGGAGTGGTTCTGTGTTTTACTCTGGTGGGTATTGCAGAAATGATTTACAACTATTTTGAGTTGTATCAGTAATGAAGTGCCCCCTGATTAAAGTGGGGGGGGGGAGCACACTCCAAAAACTTTCCAAGTGCCCCCTTGTTTTTTTTTATTTGAGGGCACTAGTAACACAAATTATACAAGTGCCCCCTGGCTAAAAGGCGGGATGGGGGGGTGGGGGAAGTGGGAGGGACACTAAAACCGACGACTTAAACAAATTGAACTTTAGACATTAAAATTTGGTTGCCGGGGGTGATGAGGAACTCTAGTCTCTCTGGCGCTCATCTCTCGCAGAAGGCCACGAGCATACCAGTGGACACCATGTGCTCCATCTCCAGGGAGACTATGGCTCGCATGTAACCACGGAAGAGAGGCAGGCAGTCGGGCTGATCGACCCCAATGATTTACATTATAGAAATTACATTCTGAAGGCACATCCCTCTTGTAATGTTCATAAAATCTAAAATTATTGTTAATAGAATGTACATTAGGGAGATTCCACCTGTGTTTTTCGTGTTTAAATGCCATAGCGTAAGTTGGTTCTATGGTCTGTTAATTCTTCACTGAACTTTACACTACCATCTGTTGAATTTTAAACATTTTTGACAGCAATAGTGACACCTGTGATTTGGTTGAGGGATCCTGCAGTTGTCAGGGACACTCATGATCACCTCATTCAAAATCACGTCACATTCAAGTGGCACAGGGTGTATAAACATTTTTGTTAGTGTCTGTGAGAATGCATCGCTCTGCAGAATTGTCAGAGCAATGGTTCTTTTGCCATATTTATTGACTTTGGCCCAGAATTTGCTGCAGCGGCGATATTGGTGTTGAACGCCATAAGTTAGACTGTCGTGTTCCCCGATCCTGCAATGGAGGATTTATGCCACAATATTGATTATAAAACACCATGGTGAACATCGCGGTGAATCAGAAGCAACATACCCAATGTCCGATACAGATCTACGGTGCCGGGGATTGTGTCCGTTTTTGTAAACAATCATTTAGGGAAACACATTTAGACTCAGGTGAGAAGTTTTGATCTCGAATCTATATATTTTTTGAAAGGGAAACAGTGGTATAAATGAAAGGATTGCAATCATTCTCAACTGTTGTTTTATGTGGTACCAAAAGGACTTTCACATTATAAATTATTTTAATTGTTCAGATAATATCCACTGAGACACCTTTTTGCTGATACGACATGATGCCATAAAATCTACTTGCTTAATGAGACGTAAATTATAACTAGAAAATGCTCGGTAATTGACATCGAGAGCAGCCTCTGTGGAACATGGCCAGTTGCTTGTGATAGAAAGTCATTTTCAGTTCTACTTTCTCCCTATATTGTCGTGCTTAATCACAATTCTGAAAGCTCCAAAAACATTCCCAACTGGATAAAAACAAAAAGTGAATGCAGATAACTTCAATTTCTAATTGCATCTGATATATTGTTTTAGAGAATGTTTTTGTAATGTTCTCCAGATGTATAATTCACTATTTGCCTACATTATTACTTAACATTTTTAAATACAAGTGGGACTGTCAATTATGCATTTTTATACTACTAACAAAGACTTACAATTATTTAACAACCTGATGGAGTCTCTCAGATAGATCACATAGCACTTTGATTCTGATTTATGAGAATGGGTCTGGGGAATCTCTTCGGATTAAATTTGTGTGCATTAAATTTGAATAAGAGGTAGCAGAAGCAACATCTAGTATAAGTCCATGAATCACATTGCTGCCATTATTTTTCAATCTCAGTGGCAGCGGCGGAAACACCAGCAAAGTCACAATTGAAATGGGTGGCGGAGCTATGATCATTAGCTGTTCAACATTTTTGGTGCGAGTCTCTGTGGAGTAGTACAAAATTCGGAGAATTATGGTGCGCAGCAATTATTGACATAAGTCAATCACACCATAATTTCTTGGAATTTCTGCAACATAATAATGGCGTACATTGGCCTAGAAATTTGGGTCGTTTGCGACTTCCGTTTGCAGGGGCGCTAACTGGGCACAAATGACTTTTCGCCTGGGTGTAACACCACTAACGACTCCCACTAAATTCCACGGGAGTTTAGCGGCGGTGGTAACCCCTAGTGCCCTGCTCCCCAGACCATAGGCAAACAATGTTTTTTCATTGAAAATTGCTGAAAAGGAAAATAGAATGCCAATCTTTTCATGTCCAACTAAATATAACACTTCAAGATAACAGTTTTACTGTAAATTCACTGTCAAGTTGTTAATTTAAAATATATTTTGTAACCTTTTTGCACAAAACACAAATATCTTGAAGCCTCCCCAGCTGATCAACACCATTTAAATCCTGAAATATTTTCTTCCTCATTACCAGGCACCATTGATGTCCCCACAGTACATGATTTCATACATTTCTTCTCCATACCCCAAGGTATTGAGACAGATTTAATTTATATGATGGAGTCACACTATACTTATATCTCTTATTTAAAATGTTGATATTTTATGAAAAGTTGTTTCCTCTCTGAGAAGAATAGCAACAGTCAGATTTACAATCCCTGACATGATTTAGGAGTCCCAACTTTAACTCTGGGCTGGATTTGGGTGGGTGGGTAATGTTGTGAGTTTGAAACTCACACATTGTCCCAGAAAACGGGCCTGCAGTATTTTAACTCCCAGGCCTCATTAGAATCTCACAGCTGTGCTTTCCACCTGATCTGGTGAACCACCGTGAGACCCACCCACTTCTGGCAGGTAAGCCAGAGGCCTATTTAATGTGACTGTGCACCTCTTAAAGTGAGGTCGATTTGCGTTCTGACCCCGGATGAATGTTACACAAAAGTGGCTCGTCAGATATATCAAGGAAACTGTAATATATATAGCTCCACCCAGTGGACAACTGTGGTAATGCAGCCATTGCTGTTTACAACAATAAAGAGGGAACAGATCACCTGAAAGGTTCCTGAAGTTATCAGCCATCTTAGAGCCTGTGTGTTTGTGAGGTCATACAGAAGATATCACATTGGCAATGAAGGATAGGATTTTTGGATAACCTAGCCGAAATTGTTTTGGGGGATAATTCAGCCAACTGACAGAAAGACTTTGAGAGCTTCTTTGTTTAGATTAACAGCTAAAAAACCAAGGTAAATTACAAGCACATGTGCCTGAACTGTCAGAGTCCAGCTGGCTGCACCTATGGGAATAATAGGGTGCTTGCGAGAATTCCATTGCGACCATGAAAGTTTCGGAGTGTATGTGGAGCGGCTAGAAATGTTTTTCACCGCGAATAATATCATTGAAGTCCTCGATGATGAAAATCATAACCGGATGATGTTGGAAAGAAAACGGGCTATTTTCTTGACTGAAGCAGGCCCCGAGGTGTATGAAACCCTGAAAAATTTGATTGTTCCCTTTAAGCCGAAGGATACATCACTTAGAGAGATTCTAAGGAAGTTAGAGTAGCACTACAATCCTAAGTCCCTGGAAATTGCTGAAAGTTATCGTTTTGGAATACAAAACCAATTACCTGACGAAAGTATCAGTGAGTACATTGTAGCATTAAAAAAGCTATCTATTCACTGTCATTTCGGAAACTTTCAGGACCGAGCATTGCATGACCGCTTTGTTTGTGGGATGGAAAATGAAGCGATCAGAAGAAAGTTTTTGACAACTCCTAACATGACTTTTGCTTTAGCTTGTCAGACAGCTATGTCAATGAATATGGCTGAAAATTTCGAGCCATTTCCAGACATCAGACAACCGAGGTGAATCGCCTGCCGGTTAAAAGTAAAAGGCAGTTGGGCCCCAAAGCCTCAGCAACTGGCCAAGGTATCAATACATTGAAGTCATGCTATCGGTGCCTGAGGCAACACATTGTCAAAGTTGTCCATATGTGAAGGCAGAGTGTTTCTTCTGCAGGAAAACTGGGCATCTTGCAAAGGCATGTCGACTGAAGAGTAAACAAACTTTCAAGGCTATAAGTAGAAATCCCCAGAGACTACATAGCATGGAAAAAAAGCAACAGGATGAAGAGATACACATCATCAGGAGTAGGAGGCTATCTAACAGTGATTCGAAAAGTGTCATCATCCACGTAGATGTTGCAGGAACTAAGATACCCATGGAAATCAACACTGGTGCATCCATGAGCATAGTACCAGAATCGCTATATCTTGACAAATTGCGTGATCTCCCATTGGAGAAATCAAAGATAGAGCTGCGAGGTTACTTGGGAGAGAACATTCCTGTGGTAAGTCGCATCACCATATCAGGGAAATACAAGGATCAATTTCACAGCTTGCCTCTCTTAGTAATGGCAGGAAACAAGCCTGCCTTACTAGGAAGAAATTGGTTGGGTTGGGATCACTGAGGCTGGATTGGAGTGAGACTTTTCGTGTTGAAATGAGATTTGCATCAAAGGATGAAGTCGTCAAGAAGTGTCCGAAAATGTTCTGTGGAACAGGCAATCCGATCCAAGGCTTCAAGGTGAGCGCCAGGGTACAGAAGGATGCTAGACCAGTTTACTGCAAGCCACGTCCTGTACCATATGCACTCAAGGAGAAAGTTGAGCAAGAACTTGAAAGACTAGAGACTGAGAACATTACCTCTAAGATAGATCTATGTAATTGGGCTACACCCATTGTTGTTGCATCTAAGTTTGATGGTAAGGTAAGGTTTTGTGGGGATTATAAAGTAACAGTAAACCTGGTTCTAGAGGGTAATCTCCCCAATATATTGCCAAATGTAGAAGATTTGTTCACAACACTGACAGGTGGTCAGATCTTCTCAAAGTTGGATCTTACGAATGCCTACTGACAACTTGAACTCGATGAGGCATACAAGTCATGCTTGACTATAGATACACACCTAGGCCTATATTAATTTAATAGGCTACCATTTGGAATGTCTTCCCCCGCCATATTTCAAGGGGTGATGAACCAGATTTTGCAAGGTATTGAAGGGGTAGTATGTTATTTAGATGACATACTAATTTCAACAACAAACACATAAATCCATAATAACATATTGAATGAAGTGCTCAAACAGGTAGAGAAGCACAGAGTATGAGTGACTGCTCGCAAGTGTGAGTGAAGTACTTAGGGCACAGAGTAGACAAAGATGGTTTACATCCAACCAAGGGAAAGCTGGATGCAATCAAAAATTTACCCACTCCCAAGAACTTCGATCATTTTTGGATCTTTTGAACTATTATGAGAAGTTCCTACCAAATTTGGCTACAGTGTTACATCCACTGAATGAACTGTTGAAAAAACAGGTCCATTGCAAGTGGTCAGAAGAATGCGACGCAGCATTCAAGGAGCGTAAAAGCCAATCAGTAGAGAGCACCATGTTAGTGCACTATGATGTATCTAAGGAGATCAAGCTAGCATGTGACGTCTCTCCATATGGAGTTGGGCCAGTGATCTCTCTTGTACTACATAGTGGGGAGGAGGAGAGACCAATTGCTTTTGCTTCACGCACTCTCAGTGCCAGTGAGCATCATTATGTTCAAATCGAAAGGGAAGCTTTGGCATAAATTTTTGGGGTCAAAAAGTTCCACAAATACTTGTATGGTCGTAAGTTTACCATCGTTATGGACTATAATCCCCTGACAGCAATCTTCCATCCAAAGTCCCCAGTTCCAACATTAGCTGCAGCCCAAATGTAGAGATGGGCTTTGATTTTGTCAGCATATACATATGATATTGAATACAGATGATCAGCTGATCACAGTATTGCTGATGCAATGTCTAGATTGGCTTCCCCATCACAAGTTACACCCGATGAAATGTCAGTCACAGCTGAAGAGATTGGTAGAGCAATCAAACGTGACCCAGTGATGTCAAAGGTGTATGATTATATTACAAATGGCTGGCTAAACCAGGTATCAGAGAAAGATATTCATCCATTCTTCATTCGTAGGAATGAATTATCAGTCGATAAAGATTGTATCGTGTGAGATGCAAGAGTGGTTATACCAAATAAATTCAAGTCCAACTTATTAGGAGATCTTCATGACCATCACCTGGGAATGTGCTTGACCAAGAGTTTTGCATGCAGTTACTTAAGGTGGACAGGTCTGGAAAAAGATATATTCGTTAGTCAGTTACAACATGTCAATTAGTAAGCAAGAAACCACCATCAGGTCCATTACAGCAATGGAAATTCCATCCTAGGGTGTGGTAAAGGTTACATATCGATTTTCCTGAGCTAGAAGGACAGCAATTGTTCACTGTGATAGCCATTCGAAGTGGGTAGAGGTGTTTCCAATGCGGAAAATAACAACAATTAAAACAGATTGCAAAGATTATTTTCTTCATATAGCCTCCCTGAAGAAATTGTGTCTGATAATGGACCACAATTTTGTTCAGATGAATTTGCACAGTTCGCAAGCAAAAATGGTGTGCAATATACCAAGGTTCCACCGTACCATCCTGCTTCAAATCATGCAGCAGAGCGCAAAATACAAATTGTAAAACATGCCCTCATCAAACAGATGTTGGATCCAAAACCAAAGAAATGACAGTTGTCATTGGACCACAAATTGACTAATTTTCTAATTATCTATCATAATAGTCCTCATACAATTACTGGTAGAACACTAGCAGAGTTGTTTCTCAAACAACAGCCACGAACCAGATTCTCGTTAAAACCAAACTTGGCACAGTCCATAGAAGAGAAATAATTAAGACAGAAAGAGAATCACGATAGAGGTAGAGTAAAAGAGAGAAGTGTGAAATTAAATCAGAAGGTGAGAGTGAAGAACCATCACCATAAATGGTTAAAGTAGTTACCAGGAAGAGTAGTGAAGATATGTGGTCCTCGCACATATTTGGTCAAGATGTTTTATCATAGACAGATTAGTTTGGTTCACATTGATCATATTTTACTACAGATGTGGATGGAGTTGAAAGTTGAAAATTGATTATTTCTGACTCATCAGATAGTCTTATTACAAATAGAGTACCAGCAGCATATCCAACATCAAATGTACTAGAAACAAGTCCAAGAGAAAGTCAGAATTTAAGTCTGAATCCGAGTCAGGCAGACAAACAGTATGAAGTTGTACAGAGTTCAAATGTAAATCAAGGGCATCCCTTGGAGAAAAACTTTTCTCAGGATCAGCCTAGAATGAGTCTACATTCAACACCATGTTTGGGAAGTTCTGTTTGAGAGCAAAGGTATCCTCTTCGAAACAGAAAACAAGTGGTTAAGCTTGGTTTGTAAATATAGCAAAATAAGTCCATATCCTTTGTAATGTATAACCATGCAAGTTATGTATGATGATTGTTTGTTATAATTACTTCTTTATTAAGGAGGGAGAAGTGTAATATATATATAGCTCCACCCAGTGGATTACTGTGGTAATGCAGACATTGCTGTTTACAATAATAAAGAGGGAACAAGTCATCTGACAGGTTCCTGAAGTTATCAGCAATCTTGGAGCCTGTATTTTTGTGAGGTCATACAGAAGATATCATAGAAACAAGCCCCCAGGCTCTCTGTAACTTCATTAAAGGTCCTGCTGGGAGAGGTCAGTGAGAAAAGGGAAGCTCTCTTTCCAGCCTGTGGCAGGACTATCCGGTGGCAGGAAACACCAAGTCCAGCAGGTATGTAGAGACATTGCACAAAGTGTTAGCTCCAGGAGCATCACTCCCAAGACCTGGCTCCAGTGCAGGAAGTGCTTCAATGACCTTTCAAGAGTAGCAAGGGTGATTACAGCTCTTCATTTCTCCATCTCTCTCAACAACACATGCCCTTTCCCCCAACCGTTCCCAACCACTCTTAGCAATTCCTTCCCCTCCATCACATGCTTCACTACTCAGCACGAGGCCATTTCTCATTTTCATTGCAAGCCCATGCTCACCTCGTCCTTGTTCTCTTAACAGCACCCAGTTGCAGCATTTTCTTCTTAATTGCTAGCCTTTTCACAATCATAGAATCATAGGGCCCAATTTTGGTCATGACCTGCTCCAATTTTTTGGAGTAAGTTGGTTTTTCTGGCGTAAGTTGAAAAACGCCATTTCCCCAATAAACTTGCTCCAGAGTAACTTAGTTAGGTACGATTTTTTTTTAGTTCAGTTTTTTTTTTGAAAAGGGAGCGTTCCCAGCCACTTACACCAGTTTTGTCCATTTATGCCACTTTGGCCAACTAAAACTTAATCCAAATCAACTTAGGTCAGTGTACGTGGCCAGCTCTGAAAAACATTGCGAGCAGTGAAGAAAGCAGCGCACATTAGTACATCGGCGGACATTAGGGCAGGGATAGGGGAGGGAAGGGAACCGGAGAGGACCTGAAACAATACAAGCAAGCACCAAACATTGCTAGGAAAAGCACAAACAAGTAACATGCTAATAGAAATCAAGTAAATCCTACCTTAATCTTTTGGAGTGTAGTCACTGAATTAAGATGGCCGCCGGGGTGGTAGGTCCCTAGGAGCTCCCCCGCTCCAAACAACTCCCACCAGCTCTCGGCAACTTTCCACCCCTCAACCTCCCCACTCCCGCTGACTATACCTCCCCTAACCAAATAGATCCCAATAGGAGGTCTAAGCATGTAAACCCAAACCCTTATCCCTTACTCTAGTCCCAACCCAGCGACCCCCACGAGCTCGGGCCATCCGGGCCTACCTCAGGCTTCCCACCACATCACCCATTGGTGACCTCCAACAACCTCCAATGACCTCCGGCAACATCCAACGACCAGCGACGTTCCCCGATGACCTCCGGCTAACTTCGGAGGCGGCGCCCTCGACCTGGACCTGGCTATCGGGCCTCCACCCCCGGTCCAGCGACGATCGGAACACCTCCAGCGGTGGCGGATGGGCCTCTCCTCCACGACAGAGTCTGGGCCTCCTCAACGACGGCTGGACCTCCCGTGGCAACAGACGACCTCTTCCTCAACGACAATCGGGTCCCCCTCTCCCACATTGGCGACTGGCCTCCCCATCTCCTTCAGCGACGACTGGAGATCTCCTTCCCCACCGGTGACCTGGCCTCTTCTCCACCTCCAATACGTGGTGAGTTCCATTGCTGTGACCCCCTGCCCTCCCACCCTGAACCCCGGTGGGCTACTGACCCCCCCAATCCTTGCCCCCAACCAGACCTCGGACCACTTACCACCAAAGGCGCTACCCAGCACCGAGCCTACGGCCAACATCTCGCCGTAGGCAACTAGACCTATATAGCAGTGCCTGATCTCCAGTCGTCTTGGACTCCCTTGCCACTGGATCAAGACCATGCCCAGCTAAGCCCGTGTGGTAGCCGGTGTGCAACGACTGCCCCACGTTAAAAGAACTCACGCACAGGCATCTTCCACTCCGTTAACATGAAGTTCGGGACCTGGAATGTCAGGACACTCATGGACAACCCCAACAGCGACAGGCCGGAACACCGCACTGCCATAGTTGCCCGAGAACTTAGATGCTTTGATATCGACATCGCCGCCCTAAGTGAGACCCGGCCGGCAAGGGAAGGCCAACTCAAGGAACAAGGTGGAGGTTACACCTTCTTCTGGAAAGGGAAAGCAGAGGAAGAACGCCGCATCCACGGAGTTGGTTTCGCCATCAAAAACGAGCTGGTTGACCGCCTCAAAGACTCCCCCTGCGGGACTAACGAATGCCTCATGACTCTTCGACTCACCCTATCCCAGAATCAGTACACCAGAGTCATTAGTGCGTACGCCCCAACACTCGATGAGGCCAAAGAGGGTTTTTACACGAACCATGAAAAATCCCTGTTCTGTGTCCCCGCGGGCGACAAACTGATCCTCCTCGGTGACTTCAACACCAGGGTTGGCAAGGACACAGACCTCTGGGGGAGCATGATTGGCAGAGGGGGGGTAGGGAAAGCTGTTATGTATCTGTAAAGCATGCACTCCCATGTTCCGTCACCAGGGAGCTCAACCCCTGAAGTCCCAAGGGATCCCAGCATCCCTTGGGAGCACTGTATATAATACGGCCCCTAAGGCCTGTTTCTCACTCTGAAGTGTCTTATTAAAGACTGAGGTCACTGTTACTTTAACCTCCCTGTGTGCAGCCTCATCTGTGTTAGGAACACAATAACTGGTGACGAGAATACGAATCCAACGCAAAGATGCATCAAACTGTGGGCATCCTGGAGAAGTTCTCGGCGGGTGAGGACTGGGAATCCTATGTCAAATGGCTAGACCAGTACTTTGTAGCCAACGAGCTGGACGGAGAAGGAAGCGCTGCAAAAAGGAGAGCGGTCCTCCCACAGTCTGCGGGGCACCGACCTGCAGCCTCATGAAGAATCTTCTGGCTCCGGTGAAACTCACAGGTAAGTCATATGAGGAGCTGTGTACACTGGTTCGGGAGCATCTTAACCCGAGGGAGAGCGTACTGATGGCGAGGTATCGTTTCTACACGTGCCTCTGGAGGTCAGGAAGTGGCGAGCTATGTAGCCGAGGTAAGGTGACTTGCAGGACAATGTGAGTTTGATGGCTACCTGGAGCAAATACTCAGAGACTTTTTTGTACTGGGCATTGGCCACAAGACCATCCTACGAAAACTTTTGACTGTAGAGACACCGACCCTCAGTAAGGCCATTGCGATAACACAGGCGTTTATGTCCACCAATGATAACACCAAACAAATCTCTCAGCACACAAGTGCTAGCAATGTTCATAAGTTAACTGGAACTGTGTTTGCGAGTAGAAATGTATAGTGCTGAACCCACCCATGTGCAACTGCCAGCAGGCCTCAGGTAACCCAGATGACTCAGAGACCCCAACAAAGGATGAATGCAAGGCAATTCACACCTTGTTGGCATTGTGGAGGCTTCCATTCAGCCTATTCATGCCGCTTCAAAGGGTATGTTTGCAAGAGCTGTGGAACAATAGGGCACCTCCAATGAGCTTGCAAACGAGCTGCAAGCTCTGCAAAACCTGCTAACCACCACGTAGCAGAGGGAGATTGGTCCATGGTGGATCAAAGCAATTTTGAGCCTCAGAGAGAGGAGGCAGATGCTGAAGTACATGGGGTGCACACATTTTCGACGAAATGTCCACCTATAATGCTAAATGTAAAATTTAATGGCTTACCCATAGCCATGGAACTGGACACTGGCGCTAACCAATCCATCATGAGTAAAAAGATGTTTGAGAGACTGTGGTGCAAAATGGCATTCAGACCAACCCTGAGCCGCATCCACATGAAACTGAGAATGTACACCAAAGAGCTTATCATTGTCCTGGGCAGCACCATGGTCAAGGTCACCTACGAGGGCATGGTGCAGAACTGCCACTCTGGATTGTTCCCACACTGTTTGGAAGGAGCTGGCTGGGCAAAATCCGCTGGAACTGGCATGACATCCGAGCTCTATCACATGTCGATGAGGCCTCATGTACCCAGGTTCTTAACAAATTTCCTTCCCTTTCTCAGCCAGGCATTGGAAACTTTTCCGGGGCAAAGGTGCAGATCCACTTGGTCCCAGAGGCATGACCCATTCACCAGAAGGCGCGAGCGGTACCTCACATGATGAGTGAGAGAGTGAAAATCGAGCTGGACAGGCTGAAACGCGAGGGCATCATCTCCCCAGTGGAATTCAGCGAGTGGGCCAGCCCAATTGTTCCAGTACTCAAAAGTGATGGCACGGTCAGGATTTGCGGCGATTATAAAATAAGTATTAATCGTTTCTTGCTACAGTACCAATACCCGCTATCTAAGGCAGACGACCTATTTGCTACGCTGGCAGGAGGCAAGACGTTCACCAAGCTCGACCTGACTGCAGCCTACGTGATGCAGGAGCTGGAGGAGTCATTGAAGGGCCTCACCTGCATCAACGCGCACAAGGGACTGTTCATCTACAACAGATGCCCGTTTGGAATTCGGTCAGCTGCAGCGCTCTTCCAGAAAAACATGGAGAGCCTACTCCAGTCGGTACCACACACGGTGGTCTTTCAGGACGACATATTGGTCACGGGTCGGGACACCGCCGAGCACCTACAAAACCTGGAGGAGTCCTCCAGTGACTGAATCGCGAAGGGCTGTGGCTGAAGAGGTCGAAATGCATCTTCAAGGCAACAGAAGTGGAGTTTTTGGGGAGAAAGATCGCGGTGGACTGCATTCGGCCCAAAAGCGCCAAGACAGAGGCTATCAGGAACGCACCCAGGCCACAGAACGTCATGGAGCTGCGGTCGTTCCTGGGACTCCTCAACTATTTTGGTAACTTCATACCAGGGTTAGAGCCCCTACATGTGTTATTGCGCAAAGGTGAAAACTGGGTATGGGAAAAAAACAAATAATTGCTTTTGAGAAAGCCAGAAACATTTTATGCTCCAACAAGCTTCTTGTATTGTATAACCCGTGTAAAAGACTTGTGCTAGCATGTGACGCGTCGTCGTATGGAGTTGGGTGTGTATTACAACAACCTAACGTTGCGGGGAAGTTGCAACCAGTCACCTATGTTTCCAGGAGCTTGTCTAAGGCTGAGAGGGCCTACAGCATGATTGAGAAAGAAGCATTAGCGTGTGTGTTCGAGGTAAAGAAATTGCATCAGTACCTGTTTGGCCTCAAATTTGAGCTGGAAACCGATCACAAGCCCCTCACATCCCTGCTCACTGTAAACAAGGGGATAAATACTAATGCCTCAGCCTGCATACAAAGGTGGGCACTCGCGCTATCAGCGTATAACTATACCATCCGCCACAGGCCAGGCACCGAAAACTGTGCGGATGCTTTCAGTCGGCTAACTTTGCCCACCACGGGGGTGGAAATGGCGCAGCCTGCAAACTTGTTGATGGTCATGGAAGAATTTGAAAAGGATAAATCACCTGTCACGGCCCGCCAGATTAGGATTGGACCAGCCAAGATCCTCTGCTGTCCCTAGTTAAAAACTATGTACTGCATTGGAGCTGGGCCAGCATCCCCGTTGAAATGCAAGAGCCAATCAAGCCGTTCCAGCGGCGAAAGGACGAGCTGTTCATTCAGGCAGACTGCCTGTTGTGGGGTAACCGCATAGTGCTACCAAAAAAGGGCAGGGAGCGTTCATCTCGGATCTCCACAGCACACACCCAGGTATATTAATGATGAAAGCAATAGCCAGATCCCACGTGTGGTGGCCCAGTATCAACTCTGACTTAGAGTCCTGTGTACGGCAATGCAGCGTATGTGCTCAGTTGAGTAATGCGCCCAGAGAGGCACTACTAAGTTTGTGATCCTGCCCCTCCAGACCATGGTCGAGGATCCATGTCGACTATGTGGGCCTGTTCCTCAGTAAAATGTTCCTGGTGGTGGTGGATGCTTTTTCAAAGTGGATGAATGTGAAATAATGTCGGGAAGCACCGCCACCGCTACCATTGAAAGCCTGAGGGCCATGTTTTCCACCCACGGCCTGCCTGACATACTGGTCAGTGACAACGGGCCATGTTTCGCCAGTACCGAATTTAAAGAATTCATGACCCGCAATGGGATCAAACATGTCGCCTCGGCCCCGTTTAAACCAGCCTCCAATGGGGAGGCAGAGCGGGCAGTACAAACCATCAAACAGAGCCTTAAACGAGTCACAGAAGGCTCACTCCAAACCCGCCTGTCCCGAGTACTACTCAGCTACTGCACGAGACCCCACTCGCTCACAGGGGTGCCCCCGGCTGAGCTCCTCATGAAAAGGACCCTTAAAACCAGACTCTCGCTGGTTCACCCCAACCTGCATGATCAGGTATAGAGCAGGCGGCAGCAACAAAATGTAAACGATGGTCGCGCCACTGTGTCACGGGAAATTGGTCTGAATGAACCTGTGTATGTGCTAAACTATGTACATGGTCCCAAGTGGATCGCGGGCACGGTGATAGCTAAAGAAGGGAATAGGGTGTTTGTAGTCAAACTAGACAATGGACAAATTTGCAGAAAGCACCTGGACCAAATGAGGCTGCGGTTCACAGACTGCCCTGAACAACCCACAGCATACACCTCCTTTTTCGAGCCCACAACACACACCCAAAGGATCAATGACACCACACCGGACCAGGAAATCAAACTCATCACGCCCAACAGCCCAGCAAGGCCAGGCTCACCCAGCAGCCCTGCAGGGCCAACAACACGCCAGTCCAGCGAGGGCACAGCCAACACACCAGAACAGACATTTGTACCGAGGCGGTCCACCAGGGAAAGAAAGGCTCCCGACCGCCTCACCTTGTAAATAGTTTTCACTTTGACTTTTGGGGAGGAGTGATGTTGTGTATCTGTAAAATATGCACTCCCATGTGCCGCCACCAGGGAGCTCATCCCCTGAAGTCCCAAGGGATCCCAGCATCCTTTGGAAGCACTGTATATAAGCCGGTCCCTAAGGCCTGTTCCTCACTCTGGAGTGTCTTATTAAAGACTGAGGTCACTGTTACTTTAACCTCCCTGTGTGCAGTCTCATCTGTGTTAGGAACACAATAAAAGCCAACTCCAGTGGTACCCTACTCCTGACAAAATGCCTAGAGCACGAATTTGTCATCACCAACACCTTGTTCCGCCAGAGGGACAAATACAAGGCATTGTGGCAATACCCTCGCTCCAAGCACTGGCACCTGCTCAACTATGTCATCGTCCAAGCCAGGGATCTCAAGGACGTGCACATCACTCACGCCATGACAGGAGCCGACGACTGCTGGATGGACCACCGCCTAATCCGATCCATCATCGACATCAACATAGCCCCAAAACGGAGGGGACAGCAGAAGCTGTACCGCAAAAAAGTCAATGCCGGAGCACTTAAGGACCCAACTAAGAGAGCCCTATACAGCCAGCGCCTCACAACTAACCTGGCATGCCTTGACGACCCAGAGACGCAGAATGCCCACAGCGCTTGGTCTGCACTCCAGGCCTCCATAACCAGTGCCTGCAAAGAGATGCTCGGTTACGCAACCAGGAAACACCAGGACTGGTTTGATGAGAATGATCAGGAGATCCAAGAGCTAACAGATTGCAAGCTCAGGACATTTCTGAGCTTTAAACAACAACCCAACGCGGGAGCAGCAAAGCAGCATTACAGTCAGCTCAAGGCTGAGGTCCAACAAAAAACCCGGGATCTAAAGAACAGGCGGTGGATGGAGAAAGCACAGGAGATACAGCGCTGGCTATGATATATGAGGATTCTTCATCACAATCAAGGCCAACTACGGGCCAAACACCCAAGGCCCCACCCCACTGCTGGCCAAGAACGGGGAAATACTCATCAAGGGCACTGAGGCAGTCAGGGCCCGCTGGAAGGAACACTTCGAAGATCTCCTCAATCGAGACTCTGCCTTTGACTCAAGTGTTCTCGACTCCATCCCACAGCATGCTACCCGCCACCACCTCAGTGAGACCCCAGTGCTGCACAAGGTAGAAAAAGCCATAAAACAGCTTAAAAACAAGGCTATGGGTGCAGACAGAATCCCGACTGATGCATTTAAGTATGGCGGAGAGGCACTGCTGGCGCGAATACATGACCTCATTTCTCTCATCTGGAGGGAGGAGAGAATGCCTGGGGATCTCTGAGATGCAGTAATCATGACCATCTTTATAAAAAGGGGACAAGTCCGACTGTGGCAACAACAGGGGAATTTCCCTGCTATCAGCCACTTGGAAAGTCGTCGCCAGAGTCCTCCTCAACCGTCTTCTCCCCGTGGCCGAGGAGCTCCTCCCAGAGTCACAGTGCGGATTTCGTCCCCTGCGAGGCACAACGGACATGATTTTTGCAGCGCAACAGCTACAGGAAAAATGCAGGGAACAGCGCCATCCCTTATACATGGCCTTCTTCGACCTTACAAAGGCCTTTGACACTGTCAACCGCGAGGGTCTATGGAGTTACCTCCTCTGTTTCGGATGCCCCCAAAAGTTCGTCACCATCCTCCGCTGCTCCACGACGACATGCATGCCGTGATCCTTACCAACAGATCTACCACAGACCCAATCCACATCTGGACCGAGGTCAAGCAGAGCTGCGTCATCACCCCAACCCTCTTCTCAATCTTTCTCGCCGCCATGCTCCACCTCACAGTCAACAAGCTCCCCGCTGGAGTGGAATTAAACTACAAAACCAGTGGGAACCTGTTCAACCTACGCCGTCTCCAGGCCAGATCCAAGACCACACCAATCTCTGTCGTGAGCTACAGTACGCGGACGACGCCTGCGTCTGCGCACATACAGAGGCTGAACTCGACGTATTAACTGAGGCATACGAAAGCATGGGCCTTATGCTAAAAATCCGTAAAACAAAGGTCCTCCACCAGCCTGTCCTCACCACACAGCACTGCCCCCCAGTCATCAAGATCCATGACGTGGCCCTGGACACCGTGGACCACTTCCCACATCTCAGGAGCCTCCTATCAACAAGAGCAGGCATCGACGACGAGATCCAACACCGCCTCCAGTGTGCCAGTGCAGCCTTGGCCACCTGAGGAAAAGAGTGTTTGAAGACCAGGCCCTCAGAACTTCCACCAAGCTCATGGTCTACAGGGCAGGAGTAATACCTGCCCTCCTGTATGGCTCAGAGACATGGACCATGTACAGTAGACACCTCAATTGCTGGAGAAATATCATCAACGATGTCTCCGCAAGATCCTACAAATCCCCTGGGAGGAGAGACGCACCAACATCAGCGTCCTCATTCAGGCTAACATCCCCAGCATTGAAGCACTGACCACACTCGATCAGCTCCGCTGGGCAGGCCACGTAGACCACATGCCAGACACAAGACTTCCAAAGCAAGCACTGTACTCAGAGCTCCTTCACGGCAAACGAGCCAAAGGTGGGCAGCGGAAACGCTACAAGGACACCCTCAAAGCTTCCCTGATAAAGTGCGACATCCCCACCGACATCTTGGAGTCCCTGGCCCAAGACCGTCCTAAGTGGAGGAAGTGCATCCGAGAGGGCGCTGAGCACCTTGAGTTTCAACGACGAGAGCATGCAGAAATCAAGCGCAGGCAGCGGAAAGAGCGTGCGGCAAACCAGTCCCACCCACCCCTTCCCTCAACGACTATCTGTCCCACCTGTGACAGAGCCTGTGGCTCTCGTATTGGACTGTTCAGCCACCAAAGAACTCACTTCAGGAGTGGAAGCAAGTCTTCCTCGATCCCGAGGGTCTGTCTATGATGATGATGATGATGAACCTAATCTTTAAAGTCGGCCCAGGAAGGCAGTGGGGGCTAGGGGAGGGGCGGCCGTGAAACAAAGCAGTACATTTGCACCAAGCACTAAAAGTAATAAGCAATTAATTAAAAAATTAAAAAATAGAAGGAACCCTGCACCTAAAGCACCAAAATCAATCAGTAAATAACCAAAAAAAAAATAGAAGTTCTACCTTAGGGAACACAGCGGACCACCAATGAGGGAACCCATTCGGCCAGAGTTAGGGACGGTGCGCTTCGGGCTCCTCCCACATAGCCTGCAGCGCGCGTTTGCAGAAACGGCCTGCCAGGAGCTACTGCACATGCGTACAGACTCTCACACGCATGTGCAGAGGTCCCGGCACTGTTTTCAGCACTGGGACCTGGCTCAACCCCCAATCCATTGGGCCACACTGCGCCACGATCGAGGAGAGGCTGGGGAGCGGCCAGAATACGGATATCTTTTTTCAGCGCGCTTGGAGGCGAACAAAAGCGGCGCACCTCGGGTGAGGGCGCCAGAAAAAGGGGTTGGGGAAATTTGAGCCCATTGAATGGTTACAGCACAGAAGGAGGCCATTCAGCCCATTGAGCCTGTGCCGGCTCTCTGCAAGTCCCACTCCCTCGCCCTTTCCCTGCAGCCCTGCAATTTATTTTCCTTCGGGTACTTATCCAACTTCCTTTTGAAAGCCACAATTGAATCTCCACCACCCTTTCAGGCATAGCATTCCTGAGCACATCTGTTCGCTGCGTAAAAACATTTTTCCTTATGTTGCCTTTGGTTCTTTTGCCAATCATCTGAAATATGTGTCCTCTGGTTCTCGACCCTTCCACCAACGGGAACAGTTTCTCTCTATCTACTCTGTCTAGACCCATCATGATTTTGAACAAATCTCCTCAATCTTCTCTGCTCTAAGGAGACCAACTCCTTCTTCTCCAATCTATCCACGTAACTAAAGTCCTTCATCCCTGGAACCATTCTCGGAAATCTTTTCTGCACCCTCTCTAAGGCCTTCACATCCTTCCTAAAGTGCGGTGCCCAGAATTGGACACAATACTCCAGTTGAGGCCAAACCAGTGATTTATCATGGGGTCATTGGACTCTTATTTAAATTCATTCACGAGGTACCTGCCTGTTTCTGCCGGGTGTGTTTCAGATCTGAGTCAGCTTCTAAGTTATGGCTGTCGGAGGGAACTGGGCAGTAAGTCGATTTTAACTCAACCCCCCACACCCATTCCTGCTGGATAGGTTGGATTAAAATCAGGACCTCTGTCTTTTCTGGTTATCTGAGTAGGGCCCATCATTATTATGTAATTTAATTAATTGCACCATTGAATCACTATATCACTTGTGGCTATGATACTGACAACATTTGAAATTAAACAGAAGTATGGATCAGTTTCAGTTAATCAACAACAGCTTACAGTTATAAAGCACCTGGGTGCTGATGAGGAATTTGGAGCTGAGTTAGGGAAGGCAAGAAAAGACAAGGTTGAGGAGGCAGTTTCTGAAGGTGGGAGAATGAAGCCAGTTGGAGCAGTTTACGGACAGTTCCTGAGTTGGGATGGCTGAATGCTCGGCTATTGGCGGTGCAGCTGGAGGCAGAGGCAGAGAGGAAATACATATAGGCCCGGATTTTGCAGTCAGCGATGAAGGAATGGAGCTTGCCGCTCATTGCGCTTAAAGCTGCCCGTGGGCTTTTGAGTGGCAACTTATGGTATTTAGAGATCGTTAAAAGTGCACCTTTTTCTACAGTGGATCTGGGACCTGTGTGAGCAGGGAAAGTAACAGCATGTCTCTTCAAGCAGTCAGATTGAACCTTCCTTATGAGACATGCAGGGCTGGATTTACTGGGGGGTGGGGGGGAGGGGGCGGTGGGGGGAGCAGGGCTGTGGGTGTGATCAGTGGGAAAGTGCTGTTTTTCCCCAGTGGGTTAGGACCTCGCTGTCAACCCGCCCCCACATGACTTTACCAAATGTTGGGTCTGTCAGCAGCAGTGCCTACACTCCAAAAGTACTTCATTGGCTGAAAAGCGCCTTGAGACATCCGGTGGTCATGAAAGGTGCTATATAAAATCAAGTCTTTCTTTTCCTTTCATTAATAATTCACTTACATCTGAATGCACCAGCCCTAACTTTTTCTAGCATGTTCAGTGGGTATAAGTACCGCAACATCATGCCCTTCATGTGTTTTAATGCCGAGTCTCTCAGCGAGGTACCATTGTAATGAAGTTTGTGGAGGAAAAGGGCAAATCACACAGCAATTTATGGATTTCCATGTTTTACTGCATGTTATGCAGACACCAAAAATTGCTGTTCGATTTACTCTATAATAACGGTGAGTGCTGATAGCCTTATCATTATTTCTATTTCACAAAATCTGGGCAAATAGTTCGGACACTCCAGGAGGTTACAAAGGCGGTTTGTGTGAGGCATAGAAGGAGTTGTAGAAAAGGACAAGGGTTCTGATGTTAATACTTTGAGTGGTGGGCCGAACAGGTACGATCGCTGAGAAGCTCAGTGTGGGATAGGATGTAGGCAGCAGAGTCCTGAATGATGGAGCTCAGTAGGACAGCACAGAGAATGTTAGTGAGAAAGTGTTGAAAAAAAATCAAATTAGGAGGCAGTGAAGCTGTGGATGAGGGTTCTAGCAGTGATAAACCCATTATGATGGTGATTGCCTTTTATTGATGCGTTTAATTTTCATTCTTGTATTGTTTCAGAACATGGTATCATCTGCAGTGCATACATTCCTGAATACCCATTTGTGAATGTTTAAAAATGTATAGAGACATTGAAGTTGAGAATGTGGGAAAATATAGAGACAGTGAAATTGAACAAAGAATTCATGGAGGAATAGCCATGACATCTCAGACTCGAGATTGCAAAATGTTACAATACTAACACAGTTTAAAAAAAAACACAGCTTGCAAAAAACCTCAAGGCTGTACTAACTCACATTGCGAACCTGAAACATTAACAGTAAGAGAATAATGGGCCTTTGTGTAAAATCAGACCATTCTTAGATCGGCTTATGAGTGAACAAAGGGAAAGAGGGATCAAAGAGGATAGGCTGAACTAGGATGTCACTCATATTGTATCTTGTTATCTTTTTCCGAAAATGTATAACCGTCGTGCCTTTACAATGTAACGTCACTTTGTCCGTAGGAAGTGAGTGCGATCTATCAGAGTTGCATTCCTTCTGTCTGATAAGGTCCCCGATTGGGATTTGCTTTTTAAATAAAAGCTTGCTTTGTTTAAAGCACAATCGGTATTCGACTCAGTGATTTCACTGAACCAAATTGAGGGAAAAGAATCCAGTAATCAACTGACCCAATCTTCTGTCAATATGAATGGAGAATAACCAACAAATATCAGGTTCTGTATCATGACCATGACCAGTATTTAGTTTTACAGCAACGCTTATCTCTTATATAATAATATTTGTTGATGTACCTTAAGACAATCAAATTGTGATTCTTGGAGTTCCTAGGTACCCTGGCCAATAATCATTGCTCAGCCAGTGCCACCAAAAATAGATCAACTAGCCATTCATCTTACTAACATTTGTAGGTGCATAAAAAGACTGCCAGACTCACCTAAATAGCAACAGATATTTATAAGGTGCTATCTAAAAGCAAGTTCTTTCTTCTTTCCCAGTATTCACAGTTGTTGGCTCATCCAACATTACTTGTGAGTGGGAATCGTTATTTTGCTTTAACTTAGTCTTCCAAATCAATTGCCATTTTATGTTATTAATTGCTACAACTTTTCCTCAAGCTACCCCTGCAGCAAACATCTTTGACCTTGATGAAAGTTCACTTGACTCTGTCTCTACAATTATTTTAGCATTTGATCGAACCCATATGAAAGGTTGAAAAACTATAAAAGCTGAAAATATCCTTTTCTATACAGGTCTAAATATTACATAAGAAATAGGAGCAGGAGTAGGCCACTTGGCCCCTCGAGCCTGCTCCGCCATTTAATATCATGGCTGATCTGATCCTGGCCTCAACTCCACTTCCCCACCCGCTCCCCATAACCCTTGACTCCCTTATCATTCAAAAATCTGTCTGTCATCACCTTAAATATATTCAAAGAGCCAGCCTCACCAGCTCTCTGGAGTAGAGAATTCCAAAGATTCACGACCCTGTGAGAAAAGAAATTCCTCCTCATTTTTTGTTTTAAATGGGCGACCCCTTATTCTGAAACTATGCCCCCTAGTTCTAGATTCCCCCATGAGGGGAAACATCATCTCAGCATCTACCTTGTCAAGCCCCCTCAGAATCTTATATGTTTCAAATATTTTATCCATTCTTCTGCTGACAGTTGCATAGGCTTCCTTTCTATCCAAATTGGACATGAAGTATGTGTTATTTTTTACCTAGTTTTTAATCTGAAAGCTTGTCTTTGAATTTAATGGTTGTCTCTCTTCCTTTATCCAGATTGGAAACTGCATGGAATTTACATTCCTCAAACCAGCATTTCTTTGCTTGCTTTAGCCAGAAATTCCTAATTCCTTAGATAAAGACATTTGTGTTGTGTATCTGTAAAACATGTACTCCCATGTTCCGCCATAAGGGAGTGCATCCCCTGAAGTCCCAAGGGATCCCAGCATCCCTTGGGAGCACTGTATATAAGGCCTGTAGCTCACTCTGCAGCGTCTTATTAAAAACTGAGGTCACTGTTACTTTAACCTCCCTGTGTGCAGTCTCATCTGTGTTCGGAACACAATAACTGGCGACGAGTATATGAATCCAATGCAAAGATGCATCAAACTGTGGGCATCCTGGAGAAGTTCTCGGAGGGTGAGGACTGGAAAGCCTATGTCGAACGGCTAGACAAGTACTTTGTAGCCAACGAGCTGGATGGAGAAGGAAGTGCTGCAAAAAGGAGAGCAGTCCTCCTCACGGTCTGCGGGGCACCGACCTACAGCCTCATGAAGAATCTTCTGGCTCCGGTGAAACCAACAGATAAGTCATATGAGGAGCTGTGTACACTGGTTCGGGAGCATCTTAACCCGAGGGAGAGCATACTGATGGCGAGGTATCGGTTCTACATGTGCCAGCGGTCTGAAGGTCAAGAAGTGGCGAGCTACGTCGCCGAGCTAAGGCGACTTGCAGGACAATGTGAGTTTTATGGCTACCTGGGCATTGGCCACGAGACCATCCTACAAAAACTTTTGACTGTAGAGACATCGACCCTCAGTAAGGCCATTGCAATAGCACAGGTGTTTATGTCCACCAGTGAAAACACCAAACAAATCTCTCAGCACACAAGTGTTAGCAATGTTCATAAGTTAACTGGAACTGTGTTTGCGAGCAGAAATGTACAGGGTAGAAACCACAAGTCTGTAACTGCCAGCAGGCCTCAGGTGACCCAGATGACTCAGAGCCCGCAACAAAGGATGAATGCAAGGCAATTCACACCTTGTTGGCATTGTGGAGGCTTCCATTCAACCTATTCATGCCACTTCAAAGGGTATGTTTGCAAGAGCTATGGAACAATGGGGCACCTCCTACGAGCTTGCAAATGTGCTGCAAGCTCTGCAAAACCTGCTAACCACAATGTGGCAGAGGAAGATCGATCCATGGTGTATCAAAGCAATTTTGAGCCTCAGAGAGAGGAGGCAGATGCTGAAGTACATGGGGTGCACACATTTTCGCCAAAATGTCCACCTATAATGCTAAACGTAAAATTGAATGGCTTACCCATAGCCATGGAACTGGACACTGGTGCTAGCCAATCCATCATGAGTAAAAAGATGTTTGAGAGACTGTGGTGCAACAAGGCACTCAGACTAGCCCTAAGCCCCATCCACACGAAACTGAGAACATACACCAAAGAGCTCATCACTGTCCTGGGTAGCGCCATGGTCAAGGTCACCTACAAGGGCAGGGTGCATGAATTGCCACTCTGGATTGTCCCGGGCGATGGCCCCACACTGCTTGGAAGGAGCTGGCTGGGCAAAATCCGCTGGAACTGGGATGATATTCGAGCACTATTACATGTCGATGAGGCCTCATGTACCCAGGTTCTTAACAAATTTCCTTCCCTTTTTGAGCCTGGCATTGGAGAACTTTTCCAGGGCGAAGGTGCGGATCCACTTGGTCCCAGAGGCATGACTCATTCACCACAAGGTGTGAGCGGTACCTCACATGATGAGGGAGACAGTGGAAATCGAACTGGACAGGCTGCAACGCGAGGGCATCATCTCCCCAGTGGAATTCAGCAAGTGGGCCAGCCTGATTGTTCCAGTACTCAAAAGTGATGGCACTGTCAGGATTTGTGGCGATTATAAAATAACTATTAATCGTTTCTCGCTACAGGACCAATACCCGTTACCTATGGCAGACGACCTATTTGGCAGGAGGCAAGACTTTCACCAAGCTCAACCTGACTTCGGCCTACATGACGCAGGAGCTGGAGGAGTCTTCGAATGGCCTTACCTGCATCAACACACACAAGGGACTGTTCATCTACAACAGATGCCCGTTTGGAATTCGGTAGACTGTAGCGATCTTTCAGAGAAACATGGAGAACCTACTCAAGTCGGTACCACGCACGATGGTTTTTCAGGATGATACATTGGTCACAGGTCGGGACACCATCGAGCACCTACAAAACCTGGAGGAGGTCCTCCAGCGACTGAATCACATAGGGCTGCGACTGAAGAGGTCGAAATGCGTTTTCATGGCAACAGAAGTGGAGTTTTTGGGGAGAAAGATCGCGGCGGACAGCATTCGGCCCACAGACGCCAAGAAAGAGGCTATCAGGAATGCGCCCAGGCCACAGAATGTCACGGAGCTGCGGTCGTTCCTGGGACTCCTCAACTATTTTGGTAACTTCCTACAGGGGTTAAGCACCCTCTTAGAGCCCCTACATGTGTTATTGTGTAAAGGTGAGAACTTGGCATGGGGAAAAAACCCAAGTGATTGCTTTTCAGAAAGCCAGAAACATTTTATGCTCCAACAAGTTGCTTGTATTGTATAACCCGTGTGCTAGCATGTGAAGCATCGTCGTACGGAATCGGGTGTGTATTACAACAAGCTAACGTTGCGGGGAAATTGCAACCTGTCGCCTATGCCTCCAGGAGCTTGTCTAAGGCCAAGAGGGCCTACAGCATGATTGAGAAAGAGGCATTAGCGTGTGTGTTCGGGGTAAAGAAAATGCATCAGTACCTGTTTGGCCTCAAATTTGAGCTGGGAACCGATCACAAGCCCCTCATATCCCTGTTCGCTGAAAACAAGGGCATAAATACTAATGCCTCAGCCCGCATACAAAGGTGGGCACTCGCGTATAACTATACCATCCGCCACAGGCCAGGCACCGAGAACTGTGCGGATGCTCTCAGTCGGCTACCATTGCCCACCACGGGGGTGGAAATGGTGCAGCCTGCAAACTTGTTCATGGTGGTGCAGCCCGCAGACTTGTTGATGGTCATGGTAGCTTTTGAAAATGATAAATCACCTGTCACGGCCCGCCAGATTAGGACTTGGACCAGCCAAGATCCTCTGCTGTCCCTAGTAAAAAAACTGTGCACTGCATGGGAGCTGGGCCAGCATCCACGTTGAAATGAAAGAGCTAATCAAGCCGTTCCAGCGGCGAAAAGACAAGCTGTCCATTCAGGCAGACTGCCTGTTGTGGGGTAACCGCATACCCGGATTTCATTTCGGATCTCCACAGCACACACCCGGGAATATTAATGTTGAAAGCGATACTAGTGGCCCAGTATCAACTCTGACTTAGAGTCCTGTGTACGGCAATGCTGCGTATGTGCTCAGTTGAGCAACGTACTGAGAGAGGCCCTAGTAAGTTTGTGGTCCATGCCCTCCAGACCATGGTCGAGGATCCATGTCGACTATGCGGGCCTGTTTCTCGGTAAAATGTTCCTGGTGGTGGTGGATGCTTTTTCAAAATGGATTGAATGTGAAATAATGTCGGGAAGCACTGTCACCGCCACCATTGAAAGCCTGAGGGCCATGTTTGCCACCCACGGCCTGCCTGACATACTGGTCAGTGACAGCGGGCCATGTTTCACCAGTGCCGAATTTAAAGAATTCATGACCCGCAATGGGATCAAACAGGTCACCTCGGCCCCGTTTAAACCAGCCTCCAATGGGCAGGCAGAGCGGGCAGTACAAACGATCAAACAGAGCCTTAAACGAGTCTCAGAAGGCTCACTCCAAACCCGCCTGTCCCAAGTATTGCTCAACTACCGCATGAGACCCCACTCGCTACAGGGGTGCCCCCGGCTGAGCTACTCATGAAAAGGACACTTAAAACCAGACTCTCGCTGGTTCACCCCAACCTGCATGATCAGGTAGAGAGCAGGCGACAGCAACAAAATGTAAACGATGGTCGCGCCACTGTGTCATGGGAAATTGATCTGAATGACCCTGTGTATGTGCTAAACTATGGGCATGGTCCCAAGTGGATCGCGGGCACGGTGATAGCTAAAGAAGGGAGTAGGGTGTTTGTCGTCAAACTAGACAATGAATGAATTTGCAGAAAGCACCTGGACCAAATGAGGCTGCGGTTTACAGACTGCCCTGAACAACCCACAGCAGACACCACCTTTTTCAAACCCACAACACACACCCAAAGGATCAACGACACCACCCCGGACCAGGAAATCAAACCCATCACGCCCAGCAGCGCAGCAAGGCCAGGCTCACCCAGCAGCCCTGCAGGGCCAACAACGTGCCAGCCCAGCGAGGGCACAGCCAACACACCAGAACAGACATTTGTACCGAAGCGGTCCACCAGGGAAAGAAAGGCTCCCGACCGCCTCACCTTGTAAATAGTTTTCACTTTGACTTTGGCGGGGAGTGATGTTGTGTATCTGTAAAGCATGCACTCCCACGTTCCGCCACCAGGGAGCACATCCCCGGAAGTCCCAAGTGATCACAGCATCCCTTGGGAGCACTATATATAAGCCGGCCCCTAAGGCCTGTTACTCACTCTGGAGTGTCTTAATAAAGACTGAGGTCACTGTTACTTTAACCTCCCTGTGTGCAGTCTCATCTGTGTTAGGAACACAATAACTTGTATGTACAAAATGTTTTGAAAGCAACCCTGTGCCATCAAGCTTTTCACTGTCTTGCCAGAAAAGCCACCTTGTTTACTGTATAGTTTGGGGTAGTTTTACCAGAACAAGGGCAAACAACATAGCTCATAAATATTACGCTGCTACACTTGGGTCAAAGCTCTCTTGTTCCTTCTATACTTGTAAGAGTACTTCCGCAATGATGGGAGAAGTCTTGGGTTGATGAAATTATAAAAAAGCTTTGGGGTCAAAATTAACTCTTTTTGCGATGCCTGTTACCACCTCCGGAGGGTGATAACGGGTAGCGAAACACTTAAACACTTTTTGCCCAGGGCGCACTACCGGCTCCCGCCAAATTGTGCGGGAGTTAGCGGAGGCGCAGCCACGGTAGTGCCTTGCCCCGCCGGTAGTGCCCCGGGCTACCACACAACCGGTGATGACGTCATCGCTGAGCGCAGCAACCCCTTAGCACCACGTGCCGAACCTTTTTCACCCCGCGGCGGAATTGCCGTGCACCCCGCGAGGCTGCCGTGAGCGGTGTCAGCCCCAGCCTCATGGATTGTGAACCAGGCCAACATCCGCTCATGGGGCAGAATTTGAAGGGGAGATTGAATATAAGAACATAAGAACATAAGAATTAGGAACAGGAGTAGGCCATCTAGCCCCTCGAGCCTGCTCCGCCATTCAATAAGATCATGGCTGATCTGGCCATGGACTCAGCTCCACTTACCCGCCCTCTCCCCGTAACCCTTAATTCCCTTATTGGTTAAAAATCTATCTATCTGTGACTTGAATACATTCAATGAGCTAGCCTCAACTGCTTCCTTGGGCAGAGAATTCCACAGACTCACAACCCTCTGGGAGAAGAAATTCCTTCTCAACTCGGTTTTAAATTGGCTCCCCTGTATTTTGAGGCTGTGCCCCCTAGTTCTAGCCTCCCCGACCAGTGGAAACAACCTCTCTGCCTCTATCTTGTCTATCCCTTTCATGATTTTAAATGTTTCTATAAGATCACCCCTCATCCTTCTGAACTCCAACGAGTAAAGACCCAGTCTACTCAATCTATCATCATAAGGTAACCCCCTCATCTCCGGAATCAGCCCAGTGAATCGTCTCTGTACCCCCTCCAAAGCCAGTATATCCTTCCTTAAGTAAGGTGACCAAAACTGCACGCAGTACTCCAGGTGCGGCCTTACCAATACCCTGTACATTTGCAGCAGGACCTCCCTGCTTTTGTACTCCATCCCTCTCGATTGGGAGCGCCCCACGCCGCCATCTTGGCGGCTTTGCCGACTCACCAGTCTGTTCCAATTCATGTCTCCTTGTGTGGTCCGGGCTGCTATCCTGCAGCCCAGCAGTTCATTTTGGGTGCCGGGTTGTGGCCTCGGCCTAGTGGAGGCCATCAGAAGCCTTGCCGCGTGCACAGCGGTCCTCCCCTTTAAGTGAAGGGGAGAGGCGTTGAACTTCGTCAGTGCTACGTGGAGCATCCAGGTAGCGCAGCCAGTCACACCCCAGCACCACCCCGGGACGCGCCCCAAGAGGAAGTGGAGCATGCGAGATTGTGCTCCACTTCTTCTGAGGGGCGGTAACTGCAATTTCGCGGCCGGGCGCAGGAAGTCCCACCCTGAGCCGGTTAGCACCCCCAATCAGGGCGCTGGGGAATTTCTCCCCCTTTATCTTTAAAACAAACCTCAGTAGAAGTAAAACAATTTTCCACAGATTCACATTCCTGAAATCTGTCCGCTAACCTTTCTTGGATGGTGTCCCCACAGTCAAATAGCTTGCTTAAACTCACTGTCCAACCTCACTGATGAAGAGTGGCTACTTGGTCAAAGTACCAGAGGACTGCCAGCACCTGTGAAGCCCATATCTGAGACAGTGCCTTCAAGACAGAAATTGATAAAATTGGAGGAGAAGTATTATAACAATGCTTAAGGACTGTCCCAGGTTTGATTGTTGTCCTTTACTGAGTTAGCTGATCTTAGCTGGTTAAACAGTGGCATGCTACATTGGCCTTAGCTGTAAGGAACTACATACCAGCAATATTATTTAAATCAGCTAAGCATGAATCTCAGTGGCCTGGTGCCGCAGTACTAATTAAGTAATTTACACCACAATAAGCTTTAAAAATGAAATTGGGTTTATTTAGCAAGTGATTTATACTGTGTTCAAAGTGACAATTCAATAGAACTATTAAAAGGTCCCCTTGGGGTCTTGTATAACATACTGTGGAAGCTAACAAAACAAAGCATGTTTGAGTAAAGATCAATTTAATCTCTCCGTAAAGATATCACTTCAGAAATACTTAATAGCTGTTATTGTTTTGAGGGAGGGGAAGGGGTGAGAGCAGAAGAGCAGGAAATAGAACGGACATGGTCAAGGGCCCTGTCAACCATGGTAGAGGGGAATCCTCAGTTTAGGAAAAAGGAATACATATCGGAAGCACTAGTATTGAATGTGGCGTCGTCAGAACAGATGTGACGGAGGTGGAGAAACTGGGGGAATGGAATGGAGTTCTTACAGTATAAGAATATAAAAGTCAACAGCTTTTCAGAGCACAGAATGGTCGGCACAGAGAGGTCTTAAACGGAGTGGACTTAAGCAGAGTGGTTTATTTGGGAATTTGGAAAGAATGGGAATTCGGAGAAAAGGGGGAAGATTAAAATCAACTTAAAAAGTAAACATAGATAAGTGATATTTCTAATCTAAAAAACCTTATTAATTAAATCATCTGATTGCTGAGTAGCTGCTGGGTGTGTTTAGCTAAGTTTTAGAGTTTATTTCTGCTCGATAGTTCTGAATCTATTAACTAGAGGCATAGCAGGGCAGCTCAGTCCCATGGATTACACATCCTGTGGCATGTGGGAAGTCCTGGATGCTTTGCAAAGCCTGGATGACCACATGTGCAGGAGCTGCAGCAACTTGAGCTTCGCGTTTCGGAGCTTGACCAGTGGCTGGAGTCACTTTGGAGCATCCATGAGACTGAGAATTGCGTAGATAGCACGTTTCAGGAGGTGGTTATCCTGCAGCTTAAAATGTGCAGGCAGAGAGGAAGTGGGTGACCACCAGACAGAGGAGGAGGACTAGGCAGGTAGTGCACGAGCCCCCCGAGTCCATCTCGCTCTCCAACCAGTATTCTGTTCTGAGTGCTGGTGAGGGTGATGGTGCCTCTGGGGAGTGCAGCCAGAGCCAAGTCCACCACACCATGGGTGGCTCAGCTGCACGGGGGGGGGGGGGGGGAGGAAGAGGAATGGAAGAGCAATAGTGGTACGGGATTCAATAGTCAGGGGAGCAGACAGGCGTCTCTGTGGTCATAGATGTGACTCCAGGATGGTATGCTGCCTCTCTGATGCCAGGGTCAAGGATGTCACTGAGCGGCTGCAAACATTCTAGGAGGAAAAGGAGAACAGCCAAAGATCGTGGTCCATATCGGTATCAATGACATTGGTAGAAAGAGGGATGAGGTCCTGCAGGCAGAATTTCGGGAGCTAGGAGAGAGATTAAAAAGCAGGAACTCAAAGGTAGTAATCTCCGGATTACTGCCGGTGCCACGCGCTAGTGAATACAGAAATAGGAGGATAGAGAAAATGAATACATGGCTAGAGAGATGGTGCAGGAGGGAGGGCTTTAGATGCCTGAGGCATTGGGATTGTTGCTGGGGGAGGTGGGACCTGTACAAGCCGGACGAGTTGCACTTCAACAGAGCCAGGACCAGTATCCTCACGGGAGATTTTACGAGTGCTGTTGGGGAGGGTTTAAACTAGCTTTGCAGGGGATGGAAACTGGAGAATAGTTTCAGTGGGGAGAGAAGCAAAGCTGGAATTTGGCAGCACAGAAGTAGAAGTAGAAATTGAATTTGGAAGACAGGAAACAAGGGCTGGAAAATAGACAACAGGGGAGTTTGGCAATACTAAATGGTATATGTGTCAATGCAAGGAGTGTAGCGAATAAGGCAGATGAGCTGAGAGCACAGATTGACACTTGGGAGTACATTCCTGGTTACAGGGTTTCAGACAGGATAGAGAGGGGATTAAAAAAGGAGGTGGGTCGCAATATTGATTAAAGAAACAATTACATCTGTGAGAAGGGATGATATGTTAGAGGGGTCATCAAAGGAGGCCATATGGATTGAATTAAAGAACAAAAAAGGGGCGATCACACTACTGGGAGTGTACGAAAGACTCACAAGCAATGAAAGGGAGATAGAAGAACAAATATATGGGCAAATTGCTGTGAAATGCAAACACTATCGAGCTGTAATAGTGGGGGATTTCAACTTTCCTAATATTAACTGGGAAAAAGATAGCGTGAATGGTACAGAGGGTGTGGAATTCCTAAAATGCATTCAGGAGAACTTCTTTAGCCAGTATATAACAAGCCCAACAAGGGAGGGGGCAGTTCTGGACTTGGTTTGGGGGAATGAAGAGGGGAGGATGTATCAGTAAGAGAGCATTTTGGTGCTCGTGATCATAATTCAGTAAGATTTAGGATAGTTATGGAAAAGGACAAAGGGGGACCACGAATAGAAGTTCTGGAAGGGTTTCTGATACTAATCTCCCATTACACACAGTTCTTTGACTTCAGGATTTATAAGAACAAAATACACACAGCACAGGGTTTTGGCTCAACCTTAGATTCGTTCGCTTATTGAACATACACACAATTACCTCCCCAGTATAAATCCCTACTGGAATAACAAAACCCAAAATACAAACGCCTACACAAGGGTAATTTGTATCGACACAATATGACACAGTTAAACCCGTCTGCGATTCAACTGTTAAATATAAATTATTCAGACTAAATAACAAAAAAACCTATGATTTTTGACTAAAACATACAATCATCCCTTATCAACTGTTCCCTGAGGTTGATTGTAGCCATAGTTACCAGCTTGTGTCTTGTCGGCTGTCCAAAAACACTCTCTTCTCTTCGAAGTGGCTCTTCTTTATACAAAATCTAACTTGCAATATCTTGAAACAGATTTCTTGTTGCTCTCATGTGAACATGATGGCAGTGTTAAATGTGTGAATGTCTCTCCAGAAACACTCTTGATGCTAATTGTCCCTCGTTTCGGGTCATTATCCATGATTACCTTGACCACAACTTGTCTGTATGATTAGGTCTTTCTGACAATGCAACCTTCCCAACGTAAAATGTTGGTTTCTAGTAGCATTCATATTAAAATGGTTCATGGATCTGGCCCATTGTCTGGGCCTACACTGATACCAGCCTGTCTGTATGAGAAGGTTTTTCTGACAATGCAACCTTCCCCGTTAACAGATCTGGCTGTGTGTATGTCCTCTCTTTCTTCCCTTCCTTGGTATCCGACACCTGGCTCTGAAGTCGATGAATGTGTGAATGTCCCTCTTCCAATGAGTCAGTTTTGCTGCAATATTTGAAATAACCCCTTGCTGCCCAGCTCCTTTTGCGGGCTCTAATGCAGTTCTGGATTTTTATGTTTCATAGTCCAATATTTACTGTTGCGGGGGTGGGGGGGGCAGTGAAGGAATGGATCCTACAGTTCTCAATTGGGGTAAAGCCAATTTTACTGAGCTGAGATGGGATTTGGCCAAAGTGGACTGGAAACGGCTACTTGATGGTAAATCAGAGCAGTGGGAGGCATTCAGGAGGAGATCCTGAGGGTACAGAGCAAGTATGTTCCCTTAAAAAAAGGGTGGGGCAAATAAATCTAGAGCCCCCCAGATGTCAAGGGACATACATGGTAAGATAAAGAAAAAAAGGGAAACTTATGACAGATACCGGGAACTAAATACTGCAGAAACTCTAGAGGAGTATAAGTGCAGGGGTGCAATTAAAAAAGATATCAGGAAAGCAAAGAGAGAGCATGAAATAATGTTAGCATAAAATCAGGGAAAACCCAAAGATGTTTTATAAATACATTAAGAGCATGAGAATAACAAGAAAAAGAGTGAGGCCTATTAGAGACCATAAAGGAAATCTGTGTGGAGATGGAAGATGTGGGTAGGATTCTTAATGAATATTTTGCATCCATTTTCGCAAAAATAGAGGGGCGATGCAGACTTTCCAATGAGGGAGGAAGCGCGTGAAATATTAGACGAGATAAATATAGTGAGAGAGGAAGTATTAAGGGGCTTAACAGCTTTGAAAGTGGATAAATCCCCAGGCCTGGATGAAATGTATCCCAGGTTGTTAAGCAAAGCATAAAAGGAAATAGAAGAGGCTCTGACAATCATTTTCCAATCCTCTTTGGCTACAGTTGCAGTGCCAGAAGACTGGAGGACTGCTAATATTGTATTTTTGTTTACAGAGGGAGAAAGGGGTAGACCGAGTAAGTACAGGCCAGTCAGCCTAACTTCAGTGGTGGAAAAAGTATTTTAAAAAATCCTGAGGGACAGGATAAATCTTCATTTGGACAGACATGGATTAATCAAGGACAGTCAGCATGGATTTGTTAAGGGAAGGTCGTATCTGACTAACTTGATTGAATTTTTCGAGGCGGTAACCAAGAGGGTCGATGAGGGTCAGTGCGTATGATGTAGTGTATATGGATTTTAGAAAAGCTTTTGATAAGGTCCCACATGGCAGACTGGTCATGAAAGTAATAGCCCATGGGATCCAGGGCAAAGTGGCAAGTTGGATCTAAAATTGGCTCGGAGGCAGGAAGCAAAGAGCAATGGTTGATGAGTGTTTTTGTGACTGGAAGGCTGTATCCAGTGGGGTTCTGTAGGGCTCAGTGCTGGGTCCCTTGCTTTTTGTGGTATATATCAATGACTTGGACTTAAAAGTTGGGGGGTATGATTAAGAAGTTTGCAGATGACACAAAAATTGGCTGTGTGGTTGATAATGAAGAAGAAAGCTGTGGACTGCAGGAAGGGGAGTTGCAACGAGACCTGGGTGTCATGGTACATCAGTTATTGAAGGTAGACATGCAGGTACAGCAGACAGTAAAGAAGGCAAATGGCATGCTGGCCTTCATAGCACGGGGATTTGAATATAGGAGCAGGAAGGTCTTGCTGCATGTTGTACAGGGCCTTGGTGAGACCACACCTTGATTACTGTGTGCAGTTTTGGTCTCCTAATCTGAGGGAGGACATTCTTGCTATTGAGGGAGTGCAGTGAAGGTTCACCAGACTGATTCCCGAGATGGCAGGACTGACATATGAAGAAAGGCTGGATTGACTAGGCTTATATTCACTGGAATTTAGAAGAATGAGAGGGGATCTCATAGAAACATATACAATTCTGACGGGATTGGACAGGTTAGATGCAGGAAAAATGTTCCTGATGTTGGGGAAGTCCAAGGGTCACAGTCTAAGGATAAGGGGTAAGCCATTTAGGACGGAGATGAGGAGAAACTTCTTCACTCAGAGAATTGTGAACGTATGGAATTCTCTACCACAGAAAGTTGTTGAGGCCAGTTTGTTAGATATATTCAAAAAGGAGTTAGATGTGGCCCGTACGGCTAAAGGGATCAAGGGGTATGGAGAGAAAGCAGGAATGGGGTACTGAAGTTGCATGATCAGCCATGATCATATTGAATGGTGGTGCAGGCTCGAAGGGCCGAATGGCCTACTCCTGCACTTACTTTCTATGTTTCTATGTTTCTATATCAATGTACTGATCAGGTGGGTAGAACAGTGGCAAATGGAATTCAATCCGGGTAACTGAGAGAAAATGCATTTGGGGATGTCTAACAAGGCAAGGGAATACACATTAAATGGTACAACACGGAAAAGAGTAGAGGAACAAAGGGACCTTGCAGTACATGTCCACAGATCCCTGAAAGTAGCAGGCCAGGTAGATAAGGTGGTTAAGCAGGAATATGGAATACTTGCCTTTATAAGTCGAGGCATGGAATATAAGAGCAAGAAGGTTATGCTTGAACTGTATAAAACACTGGTTAGGCCACAACTGGAGTACTGTGTGCATTTCTAGTCACCACATTACAGGAAAGATGTGATTGCACTGGAAAGGGTGCAGAGGAGATTTAAAAGAATGTTGCCTAGATGAGAATTTTGGCTATGAGGAAAGATTGGAGATGCTGGGTCTGTTTTCTTTGGAGCAGAGGAGGCTGAGGGGAGACCTGATTGAGGTATATAAAATTATGAGGGCCCTGGATAGAATGGACAGGAAGGACCTGTTTCCCTTGGCAGAGGGAGGTCAATAACCAGGGGGCATAGATTTAAAGTAATTGGGGGGAGGTTTAGAGGAGATATGAGGGGAAATGTCTTCACCCAGAGGGTGCTGGGCATCTGGAACTCACTGCCTGAAAGGGTGGTAGAAGCAGAAAGCCTCACCACATTTAAAAAATACTTGGATGTGCACTTAAAGTGCCATAACCTACAGGGCTATGGACCAAGAGCTGGAAAATGGGTTAAGCTGGATAGCTCGTGGTCGTCCGGCATGGACACGATTGGCCAAAATGGCCTCCTTTCGTGCTGTAAATTTCTATGATTCTATGATTACAGGAAGTGGGGTGGGAGGATTCATAGCAAAGGTAGCTGTGGGAGTCAGTGGGTTTATAGAGAATGTTTGTCAGTAGCCTACCCCAGAAATGGAGACAGAAGTCGAGGAAGGGAGGGAAGAATCGGAGATGGACCATGAGAAGGTGAGGTAAGGGTGGAAATTGGAAGCAAAATGAATGAAATTTTCTAGTTCAGGCAAGAGCAGGAAACGGCACCTATACAATCATCAATGTATCGGAAAAAGAGTCGAGGGAGGGAACCTGAGTAGAACTGGAACAAGGAATGTTCCACATATCCCACGAAAAGGCAGACATAGCTCAGACCCATATCGGTTCTCATGGCAACACCTTTAATTTGGAGGAAGTGAATGGAGTCAAAGGAGAAGTTGTTCAATGTGAGAACAAGTTCAGCCAGGCAGAGGAGGGTGGTGGTGGATGGGGATTGGTTGGGTCTCTGTTCGAGGCAGAAGTAGAAGGTCCTCATGCTGTCCTGGTGGGGGATAGATGCATAGAGGGAATGGACGCCCATAGTGAAGAGCATACGGTTGGGGGCAGGAAAGTGGAAATTGTTAAAATGGCGGAGGGTATCGGAAGAGTCGCAGATGTAGGTGGGAAGAGACTGGACAAGGGAGAAAAAATAGAGTTGAGATAGGAAGAAATAATAAGAATGGACTCTAATAATAATTACTCTAGTTTAGAATGCTGAAGTTCTCAAAATCGATATTGACTATAAGATGACTTAGCAAAAAAACTCATTAAAAATTCCTGGTGGATAGAATTCAAATGATTATCTGTAACTTATCAAATTTGAAATAATTTTTAAATCCCACTGTCCAGTGGATTCATCAAAAGGAAATTAAAAGGAAATTGAGTATCAAATTAAAAAACAATGCGTATAAGGTGGCCAAGGTTAGTGGGAAACAAGAAGATTGGGAAAATTTTAAACAACGGCAAAGAATGACTAAGAAAGCAATAAAGAAAGGAAAGATAGATTACGAAGGTAAACTTGCGCAAAATATAAAAACAGATAGTAAAAGCTTTTACAGATATATAAAACGGAAAAGAGTGACTAAAGTAAATGTTGGTCCCTTAGAAGATGAGAAGGGGGATTTAATAATGGGAAATGTGGAAATGGCTGAGACCTTAAACAATTATTTTGCTCCGGTCTTCACAGTGGAAGACACAAAAACCATGCCAAAAATTGCTGGTCACAGGAATGTGGGAAGGGAGGACCTTGAGACAATCACTATCACTAGGGGGGTAGTGCTGGACAGGCCAATGGGACTCAAGGTAGACAAGTCACCTGGTCCTGATGAAATGCATCCCAGGGTATTAAAAGAGATGGTGGAAGTTATAGCAGATGCATTCGTTATAATCTACCCAAATTCTCTGGACTCTGGGGAGGTACCAGCGGATTGGAAAGCAGCTAATGTAATGCCTCTGTTTAAAAAAGGGGGCAGACAAAAGGCAGGTAACTATAGGCCGGTTAGTTTAACATCTGTAGTGGGGAAAATGCTTGAAACTATCATTAAGGAAGAAATAGCGGGACATCTAGATAGGAATAGTGCAATCAAGCAGACGCAGCATGGATTCATGAAGAGGAAATCATGTTTAACTAATTTACTGGAATTCTTTGAGGATATAACAAGCATGGTGGATAGAGGTGTACCGATGGATGTGATGTATTTAGATTTCCAAAAGGCATTCGATAAGGTGCCACACAAAAGGTTACTGCAGAAGATAAAGGTACACGGAGTCAGAGGAAATGTATTAGCATGTATAGAGAATTGGCTGGTTAACAGAAAGCAGGGAGTCGGGATAAATGGGTCCTTTTCGGGTTGGAAATCGGTGGTTAGTGGTGTGCCACAGGGATCGGTGCTGGGACCACAACTGTTTACAATATACATAGATGACCTGGAAGAGGGGTCAGAGTGTAGTGTAACAAAATTTGCAGATGACATAAAGATTAGTGGGAAAGCGGGTTGTGTAGAGGACACAGAGAGGCTGCAAAGAGATTTCGATAGGTTAAGCGAATGGGCTAAGGTTTGGCAGATGGAATACAATGTCTGAAAGTGTGAGGTCATCCACCTTGGGAAAAAAACAGTAAAAGGGAATATTATTTGAATGGGGAGAAATTACAACATGCTGCGGTGCAGAGGGACCTGGGAACCTTGTGCATGAATCCCAAAATGTTAGTTTGCAGGTGCAGCAGGTAATCAGGAAGGTGAATGGAATGTTGGCCTTCATTGCGAGAGGGATGGAGTACAAAAGCAGGGAGGTCCTGCTGCAACTGTGTAGGGTATTGGTGAGGCCGCACCTGGAGTACTGCGTGCAGTTTTGGTCACCTTACTTAAGTGAGGATATACTAGCTTTGGAGGGGGTACAGAGACGATTCACTAGGCTGATTCTGGAGATGACGGGGTTACCTTATGATGATAGATTGAGTAGACTGGGTCTTTACTCGTTGGAGTTCAGAAGGATGAGGGGTGATCTTATAGAAACATTTAAAATAATGAAAGGGATAGACAAGATAGAGGCAGAGAAGTTGTTTCTACTGGTCGGGGAGACTGGAACTAGGGGGCACAGCCTCAAAATACGGGGGAGCCAATTTAAAACCGAGTTGAGAAGGAATTTCTTCCCCCAGAGGGTTGTGAATCTATGGAATTCTCTGCCCAAGGAAGCAGTTGAGGCTAGCTCATTGAATGTATTCAAGTCACAGATAGATAGATTTTTAACCAATAAGGGAATTAAGGGTTACGTGGAGCGGGCAGGTAAGTGGAGCTGAGTCCACGGCCAGATCAGCCATGATCTTGTTGAATGGCGGAGCAGGCTCGAGGGGCTAGATGGCCTACTCCTGTTCCTAATTCTTATGTTCTTATGTTCTTATTATGAAACCATTTTTTGGACACAAATTTCCTGCTGGTTCTGCTTAGCGGCCAGGTAGTCCATCTGGCATAAAGGGTAACAATGGACCAGTATTGAGCTTTCAATTTCCTTTCTCATGCAAGCAATAACTAAATCCAGGGCTCAAGGTTGGAGAAAGCCAGTCCACTGTGAGGCCAGATAGCAGTAATAACAACGTGCCGCTCAATTTTCCTTTATGATTGTCATTGCTGCAGTTGCAGACACAAGTGGAGGAAGTGCATCCGGGAGGGCGCTGAGCACCTCGAGTCTCGTCGTTGAGAGCATGCAGAACTCAAGCGCAGGCAGCGGAAAAAGCGTGCGGCAAACCAGTCCCTCCCACCCCTTCCCTCAACAACTATCTGTCCTACTGTGACTGAGACTGTGGTTCTCGTATTGGACTGTTCAGCCACCTAAGAACTCATTTTAAGAGTGGAAGCAAGTCTTACTCGATTCCGAGGGACTGCCTATGATGATGAGATACAAGATAAGTTAGAAGTTGATCTAATCCCTACCAATCAATAAAAGTTCTGTCAACAGTAGGACAGTACGCACAGAACAAACAGTACCTTAATTATACTTTTCAAAAGATAAAATGCTACAAAGTATAATCCAGTAATCTTTGTCCATGTTACAAATTTTATGTATGCCATTCTGACAAGTACATAATGATTCCAGTGATGCATATGGAATTATTTCTAATTAAATCTTGGTCACCAAGACAAATAGTCTGGATTCTTCAGTGGCCCAATTTAAAGTGGAGCAGGATAGCAGTGATGAATGAGGTAAAATGTGGTGGTGAGGCCGACAATCACCTCAATGCCTCAATCTGGATTACCCACCCCTGCCGGGATCACTGCCTCTTCCACGTCCGCTGCCTGCAAATGTTAGCAGGCTCTCAGGACATGGGTCCCTGATGTATTTTCCTGACGTCCGCTCCAATTGCCGATGGTTCGCCAGACTGCCGTGTGGAAGGTGGCACTAGGCCCTGGGAAGCAGCAGTAACTATTCTGAGGTATCCCCCATGGCAAGACAGAGCCCTGTAGCAGTCTCTCTCCCTCAAATCTGGCCCTCTGTTTCCTTCTTGGATAGGCCAACGCAAACATTTTCAGATCCCTTCTGCCATTTTTAATGCCCAGCTATCTTTTCTGGCACTGCACTGCATCAGGATTTTGTGACCAAGAACTGGTCGCCTTCTAGATAGTGGGAATTCTGTTGGGAATGCATCATGCATCTTCAGTGACCACCAACCCAAGGAAATGGGTTAGGACTGGGGCAGAGGAGCAGGCGGAAGTCTCTCCCTGATAGCACTGCTCCACGAAAAGGGGAATCCAGCCCAATGTCACTTTATGAGGAGCCAGGTGACTGAGCATTACTGATAATTTAACACAATAAAGAAAGCAAGACATTCAATTCAGTAAGCTCAATGTGAAATTGTCACATTTTACCATTGATTCAGGCATTTGAATCAAATAAATGTGAGGCATTTCCTGTTTGATTGCAGTTGTGGAACTGATGTGGAATTTGCCCTTGCATGCGTTACAAATGTGAATTTCTGGTGTGGAGCCTCACCTTCCAGGAGTGCCTGTTGCAAAGTCGGATGTGTAACCCTACAATTTTGTGTCCATTAACAACAATTACTACAACAACAACTTACATTTATATAGGGCTAGATTTTACACTTTTTTTGCATGCATAACTTAACATCCATTTTACCGTTGAAATGACGTAGAATGCCCAGATGTCGCCCATTTAGCCACAAAATGGAAACGGCTGGCCATTTTTCGGACACTTAACGCCAATGTTACTTTCCCCATGTGCGTAACATCGGGAAAAACTAATACTGCCCGCCCACTTTTTTTGGGTGGAATTATTAGAATAGGTGAAACCATAATATCACCCAGGGTTACTTTCCGCACATAATTAACGCCAAGATTTAATAATGCCGACCGCCCACTTTATTTTATTGTAAAGATCAGATTTGCCGAAACTAACACCCGGGAGATCGCCCAGCGTCACTTTTACCACCTCGCACACATCTCGCCCACAATATCACTCGATCCAAAAAACGCCCGGTCAAAGTGGAACTAACCGGACGCCATGTTCTAAATCACATGTCGCATCATTTAAAAGGCTGCTCTGCTTCAACCTCGAGGGAGTTCGGATGTACTCTGGAGGTCTTTGAAGGTGATGTGAACATCTGAACAAACATCTTTATTATACTGTGGACAATTGGAATTTAATAGGTGTCTTCATCGGGACATTCATTCTGTGTGATCAATCGGTGGAAAATGGATAGCTATTGCAATGGGGCCTGTCCTTTCTCACCCTCTCTTGATGACCAATTACATGCTGCAGACTCGAGATGGCAGAAGATACGCTCCATAGCATTGTGTGCCCAATGTAAGACGTGCCAGACTGATGAGGAGGACCGGACGTTACACCCTCCGCAAGTAGAAACATAGAAACATAGAAAATAGGTGCAGGAGTAGGCCATTCGGCCCTTCGAGCCGGCACCACCATTTAATAAGATCATGGCTGATCATTCCTTCAGTACCCCTTTCCTGCTTTCTCTCCATACCCCTTGATCCTTGATCCCTTTAGCCGTAAGGGCTATATCTAACTCCCTCTTGAATATATCCAATGAACTGCCATCAACAATTCTCTGCGGCAGGGAATTCCACAGGTTAAAAACTCTCTGAGTGAAGAAGTTTCTCCTCATCTTAGTCCTAAATGGCCTGCCCCTTATCCTAAGACTGTGTCCCCTGGTTCTGGACTTCCCCAACATCGGGAACATTCTTCCCGCATCTAACCTGTCCAGTCCCGTCAGAATTTTATATGTTTCTGTGAGATCCCCTCTCATCTTTCTAAACTCCAGTGTATAAAGGCCCAGTTGATCCAGTCTCTCCTCATATTTCAGTCCTGCCATCCCTCGAATCAGTCTGGTGAACCTTCGTTGCACTCCCTCAATAGCAAGAATGTCCTTCCTCAGATTAGGAGACCAAAACTGAACACAATATTCCAGGTGGGGCCTCACCAAGGCCCTGTACAACTGCAGTAAGACTTCTCTGCTCTTATACTCAAATCCCCTTGCTATGAAGGCCAACATACCATTTGCCTTGTTCACCGCCTGCTGCACCTTGGGAAGAAGCGGTCTTACCTCAACTTGCCCGACATCATCTGCCTTTGGAGACTGCACTTCCACAAAGAGGTTATCACTGAGGTATGCCAGCTCATAAGGGGAGATGTGCAGCCTGCCAGCATCATCAGTACTGCACTGTCTGTCGCGGTCAAGGTCACCGTGGAACTGTCGTTCTACACTTTGGGTTCTTTTCAGGCCTCAGCTGGCGACATTTGCTCTATGTCTCAGCATGCCACACATTGCTGCATTAGACAGGTAACTGAAGCCCTGTACGCATGCAGGATGGATTTTATCAGCTTCCCTATGACAAGGGAGGCTCAGACTGAGAGGGCTCTCGGATTCTACAGAATTGCTAACTTCCCCAAGGTGCAGGGAGCAATAGACTGTACGCACATCGTGATGCGGGCACCTTTTCAGGATGCAGAGATTTTCAGGAACCGCAAGGGATTCCACTCACTGAATGTCCAACTCGTTGTCGACCACCAGCAAATTAAACTGGTAGTGAATGCTAAATTTCCGGGCAGCATCCATGATGCTCACATCCTGTGTGAGAGCACTGTATCTGACTTGTTTAACAATCAGCCACAAGGTCAATGCTGGATGCTTGGTGACAAAGCATATGGCCTTGCCACCTGGCTGATGAACCCCCTGCGTGACGCTCACACCAAAGCCGAGAGGCGATACAATGAGAGCCACAGAGCAACTCGCAATATCATGGAGAAAACCATTGGAGTGCTTAAGCAGCGCTTTAGATGCCTGGACCACTCAGGAGGCGAGCTCCAATACCACCCTGAGCAGGTAGCTCAATTCATGGTGGTGTGCTCCATACTGCACAACTTGGCTATCAGGAGGGGACAAGAATTGTCAGAAGGGTCTGCAGAGAGAGGAAGAGGAGGACGAGGAGGTGGACGCTGACATCGGGCCACACAATCAGGCTGATGCTGATGCCCCCCCTCCCCCTCCCCCCGTAGACCACATGAAAAGGCCCGTGGTGGCATGATAGCTGCAAGACTCTTATGTCAGGAGCTCATAAATGAGCGCTTTGCCTGAAAGTTGATGGTATTTACAAGGCTGACACACTGCTGGGTGTGTCGGTGATAGACCAATGATGTACATCACCTTGGTGACAGTTAAAGTTTAAGTTGATTGAAGTTAAGTGTTATTATACCCTTTGATGTTAAGGAATCACCAGTGTGTAACGGTGCAGCTATCTGAGCCAATGCGCAACAAGGTTTTGTTGTATAAAAAACATTTAAACCGACTATTTGTCTGAAATTATAAGTATTTCTGTAAAAACCAACCCTTCATCTCCACCCCCCCCCCCCCCGACTTCTCATCCCCACCTCTACCCCTTCCCCTTCCCCTCCTGACTCCAAGCCGCCTGGCCGAGGAACTCCTCAGACTCTGCTTCAGTGGGGGGGGGGGGGGGGAGGTGGGGGATAACGGCCGAACCACTGCTTTGACGGACACGGGAGAGGATGGTCCTGAGGTGGGAACGTGCTCCAAGCCAGAAGCAAGATGTTGCTCCTGGCTCTCATGTGTCGTTGGGAATGGGGACGCGGCACTGTACCCCACTGCACTCCGGGACCACTGGGAACCCTCTGCCACCAGTATTCCTAGCTAGCAGCTCCAGGGCCAACTCCATCCCTTCCATGTTATATATTATTTGTTGGACAAAAACTCGGTGCCAACTATGTTCTTGGTGCTTAGTAGGCTTTTTGCTGCTGGTGAATCTCACTCGTGCCTCCCACAACAGGCAAAAAAGCACACACCACACCCGCACACGCTTTCAGTCATCTCTGCTCCCTCTCCTCTTCTGCGTATGTGATGATGACCCCTGACCTCCTGAATGGCGGGAAACGAGCGTTGCCATGCCGTTGCGAAGGATGGCGACAATTTACGGCAGAAGGTCAGAGAGATTTAATGTTAATGCCCATTTCATATCGATCATGGTAACACCCAATTTCAAAAATAGAGATTAGGGGCTTTGAGAATGGGCGACAAGCGAGCGCTCTGAAAACCCATTTTTACTGCCCATACCGGAAATAATGCCTATTTTTGGGCAATCTGCATAAAAGTGTAAAATCTAGCCCATAGTGCCTTTAATAATAGTCCAAAAGTACTTCACAGGAACGTTAACAAACAAATTTTTAAACGGAGTCACATAAGGAGATATTAGGACAGATAACCAAAAGCTGGGTCAAAGACTTGGGTTTTAATGAGTGTCTTAAAGGAGGTAGAGAGGTTTAGGAAGGTAATTCCAGAGCATTGGTCCTAAGCAGCTGAAAGCATGGCCACCAATGTTGGAGTGATTAAAATCGGGGATAAGTGAGAGGCCAGAATTGGAGGAGCGCAGATATCTCAGAGAGTTGTAGGGTTGGAGGAGCTTACAGAGATAGGGACAGGCGAGGCCATGGAGGGATTTGAAAACAATGATGAGATTTTTTAAACTGAGTGTTGCAAGGCTGAGAGCCAATATAACTCAGCGAGCACAAGGGTAAAGGATGAACAGGACTTGGTGCAAGTTAGGATATGGGCAGCAGTGTTTTGAATGACCTCAAGTTTATGCAGGATAGGAGATGAGAGCCATCCAGGAGAGCATTGGAATAGTTAAGTCTAAAGATAACAAAAGGCATGGATGAGAGCATCAGCAGCAGATGAGCTGAGGCAGGGGCTGAGTCAGCGATGTTACGGAGGTGGAGTTAGGCAGTCTTGGGGTTGTCGCAGATATGTGGTCAGAAGCTCATCTCAGGATCAAATACGACACCATACGGTCTGGTTCCACCTCAGATGGTTGCCAGGGAGAGGGATGGAGTTGGTGGCTCGTGAATGGAGTTTGAAGTGGGGACCGAAGACAATAGCTTTGATCTTTCTAATGTTTAGTTGGAGGAAATTTCTGCTCATCCTGTACTGGATGCTGGGCAAACAGTGTGACAAATCAAAGACAGTGGAGGGTATCGAGAGAGGTGGTGGTGAGGTAGAGCTGCGTGTCATCAGCGTGCATGTGGAACCTGACCTCACACTTTCCCTTACATTCCTTGATCTGCTATTTGTACTTAACGTGAATTGAGTTTCATTTTCTGTTACTTCAGATTGTGACATTAATCTAAAATTGATGGTACTTTCTAGGAACAGGGATCTGATTTATGGATTTTTTTTTTCTTTTTAAGAATCCCATTCGCACAACGATAATTACTTTCCTTTTACCCGCATTGAATACTTTTGCAATTGTAATATGAAAATATTGAAGCTCATGATAGGTAGAACTGAATACCCAGATGTTGACGGATACCCCAACTCCCAGCTCTGACCTTGGCCCTTAGAAACAGTCCTGGCAGTGTTTAATACATAGTAACCATGCTGAAAAATGTGCATTTGTAGATGTCAGATGAAGCTATGATCTAGCTCGGTTGTATTGGCAGGGCACAGATGAACATTTTACGGCAGAAGGTCAGAGAGATTTAACGCTAACGCCCATTTCCTATCGCTCGTGGTAACACCCAATTTCAAAAATGGAGACTAGGGGCTTTGAGAATGGGTGACAAGCCAGCGATCTGAAACCCATTTTTACCGCCCATGCCGGAAATAACGCCTATTTTTGGGCGATCTGCACAAAAGTGTAAAATCTAGCCCATAGTGCCTTTAATAATAGTCCAAAGGCACTTCACTGGAATGTTAAGAAACAAATTTTTACACGGAGTCACATAAGGAGATATTAGGACAGGTGACCAAAAGCTGGGTCAAAGAGATAGGTTTTAATGAGTGTCTTAAAGGAGGACAGCAGGTAGAGAGGTTTAGGAAGGTAATTTCAGAGCATTGGTCCTAAGCAGCTGAAGGCACGGTCACCAATCTTGGAGTGATTAAAATCAGGGATACGTGAGAGGCCAGAATTGGAGGAGCGCAGATATCTCAGAGGGTTGTAGGGTTGTAGGAGGTTACAGAGATAGGGAGAGGCAAGGCCATGGAGGGATTTGAAAACAATGATGAGATTTTTTTTAAATGAGGCGTTGCAAGACTGAGAGCCAATATAACTCAGCGAGCACAGGGATGAAGGATGACCGGGACTTGGTGCAAGTTAGGATATGGGCAGCAGAGTTTTGAATGATCTCAAGTTTATGCAGGATAGGAGATGGGAGGACATCCAGGAGAGCATTGGAATAGTTAAGTCTAAAGATAACAAAAGGCATGGATGAGAGTTTCAGCAGCAGATGAGCTGAGGCAGGGGCTGAGTCGGCGATGTTACGGAGGTGGAGTTAGGCAGTCTTGGGGTTGACGCGGATATGTGGTCAGAAGCTCATCTCAGGATCAAATACGACACCATACGGTCTGGTTCCACCTCAGACGGTTGCCAGGGAGAGGGATGGGGTTGGTGGTTCGGGAATGGAGTTTGAAGTGGGGACCGAAGACAATAGCTTTGATCTTTCTAATGTTTAGTTGGAGGAAATTTCTGCTCATCCAGTACTGGATGCTGGGCAAACAGTGTGACAAATCAAAGACAGTGGAGGGTATTGAGAGAGGTGGTGGTGAGGTAGAGCTGCGTGTCATCAGAGTGCATGTGGAACCTGACCTCACACTTTCCCTTACATTCCTTGATCTGCTATTTGTACTTAACGTGAATTGAGTTTCATTTTCTGTTACTTCAGATTGTGACATTAATCTAAAATTGATGGTACTTTCTAGGAACAGGGATCTGATTTATGGATTTTTTTTTTCTTTTTAAGAATCCCATTCGCACAACGATAATTACTTTCCTTTTACCCGCATTGAATACTTTTGCAATTGTAATATGAAAATATTGAAGCTCATGATAGGTAGAACTGAATACCCAGATGTTGACGGATACCCCAACTCCCAGCTCTGACCTTGGCCCTTAGAAACAGTCCTAGCAGTGTTTAATACATAGTAACCCTGCTGAAAAATGTGCATTTGTAGATGTCAGATGAAGCTATGATCTAGCTCGATTGTATTGGCAGAGCACAGATGAACATTTTACGGCAGAAGGTCAGAGAGATTTAACGCTAACGCCCATTTCATATCGCTCGTGGTAACACCCAATTTCAAAAATGGAGACTAGGGGCTTTGAGAATGGGTGACAAGCCAGCGATCTGAAACCCATTTTTACCGTCCATGCTTATTTTTGGGCGATCTGCACAAAAGTGTAAAATCTAGCCCATAGTGCCTTTAATAATAGCCCAAAGGCACTTCACAGGAATGTTAAGAAACAATTTTTACACGGAGTCACATAAGGAGATATTAGGACAGATGATTAAAAGTTGGGTCAAAGAGATAGGTTTTAATGAGTGTCTTAAAGGAGGACAGCAGGTAGAGAGGTTTAGGAAGGTAATTCCAGAGCATTGGTCCTAAGCAGCTGAAGGCACGGTCACCAATCTTGGAGTGATTAAAATCGGGGATACGTGAGAGGCCAGAATTGGAGGAGCGCAGATATCTCAGAGGGTTGTAGGGTTGTAGGAGGTTACAGAGATAGGGAGAGGCAAGGCCATGGAGGGATTTGAAAACAACGATGATATTTTTAAAACTGAGGCGTTGCAAGACTGAGAGCCAATATAACTCAGCGAGCACAGGGGTGAAGGATGAACGGGACTTGGTGCAAGTTAGGATATGGGCAGCAGAGTTTTGAATGACCTCAAGTTTATGCAGGATAGGAGATGAGAGGACATCCAGGAGAGCATTGGAATTGTTAAGTCTAAAGATAACAAAAGGCATGGATGAGAGTTTCAGCAGCAGATGAGCTGAGGCAGGGGCTGAGTCGGCGATGTTACGGAGGTGGAGTTAGGCAGTCTTGGGGTTGACGCGGATATGTGGTCAGAAGCTCATCTCAGGATCAAATACGACACCATACGGTCTGTTTCCACCTCAGACGGTTGCCAGGGAGAGGGATGGAGTTGGTGGTTCGGGAATGGAGTTTGAAGTGGGGACCGAAGACAATAGCTTTGATCTTTCTAATGTTTAGTTGGAGGAAATTTCTGCTCATCCAGTACTGGATGCTGGGCAAACAGTGTGACAAATCAAAGACAGTGGAGGGTATCGAGAGAGGTGGTGGTGAGGTAGAGCTGCGTGTCATCAGCGTGCATGTGGAACCTGACCTCACACTTCCCCTTACATTCCTTGATCTGCTATTTGTACTTAACGTGAATTGAGTTTCATTTTCTGTTACTTCAGATTGTGACATTAATCTAAAACTGATGGTATTTTCTAGGAACAGGAATCTGATTTATGGATTTTTTTGTTCTCTTTAAGAATCCCATTCGCACAATGATAATTACTTTCCTTTTACCCACATTGAATACTTTTGCAATTGTAATATGAAAATATTGAAGCTCATGATAGGTAGAACTGAATACCCAGATGTTGACGGATACCCCAACTCCCAGCTCTGACCTTGGCCCTTAGAACCAGTCCTGGCAGTGTTCAATACATAGTAACCCTGATGAAAAGTGTGCATTTGTAGATGTCAGATGAAGCTATGATCCAGCTGGGCTGTATTGGCAGATCACAGATGAACAATTTACCAATATCCATTGTCTAGGACAGTTGGACAAGGTTCTGGAAGGACTCTATCCTGATATGAATCTGCCTTTAGGGGAAGAAGGCAGGAAAACTGTGCAAAGACATAAATCAGTACAAATCTATTTTTTGTAAAAGTAATTGTATTGTAGGTGGACTACAATTAAATCTAGGTAACTGGAAGTTAGAGATCTATCTTTTTCAATTCCAACATTTTTCCATTTATAATGCTGCAATCTGGCTTGCAATTATGTCTCTGCAATGAGTTTTTAATCTTTTCCATCATTTGACGCTTCCTCCAATTTCCAGATGTTTCAGATAAAACTGGGGGGATACAATGTTAAAATAAACTTTTGGCTTCTTTACCTAATTCTCTGCGTGACGTCAAAGATAAGAACCCCACACTGGTCATCTTTAGGAAGAGGAGCCATTGGCAGAGATGCTTGCGGCTCCCTTCAGCAGTCTGTTAAAGTCACATTCATCCCTTTAACTTTGTACAGTCTTCCTCTTAATAGACAAATGGGGCTAGACTTTCCACTTCACATCACCTATATATCCCCCAAAACGGAACTCTATCGCCCATTTTGACCAAAAAGTGGAAACGAGGCCAGAAACATCGCCGGAAAATTAAGCCCCCAAGTTTCGGTTCACTTCGCCGAACTGATCGCTGAGGTGATCGCCCGTAAATTGCCCATCCCAACTTTCGGCACATTGCCAGTACTTCGCCGGGCTGATCGTTCACCGAGAACATCGCTGGATAATAATTGCTTTGCCCGGGCCTTCCTCATCGAAATTGGCAGTACGGACGGCATTTTGAATTTCGGAGGAAGGGAGGTGGCAGCAAAAAAACTGCAGCTGAGATATTTATTAGTTATTTAAGGCTATTTTACAGATCAATTGACTCAGATTTATACTTATATTTCATTGTACAATTGTAGCTTAGTACATTATGCATTTTTTAAACAGCAAAGTGCATTTATAATAAGTGAAACAAATTATTGCTAGTGATGGGGCCTATGCTTTCTGTGCCATTACGCGCAACGCTCACATGTTGGTTTCTGAAAGGATCAATTGAAGAGGTGGCAGAGTAATGTGTAGACAGAGACAGAGGAGAGAGGAGGCGAGCATACAACCAACGAAGATATTGGAAAAGCAATCTTACCTCAACTTGTCTGAAAATATGTGTCTTAAGAGGCTGCGCTTCCGGAAGGAGGTCATCGATGAGATTTGCGAGCTTGTCAAGGGGGATTTGCAGCCTTCCAGCACCATCAGAACCGCATTGTCCGTTGAGGTAAAGAATACTGCAGCACTAGCCTTCGGGATCCTTTCAGACTTCAGCTGGCAACATCTGTCATATCTCTCAGCACGCCACATACTGTTACATTCGGCAGGTAACTGAAGCCCTTTACGCTCACAGAATGAACTTTATAAGCTTCCCCATGACCAGGGAGGCACAGACCGAGATGGCTTTGGGTTTCTCCAGAATAGCAGACTTCCCCAAAGTGCAGGGAGCAATAGACTGCATGCACATCGCGCTGAAAGCGCCTTTACAGAATGCAGAGGTGTTTTGTAACAGAAAGGGATTCCACTCCCTAAATGTGCAGCTTGCTGTTGACCACAGCCAACTCATTCTGACAGTTAATGCTACATTTCCTGGCAGCATTCATGATGTGCACATCCTACGTGAGAATGCTATCTCTGACCTGTTTATCAATCAGCCAGAAGTTCACGGTTGGATGCTGGGAGATAAGGGATATGGCCTTGCCAGCTGGCTGATGACCCCACTGTGTAATCCCGTCACTGAAGCAGAGAGACGTTACAACAAAAGCCACATTGCGACACGGAACATCGTCGAGAAGACAATTGGAGTCCTAAAGCAGCGCTTCAGATGCCTGGACCACTCTGGTGGCCGCCTACAGTACCACCCTGACCAGGTTGCTGAGTTTATTGTGGTGTGTTGTATGCTACATAACCTAGCAATGAGGAGAGGACAGCAAATGCCTGATGGGGCTGCAGGTCCACCTCCAGAAGGAGGGGAGACAAAAGAGCCAACCGGCGAGGAGCAAGAGGAGGAGGAAGAGGAGGAGCAGGAGGAAGAGGAGGCTGGTGAGGACCTCGGGAAGAACAGCGTGGCGATGTAGCCATGGTCCTACCACTCCTCTGCCAGACGAGCAGTACCCCATGGGAATTACGTGGCCGCAAAGCTGTTGCGGCAGCAGCTGATAAAGGAACGCTTTGCATGAACTTACATTGGGGATCATCACATTTAGATTTAGATTAACAATTACGGTTATACAAAAGTTGCATTTGCATTGAGTTACGTTGAGTTATGTTTTAGCCTTGCCTGCACTGGCCTGGCATTTGTAGTGCAGCATTTGCATTAATGCTTAACTTAAGTAATGTTATTACAAGAGAATAAAGATGTTAAATTATTCAGAGTGCCTAATTTAACTAACCTTATTAGAGAATGCACAACAATTGTTAAAATCATTAACAAAATTTATTGCAAACAGAATTCTTTTCAAACACCCTCCTCCCCATCCACCCACCCGCAAACCCCCCCCACCCGCCCTGCCTCCCCCGCAACTATGAACAAACATTTTAAACAATTTAACATACAATGAACAATGAACAACTTGGCAGTAAAAAAAACTACGTGAAACTTTCCAAAACAAATCCCCCTCCCTACCTACGGCCATGTTTCCCTCCAGGTCGTTTACACCCCGCGTGTATTAACCCCACCCGTCCGTTTTGGTCCCTGCACCCGAGATGAAGCTGGCATGGAGCGGGCGATGGCAAGACTTCCTGCCATGGTGGAGGTGTTGGTGTGGAAGACAGAGCGGGCTGCTCGTCTTCCGAGTCAAGAGGAACTGTCTCCTCCGTACCCGCCTGAGTGCTTGGGTTCGACTTTGAATTAACACGACACCTTGGGGTGCAGCACCATGTTCCGCCAGCAGCGCATGCCGAAGGGCGGTCTGTTTACGCACCCCTTCCAGTGTCTGCTGTGCTACCTCCAGTAGCTCGGCTTGCACAGCAGACACCCGTGAAAAGTCATGCACGTACTGAGTGAACCCCTGGATAAGCTCGCAACCGATCGCGACCGTCTCTGAACACAGGGACATCAGGCCCACCAACTGACCATCCGAGGGAGGTGATTGCTGACCTCACTGACCCAACCTCCGTGGGGTCAACGAGCGCACTATATTGTGCCCTGGCATTGCCGGCTGCACACCGCTTGGTCCCGGTGCCTCTTCGCTCTCAACGGAGATGACTGCAGCTTCATCCCCCCCACCCCCCTGCACTATTGTTGTATCATGCTGGTGATCCTCCTGCTCCTCCTCCTCCTCTTCCTCTTTGAGTCGGAGTTCATCGAACACCAACAACTCCTCCTCCTCCTCCTCCTCCTTTTCCTCAGGTGGTGATGGTGCAGGTGAAGTTTGGAGCTCGACCAGGGTCTCAGGATGACGTTGAAAACACAAAGCAGCTTATCCCAGAGCTTATTAGAACATAGCGGTGAACATTAACGAGAGACGTTACATATCAATACTTTTCACTATCCCAGAAAGCTGTAGCGGCTACATTCCCTGCTTCTTAAGCACAAGGGCTGCATACATTCATGCATGACATGACATGACATGACATCATTAGTATATCATAAGTATATTACAACTTTATGGCATATTGCATTATAATTACAGGACATTACATTAGTTAGTTAGTTAAGTTTTTAATTCTGTTTTTAATATTGTTTGACACATTGCACATTACTCACGAGACGCATGGCTGGGCTCCGCCAGACCGCGGGTGGTGGCCGAACGGCTTTCATGTCCCACCAGTGCGGCCACACACTCCTCCAGGTCAGTTAAAGGCTGCAGCTGAGTAGAGCACGCCCCACCCGGTGCGCCTCTGCTCAGCCCGGTTGCTAGATAACTTCTTCTGCAAATAAGAAAAGAGCATAGCATAAGCTAATTGACTAGGTACTATCATGAAGTCATAACAGTTTAAAACATTACGTAATGCTGCTTTACATAATACATTTATGAATGCCAAACTTAAATACAAGACAGGAGATTCATTGTTCTAATTAAAACATAGCATCAGTAAAACATAAAATGCAACTTACTCTTGCTGCCGCGACCAAGCTATTCCAGCGTTTTCGGCACTGGTCTGCCCCCCTCGCCTCATGGGATGCCAAGGAGACGACATCAGCGATCTTGGCCTATATTTTTCTATATACACGGGATGGGGGTTTCCTATGCACACCCCGAGTTAGTTGTCGCCACCGGGAATGAACCTCATTCACCAAGGCCTCATTGGCCTCATCGCTAAAGGGCTTTGCCGTCTTTCTCTCCCCCTCAGCTTCCTGATGGCTTTCTGACATTTTTGAAATTTAATTATAATTATAATTATAACTATTATAAAGTTTGTCCTGTTTTAATCTCTCCTCTCTGTCTCTGCCTTCCTCCTCTCTCTCTATCCTCTCTCTCTCTCTCTCTCTCTCTCTGCCCCTCCCTGTGCTTTCTGCGCATGTGTGGATGAGCCTTGACCTCCCAAAATGCAGGAAAGCCAGTTGGCCGGAAAAAAAACCCCACACATGCGCAGAAGCCTGTTGCGAGGGAAGATTTTGCCTTCCGCATCGCTGGCCGTTCGCTGGGCGAACGTCACATCGCTGACCTTTCAGATCGCCCATTTCACATCGCTGGCCTATCGCCGAGAGGAAAATTGCTCAAAAAAAAATAGCTGATGTTCCAGCAATCAGTAAGGCTGAGACGTTGTACATTGGGCGATGGCCAGCAAAGTGGAAAGTCCAGCCCCCGGTTTCTAAAAGAAAAAGATGCTGTCTGTCTTGGGAAAAATTCTTGACAGGTGTTACTGTCTCTCCTTTTAGAGTATTTTGTAAATAAAGCCATCCTGGGACAAAGGGCTTGCTGTGTTTGCTAATTATGGAATCTGTAGAAACATATGGGCCCAAGTTTCGAGCCGCGCCTAGAACGGCGCAGTCCCGAACTGGACGCCCGTTTTTCGTGCCACAAAGTGCGCCTAAAAAAAACCTCCGTATTCTCCACCTCCCTGCAGGTCCTCTGGCCCTCGGCGCAGCGCGAGCTGTAGGGGGCGGAGCCAGGTCCCTGCGCTGAAAACAGTGCCGGGACCTCTGCAAATGCGCGCTACAGTGGGCACGCAAGTGCAGTAGCTCCAGGCGCCCGAAACTGTGTGGGAGGGGCCCGAAGCACGCAGCCCCTAGCCCTGGCCCAATGGCCTCACTGGGGCTGCGTGAATAAGGCTCCTCCCACGGCCAGCTCCTGCTTCCTCCCGACCCGACTCGACTCCCGCTTCCCGCCCCCCCCCCCCCGCCCCCGCCCCCGGACCGGACCCGACACCCCCTCCCCCCCACCCCGCCCGCGGAGCGGACCCGACACTCGCCCTCCCCCACCCCCCGCCCCCGGACCGGACCCGACACCCGCTCCCCCCCCGCCCCCGGACCGGACCCGACACCCGCTCCCCCCGCCCCCCCGCCCCCGGACCGGATCCGACACCCGCTCCCCCCCCCCCCCGCCCCCGGACCGGATCTGACAACCGCTCCCTCCCCCCCGCCCCCGGACCGGATCCGACACCCGCTCCCCCCCGCCTCCAGACTGGATCCGACCTGACCTCCCTCCCCCCGACCTGACCTCCCTCTCCCTCCCTCCCCCCGACCTGAAGTCTCGGGCCCGGCCCGTTCAGCCTCCCTCCCCCTTCTCCTACCCCCCAACCCCCCCCAATCTCCTTCCCCCCCACTCCCCCAATCTCATTCCCCCCGCAATCTCCTTCCCCCCAATCTCCTTTCCACCCCATCTCTTTTCTTCCCCTTCTACCCCACTTCTCCCCCTCCCCCTTCTCCCCCCCCTCTCCCCATCCCTCCCTCTTCTCCCCCCTCCGCCTTCTCCCCCTTCCGTCCCCCTTCTCCCCTTCCCTCCCCCTTCTCCCCTTCCCTCCCCCTTCCCTCCCTCTGCTCCCCCCCTCTCTCCCTCTATCCCCCTCCCCTCGCTGTCAGAAACACTGACAGACAGAGAATGAGAGACACACAGACAGACAGAGAGATAGAGACACTGACAGAGACACATTGAGGGGGGCATCCCAGCACGCTGTTGGAGGGCTCCCGGTGCTGCAGTCGGTAAGTAGAAAATGTTTTATTTATTGATTTTTTTTAAAATAATTTCTTCTTAATTTTTTTTGATTGATTTATTGGTTGATTTATTGATGTATTTATCATTTATTATTGATGATGGCTCTTTATTTGTAAAACTGAAGTGTTTAATGTTTGTAAACTTCCCTTTAAACCCCCCCCCACCATTCCCTACGCCTGATTTGTAACCTACGCCTGATTTTCTAAAGTGTTGACAAGGTTTTTTCGAGCATACAAAAATCTTCACTTACTCCATTCTAAGTTAGTTTGGAGTAAGTTTTCACTCACGAAAATTTGAAATCAGGCGTAAGTGGCCGGACACGCCCCCTTTTGAAAAGGAAATTCTGTTCCAAAGTGAAACTGTTCTAACTGACGAGAACTGGAGCAAACTAAATGACAAGAATTCCGATTTCTAAGATACTCCGTTCTACACCAGTTGCTCCTAAAAATCAGGAGCAAATCATGTGGAAACTTGGGGCCATAGAAACATAGAAAATAGGTGCAGGCGTAGGCAATTCGGACTTCAAGCCTGCACCACCATTCAATAAGATCATGGCTGATCATTCGCCTCAGTACCCCTTTCCTGCTTTCTCTCCATACCCCTTGAACCCCTTAGCCCTAAGGGCCATATCTAACTCCCTCTTGAATATATCCAACAAACTGGCATCAACAACTCCCTGCGGTAGAGAATTCCACAGATTAACAACTCTCTGAGTGAAGAAGTTTCTCCTCATCTCAGTCCTAAATGGCTTACCCCTTATACTTAGTCTGTGTCCTCTGGTTCTGGACTTCACCAACCTCGGGAACATTCTTCCTGCATCTAACCTGTCCAGTCCCGTCAGAATTTTATATGTTTCTATGAGATCCCCTCTCATCCTTCTAAACTCCAGTGAATACAAGCCCAGTTGATCTAGTCTCTCCTCATAGGTCAGTCCTGCCATCCTGGGAATCAGTCTGGTGAACCTTCGCTGCACTCCCTCAATAGCAAGAACATTCTTCCTCAGATTAGGAGACCAAAACTGTACACAATATTCTAGGTGAGGCCTCACCAAGGCCATATACAACTGCAGTAAGACCTCCCTGCTCCTATACTCAAATCACCTAGCTATGAAGGCCAACATGTCATTTGCCTTCTTCATCGCCTGCTGTACCTGCATGCCAACTTTCAATGATTGATGTACCATGACACCCAGGACTCGTTGCACCTCCCCTTTTGCTAATCTATCACCATTCAGATAATATTCTACCTTCCTGTCTTTGCCACCAAAGTGGATAACCACACATTTATCCACATTATACTGCATCTGCCATGCATTTGCCCACTCAACTAATCTGTCCAAGTCACCCTGCAGCCTCTTAGCATCCTCCTCACAGCTCACACCGCCACCCAGCTTAGTGTCATCTGCAAACTTGGAGATATTACACTCAATTCCTTCATCTAAATTCTTGATGTATATTGTAAAGAGCTGGGGTCCCAGCACTGAGCCCTGCGGCACCCCACTAGTCACTGCCTGCCATTCTGAAAAGGACACATTTATTCCGACTCTGTGCTTCCTGTCTGCCAACCAGTTCTCTATCCACATCAGTACATTATCCCCAATAACATGTGCTTTAACTTTGCACACTAATCTCTTGTGTGGGACCTTGTCAAAAGCCTTTTGAAAGTCCAAATACACCACATCCGCTGGTTCTCCCTTGTCCACTCTGCTAGTTACATCCTCAAAAAATTCTAGAAGATTTGTCAAGCATGATTTCCCTTTTATAAATCCATGTTGACTTGGACCAATCCTGTCATTGCTTTCCAAATGCGCTGCTATTTCAACTTTAATAATTGATTCCAACATTTTCCCCACTACTGATGTCAGGCTAACCGGTCTATAATTACTCGTTTTCTCTCTCCCTCCTTTTTTAAAAAGTGGTGTTACATTAGCTACCCTCCAGTCCATAGGAACTGATCCAGAGTCAATAGACTGTTGTAAGATGATCACCAATGCATCCACTATTTCTAGGGCCACTTCCTTAAGTACTCTAGGATGCAAACTATCAGGCCTTGGGGATTTATCAGCCTTCAATCCCATCAATTTCCCTAACACAATTTCCTGACTAATAAGGATTTCCTTCAGTTCCTCCTTCTCACTAGGCCCTCGGTCCCCTAGTATTTCCAGAAGGTTATTTGTGTCCTCCTTTGTGAAGACAGAACCAAAGTATTTGTTCAACTAGTCTGCCATTTCTTTGTTCCCCATTATAAATTCACCTGATTCTGACTGCAAGGGACCTACGTTTGTCTTCACTAATATTTTTCTCTTCACATATCTATGGAAGCTTTTGCAGTCTTCCCTATGTTTAAGCAACTGCTCAGTGATGATTTTCCTCTTTTTTCAGACTCCTTTCCTTTCTTCCTTAACACTCTACTTCTCTCATCCCCATGCACAGGTTTTAATCTATTTTACAGTTTCGTATTTCTCATTCACTTAAAGAAAGACTTGGATTTATATAGCGCCTTTCAAGACCACTGGACATCTCAAAGTGTTTTGCAGCCAATTAAGTACTTTTGGAGTGTAGTTACTGTTGCAATGTCGGAAACACGGCAGCCAATTTGCACACAAGCAAGCTCCCACATCAACAATGTGATAATGACCAGATAGTCTGTTTTTTTCTTATGTTGATTGAGGGATAAATATTGGTCAGGACACCGGGAATTTTTTAGAAATAGTGTCATGGGATCTTTTACGGAGCTTTGGTTTAACATCTCATCCAAAAGATGGCACCTCCGACAGTGTAATAATGCTCCCTCAGCACTTCACTGGAGTGTCAGCCTAGATTTTGTGTGCTCACAACCTTCTGACTCAGAAACAAATGTGCTACCAACTGAGCCACGGCTGACATTTGCCAACTTACTCTGCCTCCATTCATACTGGATGCATTTATGTTATATTAACTCACATTATTAAGTAAAGAAAATTGTCTTCAGAATAGAGAATGTATTTCGGCGCCATTTATGATTTAGGGTCACCACTGTACAACACTATACAATTCTCATTGTCAGGCTGTAAAACAAGGCATACTTATTATGGAGATTACTTCTGTGTTCCCCACATGGAAAAAGTCATAAACAAAGATTCTTTATAAATAGGTTTACAATTTTGTTATACACAAAGAGGAAATGTCCTCTTTTGTAATGATCAGAATAAATTTGGATTGATAATTTTAAATAGTAATTTTATGCATGTTAAAATGGTGTTGAAATCTGGATCCTTTGACACTATTTAATTAAAATAATTCAGCATTATATTCTTGTGAAGTCTTTTTTGTCTTGAAGAAAAGAAGCCTGAGTAATGTTTCCATTCTTGCCTACCCCCATTCATCATTTACTTTCTAACTACTTTATATGTAGCAGTTATTATAGAACATTTTGAAGCTTTGTGCTACTTGTATTCATTCATTCAACACAGTGCATTTATCATATACCCTGTACCCTATACCATTATTCCTGTTGCATTGTTTAAATTTTAATGTCAGATCTCATTAAGCATGTCTGTATTCTTATGCATGCGATTCATCCGACAACTCCATCCTTTTTGCATGCTGGTGCTTTGCAGTTTCTGCTCTAGGGCTGCATATTCACTAATTAACTCTTTGCATACAAGTGCTTTTACAACTTTCAAAATATCCTTTCTCCTGTTTATATCTGCAAGCTAATGAATGTTAGAAAGTGGTCAAAGAAATATTTGGAGATAAACATTAATAAAAAATGTTTTTAAAATCTCGCAACAAAGCAACAGAGAGCAACATAAAACTGCAGACACTCAGTTCATCAAACTAAGTAATAGTACCAAATGTTAACTTATCCACCTAAAATTTAACACAACATGGACAATATGCACCTTGTCACATATGTACAGCTTGGCCACAGCAAGACCTGCTCACAATTCACAGCACAGGCTTAAAATGGTAAAATGTTATAACCAGTGTAATAAAAACATCAAGTGTGCCAATTGCACCTTGGGATGTTTTACTACGTTAAAATGTTATTTTTGCGCTTGGAGCCAATTAATTTTAGGCAGGCCACACAATACAAATAGGTAATGGGTACTCATTGTATAGAATACATAGCTGCAGTTATGAGGTACATTGTGATCAGAATTTAATTTGATATTGGGTTAGAAAGTTAATGAAAAATGAATTGACATGGAGGACTTACTGGTGCTATTGCAAATGACGCCAGACAGCATACCCTCTACAGGAATATTGTAAAGTTGTCAGCACAACCAGAACAAAAGTATGCCAAATCAAAGAGAACACCTGTACTTTAGATAAGCTTAAGCAAAATACTGCAGATGCTGGAAATTGGAAATGATAACAGAAAATGCTGGAAATACTCAGCATGTCAGGCAGCATCTGTGGAGAGAGAAACAGTGTTAACGTTTCAGAACTGGCAAAGGTTAGAGATGTACCAGCTTTTAAGCAAGTGCAGGGAAATGGGGGAGGGGAGGAAAGAACAAAAGTGAGGGTGTGTGATAGGGTGGAAGGCAGGAGAGATTAAATGAAAAAAAATGATGATGGTGCAAAGCAAAAGGAGATGGTAATGGGACAAGTAAAGAAACACATAATATTATGTTATTTCTGTTAATAACATTGTGGATATTCCAAAATGTGCACTTTGTTATTTGAAAATCTGTTTTATGATAATGTAATTTTGGCTCAGAAAAATAAGGGATAGTTCCCTCCATCATTTTGCTCATTTCTCTTTACTGGTAAAGGAAGGAAGTAAGGTGAAGAAACTAGGTCCCTAATCCTGGAATTTAGAGGGAATGGGAGACGAAGATTCAGAGGTACACTGACCATAGCTGTATTGGTTAAGTAGAGAAAGCCCATTAAAGTTGCAATGATGAGAAAGTTTATAGGGTGGAGGTGCAAGCGGTATTACCGATCCAATGACCAGCTTTTTCTTGTTAGCGGAAATGCGCAAACTATCCAAGGTGGGGAAGACCACTGCTTTGTATGAGCTATTGCTTCCTGGAACTTGTGCTGTTTATTATGAGCTCTAGATCCTTAGATACTGTTTGTCTTTTTCATCAATGCTGCACATTGAGACGATGTGCGCACATTACAAATGAAACTTTGCACTTGAAATTTTGCCATTGCTGAATATTGATTTTGTAACATCTTCATCATTGGCTGGGGCGGCTGAATTTATTTTATTTATACATATCTGAGAAGGATCAAATATAAACAGCACAACAGAGTTAACATAAAGGAGCAAAACCAAAGGATGTTCTGAACCAAGTCCTGAATTTAAATATGTTCATTAAAGAAGCTTTTTAAGTAACAATAAGTACTTTTGCAGAAATACTTGATAAAGTAAAATGTTATAAATTAGTTTGATCTTTTCTTATTTATAATTGTTGCTCCCTACTATAAAAACCCGCTCCATAACCAAATGGAACAATCTCCTTATCTGATATTGTAAGAGCTGCTGCATTCAATCTTTATTAAATTTTGAAAGGAATTGTAATTAATATAATTATGTTAAATACAGTGTAATATTGAAATCCTCAGGTGGCTGAGGAGATGTGTTTATGCAGTGGCCTATTAACAGGAGGTCAGAATTTGGGCTGGAACCCAGGCATACCAGCGTTCCACTCTTCTATTGGATCTATTGGTAATCTGTTTCGGGGAAGAGCCAACAATAAACCTGACCATAAATGGGAATACATGTTATAATAGCAGGTGTATTATAATGTATTACACCTTCAGCAATGCTGGACACCAGGGATGCCTGTGCAATATCCACGACTAGGATAAAGCACAGATTTCAGAGGACTGTCTTCTGATCATATATCTTTGTTTATAAACTCCTTTATCCCTATTTTATATTTAAATCTGGGCTTTTTCTTCCTTTTGCTTTCCACTCTCCTGTTAAAGTGTTCAGACAGTAATATCAACGATGAAGTTCAGCACTTTCCATCAAAATTACAGTTTCATCAGAAGCTGCAAGATTAAACTATGAATAGCTTGTGCAGTGAAAATGATGTTTGTCAAGGTGCCAGTAAGTGAGAATTGAATGACATGCTTCTTTGTGTCTAAATTCATTTTTTCTGTTCAGTGAAAAACATTGAAGGGTTTTTATTTTGTAAGTTGGACTGAGAAAAAGTGCCAGAAAATTGAATAATTTTAACTTAATACATGAATTATGAGTGAATTATAGGTGGGATTTTATTTCTGACTTTTGTAAAGACAATTTTCCTCTGCGGAGACTCAACAGGTAAGTCTTGTAAATGCAGGTTGATCGGGAGTGAGGGATGATGGGGAGGGGGAGCAACTGGGAGAGGGAGATAGCATGACTGAAAAGGGGTGTCAAGGTAGCAATTGGGAAGGGGGGAGCCTGGGTGCGTGTGGGAAGTGGTGACCGGCAGTGGCCCGTGATTTTAATGTGTAGCTATAAGGAGCATTTCTGCACCTCCCAGCTCTACAATCAGGCAAGTATTATTTTATAAAGTTGCCTCTATGGTAACGGCCTGCAGTGGTCTGGTTAAGGTCTGCTGGTTAGGCCAATGTAGGCCTGGTATTCCTGAATGCAGCCGGCCCAACGCCATCTGTGTTCAGGTAAAATCAATTTGGTAAAGGAGGCGCCAAACAAGCATTAGGTCCCTTATTTGCATATACAAAGGGCATTATGCCTATTTTAGGCATGAGCCTAGGATGCCCTATTTGATGCCTATACCAATATGGTAGCTGGCACACTTCCAGTTCAGAATGTGTGCTTGCACCCTGCTCAAAATATTGGGTGATTTAGTGCCCAGTTTATGCCTGTAAAATGGGTGCAGCATCATCAAATTTCTCGGCCCTTCACTTATGCCAAACACACTGGTATAACACTTACCTTAGTTTGCTAAATGATGTGGAAAATTGCAACTATAAGTTTCACTGCATCAGATTTGCAAAATGAGCTATCTGTCCATGTCTAACGGTGACACAATATGGTAACTCCTGTATATTTTAGATCTTTTCCTATTTTCACCAGGATGAATATCTATCTCAACTTCAACTATCCTAATGGAGTGCTATTCCCAGACGTTCTCTAGGTTTTTTTAAAATTGCCTATTCATGAGGCATAATTTTTTTTTAAAAGGGAAATTATTTCTGAGCTTAAACCTTGTGTGAAATAACTCAGGATTTGTGATTAGTTCAGCATTCACTACGTCACTGGGATGGTTATGGTATTTGTTTAAATTTTCAATATCACTGCCATGTCACTTTGCTTATATTTCTTACTTAGGAAAAATGATACTTGATTGCAGAATAAGATTCTCAAGATGATATTTGTTTTAATTCAGTCCTGATGGATCATATCATCTGGTTTTGCCCCATATATTTTCTACATCTTCACCTGTCATCATTACCCTCATTCATTTGGCTGATTGAATCTTTCAATTATTACCGATTATAGAGCCCTAATGAACATCCTTTGAAGTCTTCGAGATAGTGGGACTCTTTACTGAGTTTTCATTTGATGTTAAGGAATTTTTAATATCACTTCTCTTTTGGAAGAGGAAGTTGATGTTTGTAAATAAAGCATAATTACAGAAGTCATTAGACTAGCAGAAGTGATGGAAGCTTTCAGTAACAACAACTTGTATTTATATAGCGCCTTTAACATTGTAAAACGTCCCAAGGTGCTTCACAGGAGTATGAATAGACAAAAAAATTGACACCGAACCAAGTAAGGAGAAATTAAGGCAGATGACTAAAAGCTTTGTCAAAGAGGTAGGTTTTAAGGAGCATCTTAAAGGACGAAAGAGAGGTAGAGAGGAGAGGTTTAGGCAGGAAATTCCAGAGTTTAGGGCCTCGGCAACTGAAGGCATGGCCACTGATAGTTGAGCGATTATAATCAGGGATGCTCAAGAGGGCAAATTAGAGGAGTGCAGATACCTGACGGGGGGTGGGGGGTGCGGTTGTGGGGCTGAAGGAGATTACAGAGATAGGGAGGAGCGAGGCCATGGAGGGATTTGAAAACAAGGATGAGAATTTTTAAATCAAGGTGTTAAATCAACTGGGAGCCAATGTAGGTCAACGAGCACAGGGGTAATGGGTGAGCGGGATTTGGTGCGAGTTAGGACACAGGCAGCCGGGTTTTGGATCACCTCAAGTTTACATAGGGTAGAATGTGGGAGGCCAGCCAGGAGTGCGTTGGAATAGTCAAGTCTAGAGGTAACAAAGGCATGGATGAGGGTTTCAGCAGTGGATGAGCTGAGGCAAGGGCAGAGTCGGGCGATGTTACGGAGGTGGAAATAGGCGGTCTTAGTTATGCTGCGGATATGTGGTCAAAAGCTCATTCCAGGTTGAGCCTCAGACAGTTGCCAGGGAGCGGGATGGAGTCAGTGGCTAGTGAACGGAATTTATCGTGGGGGCCGAAAACAATCGCTTCGGCTTCCCAATATTTAATTGGAGAAAATTTCTGCTCATCCAGAACTGGATGTCAGACAAGTAGTCTGACAACTTAGAGACTGTGGCGGGGTCGAGAGAAGTGGTAGTGAGGTAGAGCTGGATGTCATCAGCGTACATGTGGAAACTGACACTGTGTTTTCGGATGTTGTCGCCAAGGGGCAACATGTAGATGAGAAAAAGGAAGGGGCCAAGGATATGTCCTTGGGGGACACCAAAGGTAACGGAGTGGGAAAAGAAGCCATTGCAGGTAATTCTCAGGCTACGATTAGATAGATAAGAATGGAACCAGACGAGTGTTGTCCTACCCAACTGGACGACAGTGGAGAGGTGTTGGAAAAGGATAGAGTGGTCAACCATACCAAATGCTGCAGATAAGTCTAGAGGGACGAGGAGGTATAGCTTGTCTTTGTCACTGTCACAAAGGATGTCATTTGTGACTTTGATGAGAGCAGTTTCTGTACTGTGGCAGAGGCAAAAACTTGATTGGAGGGATTCAAACATGGAGTTGCGGGAAAGATGGGCACGGATTTGGGAGGCGACAACACCTTCAAGGACTTTGGAGATGAAAGGGAGGTTGGAGATGGGCCAGTAGTTTGCAAGGATGGAGGGGTCAAGGTTTGTTTTTTTGAGGAGAGGAGTGATGACGGCAGATTTGAGGGAGAGGGGGACAGTACCTGAGGAGAGAGAACCATTAACAATGTCAGCTAACATGGGAGCCAGAAAAGGAAGTTGGGTGGTCAACAGTTTTTGGGAATAGGGTCAAGGGAGCAGGATGTGGGTCGCATGACCAAGATAAGCTCAGAGAGGGCATGAGGGGAGATCGGAAAGAAACTTGAGAACAATGTGAGGTCAGGGCTAGGGCAGGGGGCATCCTTAGAGGAAGATTAGCCCAGTGTACTGGGGAAGGAAGGGAAGTGGCAGAGGCAGCTGAACAAATGGTCTTAATCTTGGAGACAAAGAAGTCCGTGAGCTCCTCACACTTAGGGCTCGATTTTCCCTGCCGAGGTGGGAGAGAGGCAGGCAATGTCCGAGGCAATGCAACCACTCTCGTGGCTCCAAGTTGGCTCAACCCACGACTTTCCCTAGATTGGGCTTGTTAAGCCCGCCCTGTGAGGTTCCCAGCCAATTAAAAGGAAGCGGGTCGATGATGTCATCTAATGACGCGTCATCAGCCGGTTTCCCTGAAGGAACCATGCCCACATATATTTTGACAGTTGTGCTGTCGGTGTTCTGCAGCATTGAGACGCTGCAAACACTGACAAGCACTGCACAAAGGTGTACAGCTGCACCCAGGCTATCGCTTGACTCTCTCCATATGCTTATGGAGGGAGTCACAGCACGCAGGGAGGTTCTCTTCCCATCCCCAAGACACCAACACAGCCTGGTTGCACATTGTACAGGAGGGCACAAGCAGGGATGTCGTCAGGAGGACCTGGCTGCAGTGATGCAAACATTTCAATGATCTCAGTAGATCATGAAACGTTACTGCAAAGCTACTCTCAACCTCATCCTGCTGTGCTGCTCATCACATCCCCATCACTCTGCTTTCCCTACCCTACTCCTGCACATCCTTACTCACACCAACTTACCTTGCCCCTCCACCCATCCCACTCTCTCTATCTACATTATCACTTCCCCATCTCACTAGCCACCTCTCACACTCACCTTCATCCTTGTCCAATAATACTAACTAACAACACACAAGTTTAGGCACTTATGTTTTATTGCCAATGCTGATGTAAAGTTCCTGCTAATGTGTTGTCAAACATTGAAATCTATATTTTCAAAACTTTGCCTACTTGGTCAGATTCATGTGCACCTTTGGAAGTGGCTCAATGAGTTGTAGTGAATGGTGAGACATAACGGTACCCCCCCACCCCACCCACCACCCCACCCCCGAGCCCTCCAATGATGTGTGAAAGGAATGGCTTGGGCATTGTAGGGATGCTTTATGGTGTTGGTGTGGGGTGGTGCCAACCTAGTACATTATGTGGCAGCCTGGGTGTAGAGCGTCAAATGAAACAATTGTGGCCATGGTCATGCCATCCCTGGTGTCCCGGGCAGCAATGTGGTTGGGTGCTGATGCTCGTATCCTGTGCAGCATCAGGTGATTGTGGAAAAGGGTGGTATTGTTGGTGCTGCTGGTATGCCTGGTGATGCTGGTGTGCCTGGTGATGTTTGCCTTGGGGATGATCGTGGTTGGATTCTGAGGACCAAGGTGAGATTTTTTTCAATGGCACTGATGCTGGTGGAATAGATAGCAGCTGAAACTGAGGTGACAGAAGCGATCTGTCAATGGTGGGAGAGGTTTCTCCAAGGAGGTGACACTGTATAGAGAGTTCACTGCAAACACTTCAAACCTCCATTAAGCTGAAAAGTGTATTCCAAACCCTGAAAGCTCCAGCTTCTTTGAATTGACAGCTGTGAACTGGTAGCTTTAGTACCACTTCTGCAGCTGTCAGCTAGTTAAACCAATCCAAAGTTGTTGAGAACCCAACACTCTTACCTGACGTGACACCCGAGATAGAAGTCGCTGGAGAAATACCACCAACGATGTCTCCTCAAGATCCTACAAATCCCCTAGGAGGACAGATGCACCAACATTAGCATCCTCGACCAGGTCATCATTCCCAGCATTGAAACACTGACCACACTTGATCAGCTCCGCTGTGCTGGCCACATTGTTCGCATGCCATTCACGAGACTCCCAAAGCAAGCACTCTACTTGCAACTACTTCATGGCAAATGAGCAAAAGGTGGGCCGAGGAAACATTACAGGGCCCTCAAAGCCTCCCTGAAAAAGTGCAACATCCCCACTGACACCTGGGAGTCCCTGGCAAAAGACCGCCCTAAGTGGAAGAAGTGCATCGGGGAGAGCGCTGAGCACATCGAGTTTCATCGCCGAGAGCATGCAGAAAACAGCGCAGGCAGCTGAAAAAGTATGCGGCAAACCTGTCGCACCCACCCTTTCCCTCAACGACTATTTGTCCCACCTGTGTCAGGGACTGTGGTTCTCGTATTGGACTGTTCAACCACCTAAGAACTCATTTAAGAGTGGAAGCAAGTCTTCCTTGATTCCGAGGGACTGCCTATGATGATGATGATGATACCCGAGGAATATGAACCTCATAAAAACTTGGAAAAATCCACTGGACCTGGTGAAATGTTGCTTAATTAGCTTTAAGCAGCTTCTTAACTATCACAATTGCCTGACACACTGCTTCGTGCCAGGTTTGCAAACCGCAACCACAGCCAGCACTTGGGAAATTCACAAGGAGGCGGGATCAGATCACAGCAATTTTGACAGTGGGCCCGGCTCCAAACTCGCACTTGCAGGGCTGGTAAGAGTCCAGTCTTACTGTCGGAGGTGAGGGTTGAGACGGGGGGAGGGGTTTAAGAAGATGGTTAGCAGAAGAATAGAAGTCGGGGTTTATCTTTGCATTCCAGAATGTTTCTGGAATAGTGAGCAATTTTGGCAGATGAGAGCAAGACCCCCAATAATGCTTTATATGCTCCTGCCAGATCTGGTCCTGCCAGATCCTGTGGAGAATGGCTATACCAGTTGTCCGCCATATCCATTCAAGTCTGCGTTCCTTGGACTTAAGGGAGCGAAGATCAGGGCTGTACCAGGGGTAACGGCCAGGGTGAGAGAGAGTAATTATGTTAATAGAGACTAGGGTATCAAAGGTGGTGGTGAGGGTGTGTTTGAGCAAATCGGTAGCTGCAGAAATGTCATTGTGAATTGAAGGCCAAAGGCTAGACAGTTGGGAGTTCATAAGTGCAGTTGTAAGAGAGTTGTGAGAGTTTTTTTCCAGGGGCGGACACATAAGTAGGTAGGGTTGGAGGAGTGGGGCAGTGTGGTAGGGGGATGTGGGTGGAGAGTGATATGAGGAAGTGGTCAGATCGAGTCTTATCTGCGATTGACACGATGGGAGTAGCGAGGCCACGAGAGATGGCAAGGACGAGGGGGTGGCCGTGAATATGGATTGGAAAGTTTACATGGAGGGAGAGATTAAGGGAAGATAGGAGGCTAGTGAACTCAGAGGAGAGAGAGCATGATGAATTGAGATGGAGGTTTAAATCATCGAGGATGAGAAGTTGCTCGGTGCAGAGGCTGAGGGAGGAAAGCAGTGAAGATATATCGGTAATAACATTTTTATGGTGGTAGAGAATGAGAATTTTAAATGAGAGGTGAGAGGGGTGGAATAAGATGAGATGCTCAAAGGAGGAGAAAGTGCCGGAGGAGTAAAGGGAGAGACTAAGGTGTGATTTGCTGATGAGAGCCACAGTGCCACCACAGTGGTCTAAGCAGGACAAGTGGTGGAAAGTATAGCCAGGCGGGAAGGCTTCATTTAAGAGTAAAGTGAAATTGCCCTTCAACCAAGTTTCCGTCAGGGCCATGATGTCGATGCAATCATCCAATCATGGATGGCAAAGGCCTTGTTCGTGGAGAGGGTCAGTGATGGCTGCCCCACTGCCAGCATCCACAGGGTCAACACTAGGGCAGGTGAGTTGGATGAGGAGGAGATTGGCACGATTAGCCCCCATTGGGCATGCTGGGCAGGAAGGTCAGTGAGAGAATAGAATGGGACAGTTGTGGTTGCTGCTCATAAGAAGGCAGTGACGAGTGCCTCGATTGGGCTCTTTGTAGGATGCCAAGAGAGGCACAGAAGGAAGCTGTAGGCTTATTTAGAGGGAGTCAAGCCTGGGATGGCAGCAGGAGAGTAGGAAGGTCGAAGAGTGATGAAGGATTGGGGTTGGGATGTGGGAGGACAGATAATCCGAAATAGCAGAGATGAAACGAGGCATATCGACAGGAGCAAACGGTCAGGGAGGGATAGAGAGAAAAAGAAAAGAGGGGGGTAAATTGGAAAAGCATTGAATGGCTCGGGTCCAGAGTGGCAGCCAAAGTGTGCACGCGAATGGACAGGGGAAAGTTCAGATTACATAAACCTGTTCAAATGTAATATTTAACAGGATACAAGCGTAGGGGTATTTTGGTTGACATTGTACACTGGCAATTCTAAGTAAGAAGTACACCTATTTTGATGATTGTGTTGGGGTCTCAAGAATAACTTTTGCTCCAAATAACACAGGTTAAAAGTAATCTTTGTGACATGCAGAGAAAAAAGTGTTTTCACAGTTATGTCATTTATCGGTCACGTCAATGATTTCTTCATCACTGCAAATTTATTATGACACTCTGATTAAACTGACGTATTCAATGTATATGCAGAACATATTTAATATCCCCCTGAAGCTCTATCCATGTCAGTACATTACCCCCAATACCATGTGCTTTAATTTTGCAATCTCTTGTGTGGGACCTTGTCACAAGCCTTTTGAAAGTCCAAATACACCACATCCACTGGTTCTCCCTTGTCCACTCTACTCGTTATATCCTCAAAAAATTCCAGAAGATTTGTCAAGCATGATTTCCCTTTCATAAATCCATGTTGACTTGGACCGATCCTGTCACTGCTTTCCTATTGCACTGTTATTTCATCTTTAATAATTGATTCCAACATTTTCCCCACTACTGATGTCAAGCTAACTGGTCTATAATTACCCGTTTATCCTCTCCCTCCGTTTTTAAAAAGTGGTTTTACATTAGCTACCCTCCAGTCCATAGGAACTGATCCAGAATCGATAGACTGTTGGAAAATGATCACCAATGCATCCACTATTTCGAGGGCACTTCCTCAAGTACTGTGGGATGCAGACTATCAGGCCCTGGGGATTTATTGGCCTTCAATCCCATCAATTTCCCTAACACAATTTCCCGCCTAATAAGGATTTCCTTCAGTTCCTCCTTCTCACTAAACCCTCGGTCCCCTAGTACTTCCAGAAGGTTATTTGTGTCTTCCTTCGTGAAGACAGAACCAAAGTATTTGTTCAACTGGTCTGCCATTTCTTTGTTTCCCATTATAAATTCACCTGACACTGACTGCAAGGGACCTAAATTTGTTTTCACTAATCTTTTCCTCTTCACATATCTATAGAAGCTTTTGCAGTTAGTTTTTATGTTCCCGGCAAGCTTCCTCTCATACTCTATTTTCCCCCTCCTAACTAAACCCTTTGTCCTCCTCTGCTGAATTCTAAATTTCTCACAGTCCTCAGGTTTGCTGCTTTTTCTGGCCAATTTATATGTCTTTTCCTTGGATTTAACACTATCCTCAATTTCCCTTGTTAGCCACGGTTGAACCACCTTCCCCGTTTTATTTTTACTCCAGACAGTTGCTGAAGTTCATCCATGTGATCTTTAAATGTTTGCCATTGCCTATCCACCGTCAACCCTTTAAGTATTAGTTGCCAGTCTATTCTAGCTAATTCACGTCTCATACAATCGAAGTTACCTTTCCTTAAGTTCAGGACCCTAGTCTCTGAATTAACTGCGACACTCTCCATCTTAATAAAGAATTCTACCATATTATGGTCACGCTTCCCCAAGGGGCCTCACACAACAAGATTGCTAATTAGTCCTTTCTCATTACACATCACCCAGTCTAGGATGGCCAGACCTCTAGTTGGTTCCTTGACATATTGACTAGAAAACCATCCCTAATACATTCCAGGAAATCCTCCTCCACCGTATTGCTACCAGTTTGGTTAGCCCAATCTCTATGTAAATTAAAGTCGCCCATGATGACTGCTGTACCTTTATTGCATGCATCCCTAATTTCTTGTTTCATGCTGTCCCCAACCTCACTACTACTGTTTGGTGGTCTGTACACAACTCCCACTAGTGTTTTCTGCCCTTTGGTATTCCGCAGCTCCACCCATACAGATTCCACATCATCCAGGCTAATGTCCTTCCTTACTATTGTGTTAATTTTCTCTTTAACCAGCAATGCTACCCCACCTCCTTTTCCTTTCTGTCTAGCCTTCCTGAATGTTGTATACCCCTGGATTTTGAGTTCCCAGCCTTGGTCACCCTGGAGCCATGTCTCTATGATGCCAATTATATCATATTCATTAATTGCTGCCTGTGCAGTTAATTCATCCACCTTATTATGAATACTCCTTGCATTGAGGCAGAGAGCCTTCAGACTTGCCTTTTTAACACACTTTGCCCTTTTAGAATTTTACTGCAATGTGGCCCTTTTTGATTTTTGCCTTGGGTTTCTCTGCCCTCCACTTTTACTTTTCTTCTTTATATCTTTTGCTTCTGCCCTCATTCTACTTCTCTCTGTCTCCCTGCATAGGTTCCCATCCCCCTCCCGAACAACACTAGCAAACACTCCCCCTAAGATATTGGTTCCGGTCCTGTCCAGGTGCAGACCATCCGGTTTGCACTGGTCCCACCTCCCCCAGAACCAGTTCCAATGTCCCAGGAATTTGAATTCCTCCCTTCTGCACCACTCCTCAAACTATGTATTCATCTGAGCTATCCTGCAATTCCTACTCTGACTAGCACGTGGCACTGGTGGCAATTCTGTGATTACTAACTTTGAGATCCTACTTTTTAATTTAACTCCTAGCTCCCTAAATTCAGCTTATAGGACCTCATCCCATTTTTACCTATATCGTTGGTACCTTTATGCACCACAACAACTGGCTGTTCACCCTCCCCTTTCAAAATGTCCTGCAACCGCTCCGAGACATCCTTGACCCTTGCATCAGCGAGGCAACATACCATCCTGGAGTCTCGATTGCAGCCACAGAAACATCTATCTATTCCCCTTACAATAGAATCCCCTATCACTATAGCTCTCCCACTCTTTTTCCTGCCCTCCTGTGCAGCAGAGCCAGCCATGGTGCCATAAACTTGGCTGCTGCTGCCCTGCTCTGTTGCGTCATCCCCCCCAACAATACTCAAAGCAGTGTATCTGTTTTGGAGGGGGATGACTGCAGGGGACCTCTGTACTACCTTCCTTCCACTGCTCTTCCTGTTGGTCATCCATTCACTATCTGTCTGTGTAACCTTTACCTGCGGTAAGACCAACTCACTAAACGTGCAATTCACGGCATCCTCAGCATCGCGCATGCTCCAGAGTGAATCCACCTGCAGCTCCAGTGCCACAGTGCAGTCTGTCAGGAGCTGCAGCAGGATACACTTCCAGCACATGTAGTCGCCAGGGACACTGGAAGCGTCCCTGAGTTCCCACATAGCACAGGAGGAGCATAACACGTGTCCGAGCTCTCCTGCCATGACTTAACCCTTAGATGAACTTAATTTGGCAACACCAATGATAAAGGTTACCTACCAATAAAGGAAAAGAAAAAGAAAAACTACTCACCAATTACCAGCCAATCACTTACCCCCTTGGCTGTGACGTCACCTTTTGATTTCCTTTTACTTCTTTGTTTACCTTCTGCCCGTGCAGGTGCACCGGCTGGCCTCTCCGACTGCCTGCTCGAACTCCCGCTGGGCCTTTTTATAGGCCTCTCAATGTCCCCGGACTCCCAGTCATAGTATTCCCAAACATAAGTAGATCAGACTAGTGACAATTACAATATATTTATCACTCACCAATGCAAAAGGTCCCATCGCACTCTTTAGAGAAGAGAGTTTTTCTCAGTGCACTGCCAACATTCCTCTCTCAACAAACATTACCAAATGCAGATTAAGTAGACATTTATCTAATTTGTTGTTTGAGATTTTGCTGCGCACAAATTGGCTGACACATTTGCAGTGAACTCAATTTTCCCCAGTGATTTGCGCTGTTTTTTTGGCGCACGAGCATAACTCAGTTAGTTACGATTTTTTTAGGATAATTTTTTTTGTGTCACAGGGGACATAACCTGATGTCTGCACCAGTTTTTCACAATTATGGTAGTTTGGCCAATTTAAATTTCTCCTAGGACGGTGTATGTGACCACTTCCAAAAAACCTTCTGGGTACTTAAGAGAAACCAGCGCACATTAAAAAATCGGTGCAGAAAGATGCCATTATTTTTATGTGAAGTTTTGGAGGGAGCCAAGAACACATAAATATCCATAATCAACCTTACATTTTTAAAAGTTAAAAGGCAGGAAATGGAAGTTTAATGGAATTCTTTAAGTTTTCATTTTTTTTAAACTGACACACTACCACCAAACGTCTCCAAACCGGGCTCGAGGGTCGGATCGTTGGCCGGCAGAATCGGTCCCTTGCCCGGACACAAGAGAAAGAAACCCGGGGTGGGATGGAGTGGCGGGGGGGGGGTCATGGGGGGCTATGTAAGGTGAACAGAAGGCATGAGAAGCCTACAACACGCATCAAATGAAGCCCGGGGGTTGGGATTCCCGGTCATTGCGCATGCTCAGACATGGGTGTGGTCCATACTAGGGCGTCGACCTTGGGGGGAGAGAGAACAAAGAACCTTGTCCTGCCTGCCATTTTGAGCTTCTTGCAAAGGTAGAATTTAATCATGGGGGCAATACTGACAATGCCATACCTTGTGCAATCCTTCTGCATGATGGTACTGCAGAGAAGATAATTGATTCAAAGTCATTGCATGAGGAACCTCAGAGCACATAGGGTGATGGGCAGAAGGCCTTACCCACGTCGGGTATTTGTACATGCACCTGAGTGATGCAGACTGTGTGAAAAGGCTGCGTTTCTGCAAAGAAGTTGTAACTGAGATCTATGAGTTAGTAAAAGCAGACCTGTAACCTAGAAGCATCAGGAGGACTGTCTTGTCAGTTGAAATGAAGGTTACAGCTGCACTTTCATTCTATGCATCTGGATCACAACTGGGGATGTGTGAGCCATTTCTCAACATGCAACACATATCTGCATTTAGCAGGTGACTACATAACATTCCCCATGACTGCCCAGGCAATGCGTGACAGGGCTGTGGGCTTCTCCAAGATTACTGGCTTCCCAAAGATACAGGGCTGCATTGATTATACCCACATCACCTTGCGAGCACCTTTGGAGAATTCCAAGATGTACAAGAGCAGAAAAGGCTTCCACTCCGTTAATATGCAGCTTGTTTGTGACGACATGCATCGCAGCATGTCAATTTATACAAGATACCCTGGGAGCACCCATGTTGCGTTCATCCTACACGAGAGCGTTATATCAGCCATGTTTCAGCAACAGGCAGAGGAACAGAGCTGGCTACTGGGAGCAAAGGGTATGGCCTCGCCACCTGGCTCATGATGCCCCTACGCGTAACCCGGACGGAAGCTGACTGGGAATACAATATGTCGCACATTGCCTGCGCCTTTAACGATTGCTCGAGCCTTGCACCGGCAGCTCACCCATGAACGCTTTGCTGCCTGAAGGCTCAGCGACAACCACTCCAAATGGATGATGTTTATTGTTTGGACCTGTTCCATAATGTTGTGTTGTGTTAATGGAACAAATAATGGAAATGATTCTTCTTTAGTTCAAACAGTTGTTACTAATGCAACAAATAATGGAAACGATTCAGTTATAATGTAAAATATATTTTATTCAAAAGTTTAACAAACATTTATTTGTACTTAACTTAACTTTAATAAAAATATTCTTGTATCAAACTTTAAAGTTTTCAGTTAAGATCACTTACAAACTTTAAGATCACTTACAAATTTGTAAATTTACATAACTTACAAAAAACTTTTAACTTGAGAACAGTGACAATAGTAACAACAATAATAATAACAACAACAACAGCAGCAAAGAAAGGCTGCTCCCATCTCTCCTCCAACTTATTCTAAGACCGCCCGCTGCGTTTGGTCTTGGACTCCACCCCTGCCCACAGGTGGTGGCGCAGCTTCTTTCGAACATCTCGGGTAATGCACACTTCTTGTTGGAGGCGGGGGTGGCGAGGGGGGGGGGCGGGGGTGTGGGCAGGAGGTAATGTGGAGGGCCCGGCTTAGGCCTCTTCAGAGGCTGGTCTGGGGGTTAGAGTGGGAGTGGCAGTTGATTCTGTCGATGGGCGCGGGGTCTGGGCGTGTTCCCTTATTGCAGCAGCTAATTCCGACATTCCCTCCCTCATGTGACCTGACAGTGTGTCAACTACCTACAACTTTCTCTCCCTCATGTTCGCCAACAGTGTCTCAGCTCCCTGTGACATGCCTTCCCTCATGTTGAGCAACAGTGTTTGAACTACCTGAAACATTCCCTCCCTCATGTTCACTGACAGCACATCAGCTAGCTGTGACATTCCCTCCCTTAAGTGCACCGACATTGTTTCGGCTGACTGAGACATTCCCTCCCTCATGTTTATCGAGGAGGTAACCAAGAAGGGTCAATGAGGGCAGTGCGTATGATGTAGTGTATATGGATTTTAGCAAAACTTTTGATAAGGTCCCACATGGCAGATTGGTCATGAAAATAAAAACCCATGGGATCCAGGGCAAAGTGGTATGTTGGATCCAAAATTGGCTCAGAGGCAGGAATCAAAGAGTAATGGTTGATGGATGTTTTTGTGACTGGAAGGATGTTTCCAGTGGGGTACTGCAGGGTTCAGAACTAGGTCCCTTGATTTTTGTGATATACATCAATGATCTAGACTTGAATATAGGGGGTATGATTAAGAAGTTTGCGGATGATACAAAAATAGGCTGTGTGGTTGATAATGAAGAAGAAAGCTGCGGACTGCAGGAAGATATCAATCAACTTGTCAGGTGGGCAGAACAGTGGCAAATGGAATTTAATCCAGAGTAGTGTGAGGTAATGCATTCGGGGAGGGCTAACAAGGAAAGAGAATACACATTAAATGGTACGACATTGAGAAGTGTAGAGGAACAAAGGGACCAGGGAGTACATGTCCACAGATCCTGGAAGGTGGCAGGCCAGGTGGATAAGGTGGTTAAGAGGGCATACCAAATGCTTGCCTTTATTAGCCAAGGCATAGAATATAAGAGCAGGTGGGTTTTGCTTGCACTGTATACAACACTGGTTAGACCACAACTGGAGTACTGCATGCAATTCTGGTCACCGCATTATAGGAAGGATGTGATTGCACTGAAGAGGGTACAGAGGAGATTTATGAGGATGTTGCCAGGAATGGAGAATCTTAGCTATGAGGACAGATTGGATAGGCTGGGTTTTTTTTTCCCTTGGAATAGAGGAGTCTGAGCGGAGATCTCATTTAGGTATATAAAATTATGAGAGGGTCTGGAACTCACTGCCTGAAAGGGTGGTAGAGGCAGAAACCCTCACCACATGTAAAAAATACTTTGATGTGCACTTGAAATGCCGTAACCTGCAGGGTTACAGACCTAGAGCTGGAAAGTGGGTTTAGGCTAGATAGCCTCTTGTTGGCCGGCGCGGACACGATGGGCCAAAATGGTCTCCTTCCGTGCTGTAAACTTCTATGATTCTATGATATTCCTGGACAGTATTCCCTTTTCTCATGAGAGTGTTGTTACTTCTCCTAACAGTCCTGATACCTCATCGCCCACCCCACTGATGGGGTCCAGGAGTGATTGTGTAATGTCAGTGTTCTCCGCCATTGCCATATCTGAACCACACCTGTTAGATCCTGCACCTCAGGAGAGCGCTGCTGAGCTCTCCTTCCCCTCCTCTCTCTGGGTGTGGCTCTCTGCACCCCACTGGGAACCACAGCCTCGGACAGTGGGACTCTGGGTGTGCCTTGCTGCACCCACTGGGACCCACAGCCTCGGACAGTGGGACCCTGGGTGTGCCTTGCTACACCCACTGGGACCTGCAGCCTCGGACAGTGGGACCCTGGGTGTGCTTTGCAAGTGGGGGTGGCAGGTGCTGTTTTGTCTTGTTTTCCTACCAGTGCTGACACTAGGGCAGCTGATAAGGAGTGCGAGAGTAGGAGACGGAGGCCCAGAGACCAGCACAACCAGCTGCAGACAAAGATAGAGGGGTGCGAAATCGAGAGGTGACGTCACAGCCAAGCTGGTAAATGGTTGGCTGTTCGACTGGTAAATATAACTCTCTTTTAGACTGACTTTTAGATTGGTTTAATTGGCAGCGAATTACTAAGTAGCTGTTTGGCGTTTAAGTAAATTTTAGTAGGTAAATTAATTTAAGGGTTAAGTCATTGCAGGAGAGCTTGGACCCATGTCATGCTCCTCCTGTGCTATGTGGGAAATCAGGGACGGCAGGGAGTGTGTCCAGCTGCAGCTCCTGACAGACTGCATGACGGCACTGGAGCTGCGGATGGACTCACTCCGGAGCATGCGTGATGCTGAGAATGTTGTGGATAGCACATTTAGTGAGTTGGTCACAGCGCAGGTAAGGGTAAGGACAGATAGTGAATGGGTGACCAAAAGACAAGGCAAGAGCAGGAAGGTAGTGCAGGAGTCCCCTGCAGTCACCTTCCTCCAAAACAGATATACCGTTTTGGATACTGTTGGGGGAGATGACTTACCAGGGGAAGGCACCAGCAGCCAGGTTCATTGCACCATGGGTGGCTCTGCTGCACAAAAGGGCGGGAAAAAGAGTGGGAGAGCGATAGTGATAGGGGACTCTATTGTAAGGGGGATAGGAGTTTCTGCGGCCACAACCGAGACTCCAGGATGGTATGTTGCCTCCTTGGTGCAAGGGCCAAGGATGTCTTGGAGCAGCTGCAGAGCATTCTGGAGAGGAAGGGTGAACAGCCAGTTGTCGTGGCACATGTAGGTACCAACAATATAGGTAAGAAGCTGGAAAAGATCCTACAAGCTGAATTTAGGGAGCTAGGTGTTAAATTAAAAAGTAGGACCTCAAAGGTAGTAATCTCTGGATTGCTACCAGTACCACATGCTAATCAGAATAGAGGGAGCAGGATAGTTAGAATAAATACGTGGCTTGAGCAGTGGTGCAAGAGGGAGGGATTCAAATTCCTGGGACATTGGAACCAGTTCTGGGGGAAGTGGGACCTGTACAAAAGGAACGGTCTGCACTTGGGCAGGACTGGAACTGATGTCCTTGGGGTAACATTTGCTAATGCAGTTCGGGAGTGTTCAAACTAATATGGCAGGGGAATGGGAACCTATGCAGCGAGACAGGGCGAAGTAATATGGAGTCAGAAACAGATGGTAGAAAGGTAAAAAGCAATAGTGGAAGGCAAGAAACAAAAAGGGCCACACTACATCATAATTCTAAAAGGACAACGGTGTTAAACAAAAACAAGCCTGAAGGCTTTGTGTCTTAATGCAAGGAGTATCCGTAATAAGGTGGATGAATTAACTGTGCAAATAGATGTTAACAGATATGATGTGATTGGGATTACACAGACGTGACTCCAGGATGATCAGGGCTAGGAACTCAACATCCAAGGGTATTCAACATTCAGGAAGGATAGAATAAAAGGAAAAGGATGTGGGTTAGTATTTCTGGTTAAAGAGGAGATTAATGCAATAGTTAGGAAGGACATTAGCTTGGATGATGTGGAATCTATATGGGTAGAGCTGCAGAACACCAAAGGGCAAAAAACATTAGTGGGAGTTGTGCACAGACCTCCAAACAGTAGTAGTGATGTTGGGGAGGGCATCAAACAGGAAATTAGGGGTGCATGCAATAAAGGTGCAGCAGTTATCATGGGTAACTTTAATATGCATGTAGATTGGGCTAACCAAATTGGAAGCAATACAGTGGAGGAGGATTTCCTGGAGTGCATAAGGGATGGTTTTCTAGACCAATATGTCGAGGAGCCAACTAGGGGGGAGGCCAGCTTAGACTGGGTGTTGTGTAATGAGAGAGGATTAATTAGCAATCTCGTTGTGTGAGGCCCCTTGGGGAAGAGTGACCTTAATATGGTGGAATTCTACATTAGGATGGAGAATGAAACAGTTAATTCAGAGACCATGGTCCAGAACTTAAAGAAGGGTAACTTTGAAGGTATGAGGCATGAACTGGCTAGGATAGATTGGCAAATGATACTTAAGGGGTTGACTGTGGATGGGCAATGGCAGACATTTAGAGACCGCATGGATGAATTGCAACAATTGTACATCCCTGTCTGGTGTAAAAATAAAAAAGGGAAGGTGGCTCAACCGTGGCTATCAAGGGAAATCAGGGATAGTATTAAAGCCAAGGAAGTGGCATACAAATTGGCCAGAAATAGCAGCGAACCCAGGGACTGGGAGAAATTTAGAATTCAGCAGAGGAGTACAAAGGGCAGGGAAAATAGAGTACGAGAGGAAGCTTGCAGGGAACATTAAGACGGACTGCAAAAGTTTCTATAGATATTAAAGAGAAAAAGGTTAGTAAAGACAAACATAGGTCCCCTGCAGTCAGAATCAGGGGAAGTCATAACGGGGAACAAAGAAATGGCAGACCAATTGAACAAGTACTTTGGTTCGGTATTCACTGAGGAGGACACAAACCACCTTCCGGATATAAAAGGGCTCAGAGGGTCTAGTAAGAAGGAGGAACTGAGGGAAGTCTTTATTAGTCGGGAAACTGTGTTGGGGAAATTGATGGGATTGAAGGCCGATAAATCCCCAGGGCCTGATGGACTGCATCCCAGAGTATTAAGGAGGTGGCCTTGGAAATAGTGGATGCATTGTCAGTCATTTTCCAACATTCCATAGACTCTGGATCAGTTCCTATGGAGTGGAGGGTAGCCAACGTAACCCCACTTTTTAAAAACAGAGGGAGAGAGAAAACAGGGAATTATAGACCGGTCAGCCTGACATCGGTAGTGGGTGCATTTGGAAAGAGGTGACATGATAGGTCCAAGTCAGCATGGATTTGTGAAAGGGAAATCATGCTTGACAAATCTTCTGGAATATTTTGAGGATGTTTCCAGTAGCGTGGACAAGGGAGAACCAGTTGATGTGGTGTATTTGGACTTTCAGAAGGCTTTCGACAAGGTCCCACACAAGAGATTAATGTGCAAAGTTAAAGCACATGGGATTGGGGGTAGTGTGCTGACGTGGATTGAGAACTGGTTGGCAGACAGGAAGCAAAGAGTAGGAGTAAATGGGTACTTTTCAGAATGGCAGGCAATGACTAGTGGGGTACCTCAAGGTTCTGTGCTGGGACCCAGCTGTTTACATTGTACATTAATGATTTAGACGAGGGGATTAAATGTAGTATCTCCAAATTTGCGGATGACACTAAGTTGGGTGGCAGTGTGAGCTGCGAAGAGGATGCTATGAGGCTGCAGAGTGACTTGGATAGATTAGGTGAGTGGGCAAATGCATGGCAGATGAAGTATAATGTAGATAAATGTGTGGTTATCCACTTTGGTGGCAAAGACAGGAAGGTAGAATATTATCTGAATGGTGACAGATTAGGAAAAGGGGAGGTGCAACGAGACCTGGGTGTCATGGTACATCAGTCATTGAAGGTTGGCATGCAGGTACAGCAGGCGATTAAGAAAGCAAATGGCATGTTGGCCTTCATCGCGAGGGGATTTGAGTACAGGGGCAGGGAGGTGTTACTACAGTTGTACAGTGCCTTGGTAAGGCCACACCTGGAGTATTGTGTACAGTTTTGGTCTCCTAACTTGAGAAAGGACATTCTTGCTATTGAGGGAGTGCAACGAAGGTTCACCAGACTGATTCCCCGGGATGGCGGGACTGACATATCAAGAAAGGCTGGATCAACTGGGCTTGTATTCACTGGAGTTCAGTAGAATGAGAAGGGATCTCATAGAAACGTTTAAAATTCTGACGGGTTTAGACAGGTTCGATGCAGGAAGAATGTTCCCAAAGTTGGGGAAGTCCAGAACCAGAGGTCACAGTCTAAGGATAAGGGGTAAGCCATTTAGGACCGAGATGAGGAGAAACTTCTTCACTCAGAGAGTGGTGAACCTGTGGAATTCTCTACCACAGAAAGTTGTTGAGACCAATTCATTAAATATATTCAAAAAGGAGTTAAATGTAGTCCTTACTACTAGGGGGATCAAGGGGTATGGCGAGAAAGCAGGAATGGGGTACTGAAGTTGCATGTTCAGCCATTAACTCATTGAATGGCGGTGTAGGCTCGAAGAGCCGAATGGCCAACTCCTGCACCTATTTTCTATGTTTTCTATGTTTTCTATAATGTTGGAAAGTGTGAGGTCATGCACTTTGGCAGAAAAAAAATCAAAGAGCAAGTTATTATTTAAATGGAGAAACATTGCAAACTGCTGCAGTACAGCGGGACCTGGGGGTACTTGTGCATAAAACGCAAAAGGATAGTATGCAGGTACAGCAAGTGATCAGGAAGGCCAATGGTATCTTGGCCTTAATTGCAAAGAGGATGGAGTATAAAAGCAGGGAAGTCTTGCTGCAGCTATATAAGTTATTGGTGAGGCCACACCTGGAATACTGTGTGCAGTTTTGGTTTCCATATTTACGAAAGGTCATACTTGTTTTGGAGGCAGTTCAAAGAAGGTTCACTAGGTTGATTTCGGGGATGAGGAGGTTAACTTATGAGGAAAGGTTAAGTAGGTTGGGCCTCTACTCATTGGAATTCAGAAGAATGAGAGGTGATCTTATCGAAATGTATAAGATTATGAGGGACTTGACAAGGTGGATGCAGAGAGGATGTTTCTACTGATGGGGGAGTCTAGAACTAGAGGGCATGATCTTAGAATAAGGGGCCACCCATTTAAAACAGAGATGAGAAGAAATTTATTCTCTCAGAGGGTTGTAAATCTGTGGAATTCACTGCCTCAGAGAGCTATGGAAGCTGAGACATTGAATAAATTTAAGACAGAAATAGACAGTTTCTTAAACGATAAGGGGATAAGGGATTATGGGGAGTGGGAGGGGAAGTGGAGCTGAATCCATGATCAGATCAGCCATGATCTTATTGAATGGCGGAGCAGGCTCGAGAGGCTGTATGGCTTACTCCTGTTTCTATTTATGTTTTATGTTCTTATAAGAAAAACATTCATTGCATCTTTTAACCATGTAATGGATAGTAAGAAGAGCTTGCAACTGTAAAGGGCCATCTGATATTTATTTGAACTTGCCAAATTCAAGAACAAGATAGAAAAAATATTTCAGATGCAGAATATAACTGCAAAACAAAAGTAATCTTACTATCACTGCATGCAATCTCCCCTTTTCATTAAAAGGTCAGTTGAGAACACTAAATCTGAGGCTTGATAAAGAGCATGCTGTCATGTATGTAACCTTCATGTAACTGTAACCTTCAGGTAACAACACTGCATACTGTATACACTAAGAAATGCACACCTTGACCACAGGGGGTGAACTTGTGGGAGACACTCCTCACCTGGTCATCCAGGTATATAAAGGGAGGTCCCACGCAGGGTCATCACTTCTTGGTCTTGTGAATAAAGGTTCGGGTCACAGAGTGATCTTGTCTGCAGAATGTGCCTCGTGTGAATTTATAGTAGTGTGTAAGGACATTACACATGGTAAATTGGTTGTTAGAATATTAATAGATGTTACTGTGAATGCACTATGACAAGGGATGTCGGGCTGTTAGACATTTACACTGCACATCAATCTGTGTAGCTAGAATGGGCTTGTTCTTAATTGCTGCAGTTTTTATGTCATTTGAACCAAATGATTTGCATATACAATGTGTAGTTTACCGTTAACAAATCCTTCAGAATTCTCTGTTTATTAATGATAGATTGTACAAAGAAAATAGAAGACCTCAGAAGAGGTTTTTGGTCTGATTAAGTAGATATTTTCAAATTATTAAAAAAAATATATGCTTTCTATGAATTAAAATCTAATCTAGGTTATATGTGAAAACATATAGCTCAAATTGTATAGAGACACAAGACTGGACTTGGTAGATTACCAAAAAATAAACCATTGAGTGGCATCAGACACATAATTAATGAATCAAAAGGGCCAGCAACTTATGTAGGAGCGGCTCAGCAGTGGTTTATTTTTCCATAAACCACCAATTCCCATTATATATCTTGGATGAAAAATTATAGAGTCAGTGGGCTTTTTAAATTTATTTCTGAAGGCTGCCTCAGCATAAGGTCATTATTCTGCAGATGTTGCAATAGCAAAGGCTGCTGAATAGCACACAATATACAGTTGCTGTATTTTGGTGCAATGTGAACGTTAAGGAGTTTACTGTGCAGTTTGACTCGTTCATCTATAAAACAAAGCATTTCCACAAAAATATTCTGCATTTGTGTTTCTGCAACTGCCACCTTTATTTCTAAGCACACGGGTAAAATTCAGCATAAGGATCAGCTGGGTATAGCGAAAACAATTCAGGTGGTTTCATGAGGCCAGGCAGAAACTTCCAATGGCCATATTCAATAAGCAGATGATTTAGAAAATTGTCACTTTTCTCAAGAAATCAAAAGTCGTAGCTCTTTGTTGCATCATCAGTGGGCTCATGGGGCTGAACAACCATTTCAAAAAATTATTTTAATGTGCCACTGTTCGCTTCTGCCAATTTATGTTTTTCAATCAATTGCTCTGTGAATGAATGCATTGCAGGACCAGGCTTTTAACTTCCAAACTATTAACCATGCATCTGCAGCATATATCTATGAATAATTGCTCTCTCAGGATACGAATCTTGTGAAAGGCATAAATCACATAAACTACCCGGTAACTAAGGACCCAGCTGTGTGAGAAAACTAACATAAATCCAGGAAAGTTGTGATTGACATTGACTTGAATCAGCGTGGGGCAGAGCTATGATAATCACCTTTTCATGGTTTCAGTGAGGGTATCTGTGGCGAGCACAAAAGTCCGAGAAATGGCGTACTTGCACGATAATTTCCTGGGACTTTTGTGCTGCAAAATGATTCCCCTGCAATTGCTTAAAAACCTGTTACATCCCTAACATTTTCCAATTCTGGTGAAGGGTCATCGACCTGAAACATTAACTCTGTTTCTCTCTGCACAGATGCTGCCTGACCTGCTGGGTATTTCCAGCATTTGCTTTTTTATTTCAGATTTCCAGCATCCGCAGTATTTTGCGTTTGTATTAGATCACTACAATGTCGTATAAAGATGCCTTTTAGTGTGACATTTGTGTAAATTAGAATAGTTTAGATAACTAAGAACGAGAGAGATGCTTGTAATGCATTGCTTGCATTATGCCAACATGAAGGCATTCCTGCATAGAAACATAGAAAATAGATGCAGGAGTAGGCCATACGGCCCTTCGAGCCTGCACCACCATTCAATAAGATCATGGCTGATCATTCACCTCAGTATCCCTTTCCTGCTTTCTCTCCATACCCCTTGATCCCTTTAGCCATAAGGGCCATATCTAACTCCCTCTTGAATATATCCAATGAACTGGCATCAACAACTCTCTGCGGTAGGGAATTCCACAGGTTAACAACTCTCTGGGTGAAGAAGTTTCTCCTCATCTCAGTCCTAAATGGCTTACGCCTTATCCTTAGACTATGTCCCCTGGTTCTGGACTTCCCCAACATCGGGAACATTCTTCTTGCATCTAACCTGTCCAGTCCTATCAGAATTTTATATGCTTCCATGAGATCCCCTCTCATCCTTCTAAACTCCAGTGAATAAAAGCCCAGTCGATCTAGTCTCTCCTCATATGTTAGTCCTGCCATCCCGGGAATCAGTCTGCTGAACCTTCGCTGCATTCCCTCAATAGCAAGAACGTCCTTCCTTAGATTAGGAGAACAAAACTGTACACAATATTCAAGGTGTGGCCTCACCAAGGCCCTGTACAACTTCAGTAAGACCTCCCCGCTCCTATACTCAAATCCCCTAGCTATGAAGGCCAACATGTCATTTGCCTTCTTCACCGCCTGCTGTACCTGCATGCCAACTTTCAATGACCGATGAACCACGACACCCAGGTCTCATTGCACCTCCCCTTTTGCTAATCTGTCACCATTCAGATAATATTCTGCCTTCCACCAAAGTGGATAACCACACATTTATCCACATTATACTGCATCTTCCATGCATTTGCCCACTCACCTAACCTGTCCAAGTCACCCTGCAGCCTCTTAGAATCCTCCTCACAGCTCACACCACCACCCAGTTGAGTGTTATCTGCAAACTTGGAGATATTACACTCAATTCCTTCATCTAAATCATTAATGTATATTGTAAATAGCTGGGGTCTCAGCACTGAGCCCTGTGGCACCCCACTAGTCACTGCCTGCCATTCTGAAAAGGACCCGTTTATTCCGACTCTCTGCTTCCTGTCTGCCAACCAGTTCTCTATCCATGTCAGTACACTATCCCCAATACCATGTGCTTTAATTTTGCACACCAATCTCTTGTGTGGGACCTTGTCAAAAGCCTTTTGAATATCCAAATACACCACATCCACTGGTTCTCCCTTGTCCACTCTATTAGTTACATCCTCAAAAAATTCTAGAAGATTTGTCAAGCATGGTTTCCCTTTCATAAATCCATGCTGACTTGGACCGATCTGGTCACGGCTTTCCAAATGCGCTGATAATTCATCTTTAATAATTGATTCCAACATTTTCCCCACTACAGATGTCAGGTTAACCGGTCTATAATTACCCATTTTCTCTCTCCCTCCTTTCTTAAAAAGTGTGTTACATTAGCTACTCTCCAGTCCATTGGAACTGATCCATAGAAACATAGAAAATAGGTGCAGGAGTAGGCCATTCGGCCCTTCTAGCCTGCACCGCCATTCAATGAGTTCATGGCTGAACATGCAACTTCAGTACCCCATTCCTGCTTTCTCACCATACCCCTTGATTCTCCGAGTAGTAAGGACTTCATCTAACTCCTTTTTGAATATATTTAGTGAATTGGCCTCAACAACTTTCTGTGGTAGAGAATTCCACAGGTTCACCACTCTCTGGGTGAAGAAATTCCTCCTCATCTCGGTCCTAAATGGCTTCCCCCTTATCCTTAGACTGTGTCCCCTGGTTCTGGACTTCCCCAACATTGGGAACATTCTTCCTGCATCTAACCTGTCTAACCCCGTCAGAATTTTAAACGTTTCTATGAGGTCCCCTCTCATTCTTCTGAACTCCAGTGAATACAAGCCCAGTTGATCCAGTCTTTCTTGATATGTCAGTCCCGCCATCCCGGGAATCAGTCTGGTGAACCTTCGCTGCACTCCCTCAATAGCAAGAATGTCCTTCCTCAGGTTAGGAGACCAAAACTGTACACAATACTCCAGGTGTGGCCTCACCAAGGCCCTGTACAATTGTAGCAACACCTCCCTGCCCTTGTACTCAAATCCCCTCGCTATGAAGGCCAACATGCCATTTGCTTTCTTAACCGCCTGCTGTACCTGCATGCCAACCTTTAATGACTGATGTACCATGACACCCAGGTCTCGTTGCACCTGCCATTTTCCTAATCTGTCACCATTCAGATAGTATTCTACCTTCCTGTCTTTGCCACCAAAGTGGATAACCTCACATTTATCCACATTATACTTCATCTGCCATGCATTTGCCCACTCACCTAACCTATCCAAGTCGCTCTGCAGCCTCATAGAATCCTCCTTGCAGCTCACACTGCCACCCAACTTAGTGTCATCCGCAAATTTGGAGATACTACATTTAATCCCCTCGTCTAAATCATTAATGTACAGTGTAAACAGCTGGGGCCCCAGCACAGAACCTTGCGGTACCCCACTAGTCACTGCCTGCCATTCTGAAAAGTCCCCATTTACTCCTACTCTTTGCTTCCAGTCTGACAACCAGTTCTCAATCCATGTCAGCACACTACCCCCAATCCCATGTGCTTTAACTTTGCACATTAATCTCTTGTGTGGGACCTTGTCGAAAGCCTTCTCAAAGTCCAAATATACCACATCAACTGGTTCTCCCTTGTCCACTCTACTGGAAACATCCTCAAAAAATTCCAGAAGATTTGTCAAGCATGATTTCCCTTTCACAAATCCATGCTGACTTGGACCTATCATATTACCTCTTTCCAAATGCACTGCTATGATATCCTTAATAATTGATTCCATCATTTTACCCACTACCGATGTCAGGCTGACCGGTCTGTAATTCCCTGTTTTCTCTCTCCCTCCTTTTTTAAAAAGTGGGGTTACATTGGCTACCCTCCACTCCATAGGAACTGATCCAGAGTCAATGGAATGTTGGAAAATGACTGTCAATGCATCCACTATTTCCAAGGCCACCTCCTTAAGTACTCTGGGATGCAGTCCATCAGGCCCTGGGGATTTATCGGCCTTCAATCCCATCAATTTCCCCAACACAATTTCCCGACTAATAAGGATTTCCCTCAGTTCCTCCTCCTTACTAGACCCTCCGACCCCTTTTATATCCGGAAGGTTGTTTGTGTCCTCCTCAGTGAATACCGAACCAAAGTACTTGTTCAATTGGTCTGCCATTTCTTTGTTCCCCGTTATGACTTCCCCTGATTCTGACTGCAGGGGACCTACGTTTGCCTTTACTAACCTTTTTCTCTTTACATATCTATAGAAACTTTTGCAATCCGTCTTAATGTTCCCTGCAAGCTTCTTCTCGTACTCCATTTTCCCTGCCCTAATCAAACCCTTTGTCCTCCTCTGCTGAGTTCTAAATTTCTCCCAGTCCCCGGGTTCTCTGCTATTTCTGGCCAATTTGTATGCCACTTCCTTGGCTTTAATGCTATCCCTGATTTCCCTTGATAGCCACAGTTGAGCCACCTTCCCTTTTTTATTTTTACGACAGACAGGAATGTACAATTGTTGTAGTTCATCCATGCAGTCTCTAAATGTCTGCCATTGCCCATCCACAGTCAACCCCTTCAGTATCATTCGCCAATCTATCCTAGCCAATTCACGCCTCATACCTTCAAAGTTACCCTTCTTTAAATTCTGGACCATGGTCTCTGAATTAACTGTTTCATTCTTCATCCTAATGCAGAATTCCACCATATTATGGTCACTCTTCCCCAAGGGGCCTCGCACAACGAGATTGCTAATTAATCCTCTCTCATTACACAACACCCAGTCTAAGATGGCCTCCCCCCTAGTTGGTTCCTCGACATATTGGTCTAAAAAACCATCCCTTATGCACTCCAGGAAATCCTCCTCCACCGTATTGCTTCCAGTTTGGTTAACCCAATCTATGTGCATATTAAAGTCACCCATTATAACTGCTGCACCTTTATTACACGCACCCCTAATTTCATGTTTGATGCCCTCCCCAATATCACTACTACTGTTTGGAGGTCTGTACACAACTCCCACTAACGTTTTTTGTCCTTTGGTATTTTGCAGCTCTACCCATATAGATTCCACATCATCCAAGCTAATGTCCTTCCGAACTATTGCCTTAATTTGCTCCTGAACCAGCAGTGCTACCCCACCTCCTTTTCCTTTTATTCTATCTTTCCTGAATGTTGAATACCCCTGGATGTTGAGTTCCCAGCCCTGATCATCCTGGAGCCACGTCTCCGTAATCCCAATCACATCATATTTGTTAACATCTATTTGCACAGTTAATTCATCCACTTTATTGCAGATACTCCTTGCATTAAGACACAAAGCCTTCAGGCTTGTTCTTTTAACACCCTTTGTCCTTTTAGAATTTTGCTGTACAGTGGCCCTTTTTGTTCTTTGCCTTGGGTTTCTCTGCCCTCCACTTTTCCTCATCTCCTTTCTGTCTTTTGCTTTTGCCTCCTTTTTGTTTCCCTCTGTCTCCCTGCATTGGTTCCCATCCCCCTGCCATATCAGTTTAAATCCTCCCCAACAGCACTAGCAAACACTCCCCCTAGGACATTGGTTCCGGTCCTGCCCAGGTGCAGACCGTCCGGTTTGTACTGGTCCCACCTCCCCCAGAACCGGTTCCAATGCCCCAGGAATTTGAATCCCTCCCTGTTGCACCACTGCTCAAGCCACGTATTCATCTGCACTATCCTGCGATTCCTACTCTGACTATCACGTGGCACTGGTAGCAATCCCGAGATTACTACTTTTGAGGTCCTACTTTTTAATTTAGCTCCTAGCTCCTTAAATTCGTTTCGTAGGACCTCATCCCTTTTTTTACCTATGTCGTTGGTACCAATGTGCACCACGACAACTGGCTGTTCTCCCTCCCTTTTTAGAATGTCCTGCACCCGCTCCGAGACATCCTTGACCCTTGCACCAGGGAGGCAACATACCATCCTGGAGTCTCGGTTGCGGCCGCAGAAACGCCTATCTATTCCCCTCACCATTGAATCCCCAATCACTATTGCTCTCCCACTCTTTTTCCTGCCCTCCTGTGCAGCAGAGCAAGCCATGGTGCCATGAACTTGGCTGCTGCTGCCCTCCCCTGATGAGTCATCCCCCTCAACAGTACCCAAAGCAGTGTATCTGTTTTGCAGGGGGTTGACCACAGGGGACTCCTGCACTACCTTCCTTGCATTGCTCTTCCTGTTGGTCTTCCATTCCCTATCTGGCTGTGGACCCTTTCCCTGCGGTACGACCAACTCGCTACACGTGATACTCACGTCATTCTCAGCATCGTGGATGCTCCAGAGTGAATCCACCCTCAGCTCCAACTCCGCAACGCGGTCTGTCAGGAGCTGGAGGCGGATACACTTCCCGCACACGTAATCGTCAGGGACACCGGAAGTGTCCCTGAGTTCCCACATGGTACAGGAGGAGCATAACACCCGACCGAGCTCTCCTACCATGACTTAACCCTTATATACACTTAAATTGGCAACAACAATGTTAAACTTTACTCACTGATATAGAAGAGGAAAAAGAAAAACTACTCACCTATCACCAGCCAATCACTTACCCTCTTGGCTGTGACGTCACCTTTTGATTTCTTTCTACTTCTTTTTTGCCTTCTCCCTGTAGCTGCACAAGTCACGCCTTTTATAGGCCTCTCCACGCACCTCCTCGACGCTGGGCCCCGGACTCTCTGCTGTGCCTTTTATAGGCCTCTCCACGCACCTCCTCGACGCTAGGCCCCGGACTCCCTGCTGTGCCTTTTATAGGACTCTCCACGCACCTCCGACGCTGCTCCCGACTGCCGCCGACTCTGGGCCCCGGACTTCCTGCTGTGCCTTTTATAGGCCTCTCCACGCACCTCCGACGCTGCTCCCGACTGCCGCCGACGCTGGGCCCCGGACACCCTGCTGTGCCTTTTATAGGCCTCTCCACGCACCTCCGACGCTGCTCCCGACTGCCGCCGACGCTGGGCCCCGGACACCCTGCTGTGCCTTTTATAGGCCTCTCCACGCACCTCCTCGACGCTGCTCCCGACTGCCGCCAACGCTGGGCCCTGGACTCCCTGCTGTGCCTTTTATAGGCCTCTCCACGCACCTCCGACGCTGCTCCCGACTGCCGCTGAGTCGATAGACTGTTGGAAAATGATCACCAATGCATCCACTATTTCTAGGGCCACTTCCTTAAGTACTCTGGGATGCAGACTATCAGGCCCCGGGGATTTATCGGCCTTCAATCCCATCAATTTCCTTAACACAATTTCCTGACTAATAAGGATTTCCTTCAGTTCCTCCTTCTCACTAGACCCTCGTTCCCCTAGTATTTCTGGAAGGTTATTTGTGTCTTCCTTCGTGAAGACAGAACCAAAGTATTTGCTCAACTGTTCCACCATTTCTTTGTTCCCCATTATAAATTCACCTGAATCTGATGGATCACCTTTCACCTGCAGACTGCGAGATGGCAGTGACAAGTTCAGATGGAATTCCTGATCTGATAGTTCAGATGAAAGGCAACAGATACAGAACTGACATTCTCAAAATATGTAACACTTGAATACATGAAGAAAAGCAAATGCATTCAACCTTTGAAATAAGCACCTGCCACAACAACTTGGTTCCTTGGGATGTAAATGACAGAGGAAAAATTATATCTGTTTCCAACTCCTGATACAGGAGTGTGACTTTAGCATAAATCTATCCAACAGAAAAGGTCAATAAAGGTTATGCAAGTGGTTGACAATTTTTCAAACTACACAAAGATCTTGGGGCAAATTGCAAAAGAGATGTTTATGCAAATGAATAACAACATATACTGATATATTAGCAACGGCATAAGGATTAAAAAACAAAAGAACCAACATAGATATGTTCCTGAATAGTCTTTTTATTTCTCACTGAAGTATTACAACTTTAATATTAGCGTAGAAATTATTGTTGGTGATATTAATGCAGAAATGCTTAATGTATTGCTTGATCTTTTTTTATTTGCTATTTTAACACAAATATTAACCTGTTTATTTTAAATGGGTTTAATCCTCCATTAAAATAGCAAACCAAAGAACATAATGGCCTCCATTTTGCGGTGGTGTAGACTTCATTGTGAGCCTTCTAAAAGACCCTACACGTTGCGGATTTGCGTTGCACATGCGCGGAAACCCGGAACTTGCGATCTGTCAAGGTTCGCCTGAAAACCTAGCACTGCTGCGCAGAGTTGTACTTTTTGCCCAACAACTGTCCAGCAGTTCCACACGCAACTCTTATAGTTGATAAAAGCAGCCATACAGCCTGCATTTTGTAGAAAGAGGAAGACTTCATAGTCTCAGCGGGTGAACTTGAAAACGATCGTAAAAGCTGTGAAATGAAGCAAGATCTTAGGACAAAGACTCATTTAAGTTTGGAACATCTTTTTATTAATATTTGTTAAATACTTTAGTGCTTTTCAATCTCAAAAGAGAGGCATTACATGAACTTCAGCTCCGTGTTGATAAGCTGGAGTCCGAGCTGCGGACACTGCGACACATCAGGGAGGAGGAGAGTTACCTGGATGCTGTGTTCCAGGAGGCATTCACACCCCTTAAATTAATTAAATAAAATCTGGTCTGTGGTCAGGGACAGGAGGATGTGACTGCAAATGAGGGAGGTATGGGGACTCAGGATGGAGTGATGGAGGAGCCTCAGCTCTTGCTCTTGTCCAACAAGTTCGAGGCTCTTACTCCCTGTGTGGACGAGAGCAGGGACTGCAGGGAGGATGAGCAAACTGACCACAGCAGTATGCTACAGGGGGCCATTCAAATGGGGGGAGTAAAAAGAAATGTTGTAGTGCTAGGGGACAGTATCATCAGATACTATTCTCTGCAGCTGAAAGCATGAGTCCTGTAGGCTGTGTTGCCTGCCCAGTGCCAAGGTTAAGAACATCTCCTCTGGGCTGGAGAGGAACTTGGAGTGGGAGGGGGAAGATCCAGTTGTCGTGGTCCACGTGGGTACCAATGACTTAGATAGGACAAAGAAAGACATTCTGCAGAGGGAGAATGAGCAGCGAGAGGTTAACTTGAAAAGCAGAACCACAAAGGTAATAATCTCTGGATTACTACCTGAGCCATGAACAAATTTGCATAAGGTAAATAAGATCAGAGAGATGAACACATGGCTCAAAGACTGGTGTGGGAGAAATGGGTTTTGGTTCATAGGGCACTGGCACCAGTACTGGGATTAGAGGGAGCTGTTCCGTTGGGGCGGGCTCCACTTGAACCATGCAAGGACTGGTGTCCTGGCGAATCGAATAACTAGGGCTGTAGAAACATCGAAACATAGATACATAGAAAATAGATGTAGGAGTAGGCCATTCGGCACTTCGAGCTTGCACCACCATTCAATATGATTATGACTGATCATTTTTGCAACTTTAGTATCCCATTCCTGCTTTCTCTCCATATCCTTTGATCCCTTTAACGACAAGGGCCACATCTAACTCCTTTTTGAATATATCTAATGAACTGGCTTCAACAACTTTTTGTGGTAGAGAATTCCACAGGTTCACAATTCTCTGAGTGAAAAAGTTTCTCCGCATCTCGGTCCTAAATGGTTTACCCTTATCCTTAGACTGTGACCCCTGGTTCTGGACTTCCCCAACATCGGGAACATTCTTCCTGCATCTAACCTGTCTAATCCCGTCAGAATTTTATATATTTCTATGAGATCCCCCCTCATTCTTCTAAATGCCAGTGAATATAAACCTAGTCGATCCAGTCTTTCTTCATATGTCAGCCCTGCCATCCTGGGAATCAGTCCGGTGAACCTTCGCTGCACTCCCTCAATAGCAAGAATGTCCTTCCTTAGATTAGGAGAACAAAACTGTACACAATATTCAAGGTGTGGCCTCACCAAGGCCCTGTACAACTGCAATAAGACCTCCCCGTTCCTATACTCAAATCCCCTAGCTATGAAGGCCAACATGCCATTTGCCTTCTTCACCGCCTGCTGTATCTGCATACCTACTTTCAATGACTGATGTGCCATGACACCCAGGTCTCGTTGCACCTCCCCTTTTCCTAATCGGTCACCATTCAGATGATATTCTGCCTTCCTGTTTTTGTCAGCAAAGTGGATAACCTCTCATTTATCTACATTATACTGCATCTGCCATGCATTTGTCCACTCACCTAACCTGTCCAAGTCACAATGCAGCCTCTTAGAATCCTCCTCACAGCTCACACCACCACCCAGTTTAGTGTCATCTGCAAACTTGGAGATATTACACTCAATTCCTTCATCTAAATCATTAATGTATATTGTAAATAGCTGAGGTCTCAGCACTGAGCCCTGTGGCACCCCACTAGTCACTGCCTGCCATTCTGAAAAGGACCCGTTTATTCCGACTCTCTGCTTCCTGTCTGCCAACCAGTTCTCTATCCATGTCAGTACATTATCCCCAATACCATGTGCTTTAATTTTGCACACCAATCTCTTGTGTGGGACCTTGTCAAAAGCCTTTTGAATATCCAAATAAACCACATCCACTGGTTCTCCCTTGTCCACTCTATTAGTTACATCCTCAAAAAATTCTAGAAGATTTGTCAAGCATGGTTTCCCTTTCATAAATCCATGCTGACTTGGAATGATCCTGTCACAGCTTTCCAAATGCACTGATAATTCATCTTTAATAATTGATTCCAACATTTTCCCCACTACAGATGTCAGGTTAACCGGTCTATATTTACCCATTTTCTCTCTCCCTCCTTTCTTAAAAAGTGTGTTACATTAGCTACTCTCCAGTCCATTGGAACTGATCGAGAGTCGATAGATTGTTGGAAAGTGATCACCAATGCATCCACTATTTCTAGGGCCACTTCCTTAAGTACTCTGGGATGCAGACTATCCGGCCCCAGGGATTTATCGGCCTTCAATCCCATCAATTTCCTTAACACAATTTCCTGACTAATAAGGATTTCCTTCAGTTCCTCCTTCTCACTAGACCCTCGTTCCCCTAGTATTTCTGGAAGGTTATTTGTGTCTTCCTTCGTGAAGACAGAACCAAAGTATTTGCTCAACTGTTCCACCATTTCTTTGTTCCCCATTATAAATTCACCTGAATCTGATGGATCACCTTTCACCTGCAGACTGCGAGATGGCAGTGACAAGTTCAGATAGAATTCCTGATCTGATAGTTCAGATGAAAGGCAACAGATACAGAACTGACATTCTCAAAATATGTAACACTTGAATACATGAAGAAAAGCAAATGCATTCAACCTTTGAAATAAGCACCTGCCACAATAACTTGGTTCCTTGGGATGTAAATGACAGAGGAAAAATTATATCTATTTCCAACTCCTGATACAGGAGTGTGACTTTAGCATAAATCTATCCAACAGAAAAGGTCAATAAAGGTTATGCAAGTGGTTGACAATTTTTCAAACTACACAAAGATCTTGGGGCAAATTGCAAAAGAGATGTTTATGCAAATGAATAACAACATATACTGATATATTAGCAACGGCATAAGGATTAAAAAACAAAAGAACCAACATAGATATGTTCCTGAATAGTCTTTTTATTTCTCACTGAAGTATTACAACTTTAATATTAGCGTAGAAATTATTGTTGGTGATATTAATGCAGAAATGCTTAATGTATTGCTTGATCTTTTTTTATTTGCTATTTTAACACAAATATTAACCTGTTTATTTTAAATGGGTTTAATCCTCCATTAAAATAGCAAACCAAAGAACATAATGGCCTCCATTTTGCGGTGGTGTAGACTTCATTGTGAGCCTTCTAAAAGACCCTACACGTTGCGGATTTGCGTTGCACATGCGCGGAAACCCGGAACTTGCGATCTGTCAAGGTTCGCCTGAAAACCTAGCACTGCTGCGCAGAGTTGTACTTTTTGCCCAACAACTGTCCAGCAGTTCCACACGCAACTCTTATAGTTGATAAAAGCAGCCATACAGCCTGCATTTTGTAGAAAGAGGAAGACTTCATAGTCTCAGCGGGTGAACTTGAAAACGATCGTAAAAGCTGTGAAATGAAGCAAGATCTTAGGACAAAGACTCATTTAAGTTTGGAACATCTTTTTATTAATATTTGTTAAATACTTTAGTGCTTTTCAATCTCAAAAGAGAGGCATTACATGAACTTCAGCTCCGTGTTGATAAGCTGGAGTCCGAGCTGCGGACACTGCGACACATCAGGGAGGAGGAGAGTTACCTGGATGCTGTGTTCCAGGAGGCATTCACACCCCTTAAATTAATTAAATAAAATCTGGTCTGTGGTCAGGGACAGGAGGATGTGACTGCAAATGAGGGAGGTATGGGGACTCAGGATGGAGTGATGGAGGAGCCTCAGCTCTTGCTCTTGTCCAACAAGTTCGAGGCTCTTACTCCCTGTGTGGACGAGAGCAGGGACTGCAGGGAGGATGAGCAAACTGACCACAGCAGTATGCTACAGGGGGCCATTCAAGTGGGGGGAGTAAAAAAAAATGTTGTAGTGCTAGGGGACAGTATCATTCGGGGGATAGATACTATTCTCTGCAGCTGAAAGCATGAGTCCTGAAGGCTGTGTTGCCTGCCCAGTGCCAGGATTAAGAACATCTCCTCTGGGCTGGAGAGGAACTTGGAGTGGGAGGGGGAAGATCCAGTTGTCGTGGTCCACGTGGGTACCAATGACTTAGATAGGACAAAGAAAGACATTCTACAGAGGGAGAATGAGCAGCTAGAGGTTAAATTGAAAAGCAGAGCCACAAAGGTAATAATCTCTGGATTACTACCTGAGCCATGAACAAATTTGCATAAGGTAAATAAGAGAGAGATGAACACATGGCTCAAAGACTGGTGTGGGAGAAATGGGTTTTGGTTCATAGGGCACTGGCACCAGTACTGGGATTAGAGGGAGCTGTTCCGTTGGGGCGGGCTCCACTTGAACCATGCTAGGACTGGTGTCCTGGCGAATCGAATAACTAGGGCTGTAGAAACATCGAAACATAGATACATAGAAAATAGATGTAGGAGTAGGCCATTCAGCACTTCAAGCTTGCCCCACCATTCAATATGATTATGACTGATCATTTTTGCAACTTTAGTATCCCATTCCTGCTTTCTCTCCATATCCTTTGATCCCTTTAACGACAAGGGCCACATCTAACTCCTTTTTGAATATATCTAATGAACTGGCCTCAACAACTTTTTGTGGTAGAGAATTCCACAGGTTCACAATTCTCTGAGTGAAAAAGTTTCTCCGCATCTCGGTCCTAAATGGCTTACCCTTATCCTTAGACTGTGACCCCTGGTTCTGGACTTCCCCAACATCGGGAACATTCTTCCTGCATCTAACCTGTCTAATCCCGTCAGAATTTTATATGTTTCTATGAGATCCCCTCTCATTCTTCTAAATTCCAGTGAATATAAACCTAGTCGATCCAGTCTTTCTTCATATGTCAGCCCTGCCATCCTGGGAATCAGTCCGGTGAACCTTCGCTGCACTCCCTCAATCGCAAGAATGTCCTTCCTTAGATTAGGAGAACAAAACTGTACACAATATTCAAGGTGTGGCCTCACCAAGGCCCTGTACAACTGCAATAAGACCTACCTGCTCCTATACACAAATCCTCTCACTATGAAGGCCAACATGCCATTTGCCTTCTTCACCGCCTACTGTATCTGCATACCTACTTTCAATGACTGATGTGCCATGACACCCAGGTCTCGTTGCACCTCCCCTTTTCCTAATCGGTCACCATTCAGATGATATTCTGCCTTCCTGTTTTTGTCAGCAAAGTGGATAACATCACATTTATCTACATTATACTGCATCTGCCATGCATTTGTCCACTCACCTAACCTGTCCAAGTCACCCTGCAGCCTCTTAGCATCCTCCTCACAGCTCACGCTGCCACCCAGCTTAGTGTCATCTGCAAACTTGGAGATTTACATTCAATTCCTTCGTCTAAATCATTAATGTATATTGTGAATAGTTGGGGTCCCAGCACTGAGAGGGCTTTAAACTAAGGCAGAGTTGGCTGAAGTGGACTGGGAAAATATGTAAGATGGTTGATAAACTGTGGCAGACATTTAAGAAGATATTTCATAACTCTCAAGAAAAATATATTCCAGAGAGAAGGAAAGACTTTATGAGAAGGGAGGACCATCTGTGGTTAACTAAGGAAGTAATGGATAGTATCAAATTGAAAACAATGGCATACAAAGTTGCCAAGATTAGTGGGAGGTCAGAGGATTGGGATTTTTTTTTTAAATCAGCAAAGGATGACGAAAAAAATTATAAAGAGAGGGAAGATAGAATATGAGAGTAAACTAGCGCGAAATATACAAACAGATAGGAAGAGCTTCTACAGGTATTTAAAAGGGAAGAGAATAGCTGAAGTAAATGTTGGTCCCTTAGAGAATGAGACTGGGGAATTAATAATGGGGAGCGGGGAATTAATAATGGGGAGCAGGGAAATGGCAGAGAATTTGAACCAATATTTTGTATCGGTCTTCATGGTAGAAGGCACTAAAAACATCCCAATAATAGATAATCAAGGGGCTATAGGGAGGGAGAACCTTAAAACAATCATTATCACTGAAGAACAAGTACTCAGTAAAATAATGGGACTAAAGGTGGACAAGTCCCCCGGACCTGATGGCCTGCATCCTAGGGACTTAAGAGAAGTGGATGCAGAGATAATGAATGCATTGGTTATAATCTACCAAACTTCCCTGGATTTTGGAGATGTACCAGCGGATTGGAAAAGCACAAATGTAACACCCCTATTTAAAAAAGAAGGCAGACAGAAAGCAGGAAATTATAGACCAGTTAGCTTTTCATCTGTCATTGGGAAAATGCTGGAATCTTTTATTAAAGAAGCAGTAGCAGGACATTTGGAAAAGCATATTGCAGTCAAGCCGAGTCAACATGGTTTTATGAAAGGGAAATCATGTTTAACAAATTTGCTGGAGTTCTTTGAGGATGTAATGAGTAGGTTGGAAGTGGTTTATTTGGATTTCCAGAAAGCATTCGATAAGTTGTCACATAAAAGGTTACTGCACAAGATAAGAGCTCACGGGGTTGTGGGTAATATATTAGCATGGATAGCGGATTGGCTAACTAACAGAAAACAAAGAGTTGGGATAAATGGGTCATTTTCTAGTTGGCAAACAGTAACTAGTTGGGTGCCACAGGGATCGGTGCTGGGGCCTCAACTATTTATAACCTATATTAATGACTTGGATGAAAGGACTGAGTGTAATGTAGCCAAGTTTGCTGATGATACAAAGCTGGGTGGGAAAGCAAGTTGTGAGGAGGACACAAAAAATCTGCAAAGGGATATAGATAGGTTAAGTGAGTGGGCAAACATTTGGCAGATGGAGTATAATGTGGGAAAGAGTGAGGTTATCCATTTTGGCAGAAAAAATAAAAAAGCAAATTATTATTTAAATGGAAACTACAATATGCTGCACTACAGAGGGACCTGGGGGTCCGAAGTGCTTAAAACACAAAAAGCTAGTGTCTTCTCTTCTTCTTAGGCAGTCCCTCGGAGTTGAAGATGACTTGCTTACACACTAAAGATGAGTCCTTGGGTGCTTGGGTGACTGAAGAGTCCAATGCGGGACCTACAGTCTCTGTCACATGTGGGGCAGATGGTGATTGGAGGAAAGGGTGGGTGGGGTGCCTGGGTTGATTCCGCTGTCGACATTTGGCTTCAGCTTGCTCTCGGCGAAGAGACTCGAGGTGTTCAGCGCCTTCCCGGATGCTTTTCCTGCACTTTGGGTGGTCTTGGGCCAGGGATTCCCAGGTGTCGCTGGAGATGTTGCACTTTTTCAAGGAGCCTTTGAGGGTGTGCTTGATGCGTTTCCTCTGCCCAACTTGGGCTCACTTGCCATGTCGGAGCTCCGAATAGAGCGCCTGTTTTGGGAGTCTCATGTCAGGCATGCGGACGATGTGGCCCATCCAGCGGAGCTGATCGAGCGTGGTCAGTGCTTTGATGCTGGGAATGTTGGCCTGAGCGAGAACATTGACGTTGGTGCACCTATCCTGCGAAGGCAACGTTGGTGGTACTTCTCCAGTGTTTTGAGGTGCCTGCAGCACAGAGACCATGGGGCCGAATTTGGCGCAGGTTGCGCCTGCAGCCGCTGAGGATCCGCTGGAAATGTAAGTTTTCTGGGCGATTCTTCCGGAACCGCCCATCTGCCATCCAGGTTCCGCCCGGCGCGAGATTCGTCGTGGAGGGATCTTCCAGCATGACGTCATGCTGCCCGCCCATGCAGGATGTTGCAAATCGGCCATTTTGGTCAGGGATGCTGACCTCAGATCGACCTGCCGCCCGCCAGAAGGACCGCTGGCCAAAAGCAGGTGTGAGCTGGCCATGAGTCGGGTGGCAGGGAGAAGGGCTCCGAGAGCTGCAGCGCTGCACATCGCGGCTATGGTGCAGGTGCTGGACCAGCATCACTGGCACTGCTGGAAAAACGTTAGGTGGAGGTTGCTTTACTTTATCGCTGTTGGTCATGTTTAATTTGGATGTGATAAAAGCGACTGAAATGTGTCTGGGCTGATGGAAACTTTTTTCTTTGACCTTGCTGAAAGACCTTCATTGAGAAGCCCCATGGCGAAGGCAAAATAATTATGAATAAGTGAAAAGTCACATTTTGTCCATCCAAGCTGATTAATTAATTCTGTGACACAGTCCTTCAAGAAGTTCTCAGGGAAGCACTACATATCACATAGAGGTTGAGAGGGTTAGGGTTAGAATGATCTATTGTAAGTCTGAGACAGCTGCAGACTCTGACTACATTTGTATGGGAGGAAAAGGATATAAAGTTACAGCTATTTGACTTTAGGGGCAGCACGATTACAGACCAAATTGAGGAAGGACTACAGTCAATAGGAACAGCAAGAGACAAGCGCCGTAGTGACTCAGTGACCTATTGTTAAGGTTTCAATGACTAGACTGTCACTATCACCTTGTTAATGTGTTTTTCTTTGTATTGCAAGGAAACTATTTCATAAAATCTGTTCTGATTCATCACAAAAGACCTGTACCCAGTGTGCCTTGTTGTGGTGACGGACATAAATCTATTCTGAGAGATGTAATTAATTTGACACATCAAACAACTCTCACAGCACACACAGCGTGTTGCGATGGCCTGATGACCGTACCAATTATTCAGTAGTCATATGTGGATGGAAAGATATTCCTGATAAAGCAGATGACCTGAGGAACAGATGTGTGTTTCTCACAAGGCACGACACATGATGTTAAGATCAGACACTCACCAAGAGAGGGTCAACAATGTGAGTGTATTTACAAGTGCACAATAACAAAGGTTACATAACAATATTACATTAACAAACATTTACACCACCAACACCCACCCCTCTACCCGGCACCACCACCTCTCTTCTCCCCCCACCCCCCCCGCCTTGAAGCGATGCCCAAGCTCCTCTTCCTCGCCCTGCCTACACCACAGCGTCCCACTCCCCTGCTCCTCTCTGCCTCTGGTTGATGCGGTTGTGCAGGAGGGCAGCGGGATGTCTGCAGACGTGTGCGTCTTGGTGAGAAGGCAGGGGGCATGACCGAAGGCGCTGGAATCTCCTGCTCCTCCGGATCTGTCAGCAGCCTTGAGGGTGTGGGGTCAGGGGCTTGAACCGCACGTCCAGAAGCCATCTCTTGCCTCATCGCCTCAACAGTCTCGGTTGTGCGCTCCAACATAGTGATGAGCCGGTCCATCTTGTCATCGTGCTGCTGGGTGAAGGTGGCCATGCTGGCAGCTATCCCAGTCATGGTCTGGAGCATATCTCGACCTATCTGCACACTTGCCCATGAAAACTGGACCATCTCTAGAATTGCAGAGAGCTGTAGTCAATCCTCAGGTGGATGCTCGCTCCTGGTGGGTTCTGGCGCTTTGCTTGCCTTCCCACCACAGCCTCTGCGCTTGGTTGAGCTTGCCAGTGTGGAGTCTGTTCCAAACCCCAGGAACTCAGAGCCCGATGCCAAGGTTTTGCTGACACCTGATTCACATGGCAGGAGGCTGCTGTCATCTTGCTCCTGCTCCTGGAGCTCAAGAGGCTCAAAGACGGGCCCTTGTCCCTCCTCCTTTCTCCTCCATGAATCCCAAAAAGTTAGTTTGCAGGTGCAGCAGGTAATCAGGAAGGCGAATGGAATGTTGGCCTTCATTGCGACAGGAATGGAGTACAAAAGCAGGGAGGTCCTACTGCAACTGTACAAGGTACTGGTGAGGCCGCTCCTGGAGTACTGCATGCAGTTTTGGTCACCTTACTTAAGGAAGGATATACTAGCTTTGGAGGGGGTACAGAGACGATTCACTAGGTTGATTCCGGAGATGAGGGGGTTACCTTATGATGATAGATTGAGTAGACTGGGTCTTTACTCATTGGAGTTCAGAAGGATGAGGGGGTGATCTTATAGAAACATTTAAAATAATGAAAGGGATAGACAAGATAGAGAGGTTGTTTCCACTGGTCGGGGAGACTAGAACTAGGGGGCACAGCCTCAAAATACGGGGGAGCCAATTTAAAACCGAGTTGAGAAGGAATTTCTTCTCCCAGAGGGTTGTGAATCTGTGGAATTCTCTGCCCAGCGAAGCAGTTGAGGCTAGCTCATTGAATGTATTCAAATCACAGATAGATAGATTTTTAACCAACAAGGGAATTAAGGGTTATGGGGAGCGGGCGGGTAATTGGAACTGAGTTCATGGCCAGATCAACCATCATCTTGTTGAGTGGCGGAGCAGGCTCGAGGGGCTAGATGGCCTACTCCTGTTCCTAATTCTTATGTTCTCTTCTTCGTGGCTCAGGGTGGTGGAGGTGGGAGTGGTGGAAATGGGTGATCTGGGGCGTGGGGTGGGGGGGGGGGGCGGTCGAGGAGGGATCCGATGTCTTGGGCTTGGGGTGACGTCGGTGTGGGAAATATTGGGGTCTGACAGCTTCTCTGAAAGCCAGAGGTCGATGGTGAGCCTTGATCCGTGCTGTTCGAGTCATCATCTGCAAGTAGTGGACGACATTTCAGTCTGTGGGGTGGGGTGGGGGTGGTGCTAGCTGAGATGTCAGTCATGCCATCTCACATTCTACCACCAAGGAGTTCCAACAAAGCATGCGGTAAACCGCGAGTGTATTAACATTGCATGTCCTTTCATGCCATGAGCATGGCTCAGACCACAGATTAGTATAACCGTACCATGCACTGGATCTGCATCAGCCGTTGTGGTTGCACGGTGGCGGGCACCCACCAATGCCAATGCACGCTGCTCCAGCCTGCTCAATTCGACCATCTCTGCTGCTCCCCCTCCCATCGCTCTCAGGCTTGCTGCCTTAGATGCTTTTTTCTTCTGCACAAAGAAATGTTGCAGCCTTTAGTCCGTTTGCTGATGCTCCCCACACACATCCCCCACACACACACATCTGGTGCATAACCTGTTTGCCTTTGGTCAGGAGGGGGCGAATAAATTTGTACTCACTCTTGCTACCACCACCAAATCATTCTAACGTTTCCAGCATTGGTCCCCATCCCACTCAACATTGCCCATTGCGCTCACAATCTCATCGATCTCCCTCCAAATGCGTCGGTATTGGGGTGGTGGAGGCTTGCCACGACCATCCCAGGTGAGGTCTTTGTCCCTGCACTCCACCTCCATCACGAGCTCCTCCAATTCCTCCTCATTAAACCAGGGAGCTCTGGGCCTGGTTCTGCCAGTCTTCATTGCTGGTTTCTGACCACTCACCATCAATGATGAAACGAATGGCTGCTCAACAGTTTGTGTGTCTCAATTTCTCCGACTGCCCCCTCTCCAACCTCCAACTCTGTCTTCTCCAACCTCCAACTCTCTCCTCTCCAACCTCCAACTCTGTCCTCTCCAGCCTCCAACTCTGTTCTCTCCAGCCTCCAACTGACTCCTCTCCAACCTCCAACTCCCTCCTCTCAAATGCCAACACTCTCCTTCTCACACTCACAGGTGGAATAAAGTGCTGTGCCTTTGTGCGCATGCGCAATACAGCAATCTGCCTCAAACGGCCTCAAACTGACGACACGTCGGAAGACAAAACCTACAAAAAAACATCGCGACGTCTCGCACATGCGCAATGGAGGCCCTCCGAAGATCCCCGAGTGGAGAGGCCTCCAACTACCACACACTGATGATGCCGGCCGCTCACTCCCGCTCCCGCCCGGTGACTGCTGCTGCCACTGCCGCCCACACAACGGAGCCAAAAGTGGCTCCCGACAGGACCCGTTGGCAGCGGGCGGCAAAAAGGTAGGTGTCGCTGAGAAATGGGCGGTAACTAAATTTGGTCCCCATGTCCCTGAGCCATGTAGGAGGGCGGGTATCACTATTGCTCTGTAGACCATGCAGGAAGTAGTGCCCCGAGCAGGTTACCGCCCCTAATCGGGGCACAGGGCAATTTCTCCCCTTTATTCTTTAAATACAAATTGTTAACTGGCTATTTTGTATTTTGTAAACAGTTGTAATGTTAAATTGTTAATAAAAACAGTTAAACACTTTAACAAGCTGAGCAGCAATGTGCTGTGTGGTTATGGCTGACCGATTAGTGTTGGTCTGTGCAGCTATGTCCAACTGATTGCACAGATTGCTCCCATGAGCCTCTATCTTCTGTCTGATAGAGGCAAGAATTAAGTTTCTTCTCCTGCTGAGCGAGCATTTCTTGCCTCCAGCCTTCAATATGTTGTACCTGAATGTCAAAATCAGCCTGCTGCGTTAAACGTGTTGCTGTCTTTCCCACTGCTCTGCAGTATCAGCTTGGCGGCTGGCTGTGGAAAGACAGTCATCTGGCCTCACACAGAGCCAGAGGCAGCAGGAGATGGAGAAGCAGTATGCAGCATTTTATTATGGTCAAGGTCCACACTTCGCTCGGCTCCCCACCCAGGATCCACACCCTCCCCTTCCACTAGCTGACACTCCACAATTTCCTCCTACTCCGCCTCACTTACCGTTCGCACATGATCTGTAACCCCTTCCCCAGTGACCTCTCCAGGCCCCTTGTGGACATCCTCTGCCGCTGCAGACTCGCCATGTGTGCAAAGACAGCTGTCCACCTGTGGGAGGGAAACAGTAGACATTTGCAATGGTGAAGTATGATCTGGCACATCACTGAAGCTGATTTTCTGTGCACAGCTTACAGTTTTAAACATACAACTGGACAGAGCAACTCACCTTTTCTGAATCCAATGTTTGATTGGGCACCAGACACTGAACTGCCACCACTGATTCCCAGCAAGTATATGACCCTTTCCTCTTGCTCCGACAACTCCCTCAGAATGGCAACACTACTGCCTGTCATGGCATACTCTCTGGCATTATGTGTCATTTTAGTCTATACAAAAATAAAAATTAAACTTAATTTTTGCTTCAAAAACTAGCTGCCTACTTTGGAGACAGGGTATTGAAATTTCACACCTCAAATTTGTGGAGTACAGATAAGGGACTAGAAATTCATTATAGCCAAGGAATGGGCGGTGTCAGTTGAAAGGTTGGAGAATTAGTGCCAGGCGCAAATGATTTAGATTGCATTAAAAAATTCGTGCTCGCTGCTCAATAAAATGATTGGAGTCCTAAATCAAGTCTTAAAACCCAAGATCATTGGCGTTATTCAAATCTCAACTCATCATTGCCACAGGCTTTTTTCACTACTTGAAGGGGAGGCTCATTAAAGGGCAGCCCTTCATTCTCAGCATTGCTGGCTGCGCAGCTACCTCAGCAAGTGTCGAAATCTCGACTCTCAATATAAGACTCTTAACACAATCAGCTCCGGTAGATGTTCCTTTAATGAGTTTTACTTGCAGCAAGGAAGAGTCTCACTCAGTCAAAGACTAAGCGGAGACTCTCAATATAGTACAGATTCACAATGTATTTATAGTAGAACAAACAAGTTATGGTTCCATCCTGTGTATTGGTTCTGCCTTTGCAGTCAGCGAAAACAGATAAAGAGTTCTCCAATCAGTTAATGATTACCAGATCCTTGTCTTTACATTTTTATCAAATGTCTTCTTTGTCAGTGTTTTTGGTGGGCTAGTCAGCAGTAACTCGATTAGGGTGTGATAATGTGCTATCACTGGTTTTACATTGTTTTAAGATTGTCCAGTTTCCTGGCCATCTATTTGGGCCCATGGTTTCCATAGTGGTTGATTGGGTAATTGGCTTCTTGCATATTATGGATGAGTTCTGTACAAGAGATAATGGCTGGTAATTTGATGATCTCTTCGGGGATGAATTGGTGCTGCATCTTTACAACCTTTATCTAGCCCTTCTAAGGTCTGGCATAGCGACAGACTATTGATAATACAGGGGAGCACAATGAGTGGTACTTATCTCAGCAGGACAGTCTTAATGTTGTCTGGTGGCTATTAATCAGCTATCAGCAGTTTCAGTCAAGGTTAGCATGTTCATGCAAACAGACTATTTGCTGCAGAAGCTTCTGGCAGAACCGAGACTCCATTTTGTTTTATTGCAAAAGGGTACAAACAACAGTGTATGCAACTTTAAGAGTACATTTCCACACAAGCAGGATCAGAACAAGGAGAAGGAGCTTGTCGGACTGAACCAGGTATGCTCATGGCAGTTCCACGCCCCAGGCAGAGAGCCCGCCGATTCTCTGATGAAGCTTTGGAGGCATTAGTTTTCACTGTGGAGAGACGGAGGGCAGTGCTCTACTCAGGAAGTGGCAGGAGGCCCTCGCCACAAGTCTTCCACACCATACGGAGGGAGGTAGTGCAGCACATCTTGGGCAGCATTGTGGTCACCAGGATCCACACACAGTGCAGGAAGAAATTTAACAATCTCACTCGGGTGGTCAGGGTGAGTAAATGCTTCAACAAATGCTACATACCATCATCTGTCTTCTTCTTAGGCAGTCCCTCGGGGTCGAGGATGACTTGGTTCCACATTAAAAAGGAGTTCTCAGGTGACTGAAGAGTCCAATGCGGGACCTACAGTCTCTGTCACAGGTGGAGCAGATGTTGGTTGAAGAAACAGGTGGATGGGGTGCCTGGGTTGCCATGCGCTCCACCATCTGTACCATAATATTCACACACTGCGCAAAGCACCACACACCCACCACTCACCTACCAACAATCGCTACCGACCAGCACTCACATCCACATTCACACCTTGCACACAATGACAGCTATTCAACAATGGCAGGCACAAGGATAACTATTAGAATTCCTGTGATATGTGTGATATATTTATAGATAAATTTATTAGTAGTGTTTGGAATATTTTGTGGTCTCTCTCTTTCACCTTTGCACCCAGGAGGATGCTATGATACGCCATGAGACAGGGATTGTATGATAGGGATGTGGTGAGCTACAGGGATCTGGGGTTTCATTCATCTGAATTAGAATCTGATAAGCAGTCACAGACAGATAGTCAATAAACCGATTGTCTTGCTGCCTCCTTCCTCCTTCCTGTTCCTCATCCTCATCCTCACCCTCCTCTCATCCTCGTACTCCATTGCCTCCTCCTCCTCCTGAGGTGGTCCCTGCTGGCAAGGGCTGAGCCCTCATGATGGTCAAGTTGTGGAGCATGCAGCAGACCACCACTAAATGGGACACCTGCTCTGGCGAGTACTGGAGGGCTTCTCCCGAACAGTCAAGGCAGCGGAACCATTGCTCAATAAACTGATGGTCTGCTCGATGATGTTCCTGCTGGCGGTATGGCTCTCATTATATCAATGCTGCACACACGTGTTGGGGTTGCGGAAAGGGAGTCATGAGCCAGGTGGAGAGTGAATAGCCCTCGTCTCATATCAGCCAGCCTCGAGCTTGACATGGTGGCTGGAAGAGTGCTGGCACACCGGTCTGGCACAAGATGAAGGCATCGTGGCTGCTGCCAGGATAGCGGGCATTGACATTGAGGATTCACTGTCTGTGATCGCACGCCAACTGCACATTAAGTGAGTGGTAGCATTTGAGGTTATGGAAGGTTTCAGGCTTGTTATGCAGTGCCTGAAAACCCATGTGGGTGCAGTTGATGGCACCCTGCACCATGGGGAAGCCCACTATCCTGGCAAAGCCACATGCACACTCGTCCTGCTTCTCTCTGGTGATCGAGAAACCAATGTAGTCCCTTCTCCTGCTGTAGAGAGTCTCAGTGACCTCTTGGATGCAGATGGAAGATGAACTGTGAGAGGTTAGCTATGTCTCCTGTTGCCGACTGGAAGGATCTGCTGGCAAAGAAATTGAGGGCCACGGTAACCTTGACTATCACAGGAAGAGCTGTGGTCGCCCTGGTCTGAGGCTGGTGTTTTGGTTGTAGAAGGTGGCAGAGTTCTGTGACCACCTCCTTGGTGAAGTGAAGCCTTCTAATACACAGCTTCTCACTTCATTGAAGGTATGAGAAGTGTTCTTGGAATACCCTCGGAGGGTAAGGCCTCCTGGTGAGAGCCCTGATGTCTCTCCTCATCTCTCTGTGCACATCTTCCTGTATTTCTCGCTGCCTATGCTCCCTCCGCTGGAGATCGTGGAGGTGAGGGGGCTTGCCAGTACAGCCCTCATTAATGTTACCAAGTGTAACAGTTTGAATCTTTGAAGAATAAATCTAGCTACCTTTTCATTGCCAGAGACTCCTGATACAAAAGAACCTTGAAATTATTGAATGAAACTGTTGCAGTGGGTGAAACTAACAAAAAAAGCCCTGAAACTGCACCAAGTTGACAGCTGTGAGTGATTACTGATGATCCCTTTAAATAACATCCCTGGAGCTGGCTTCCTGGTGCTGCATGCCAGTTCTCCCTGATGGTGTTTACTCCAGGCGGTGAGGTAAGTGGCGAGAATCAATTTTACAAATCAGGCAGCCAGTGGGCATTGCACACACAGTGACATCACGATCTACCTGACATTGACCTTCCCTGTAATACCTCTTACCGGCGGTGCTACGGGGGGGCCGGATCTGGTGTATGGCGCCGGATTCACCTCGCCCCAGCGATACTGGTCTAGCGTGTCATTAGTGCCATCTACTGCGCTAACGATGGCGCTAAGGGGAACAATTCCCCCCCCCCCCACAAGATGTTTACAAGCACAATAGGTGTCTCTGACCATCTCCAAAGTAATTGAATTTTATAACTAGCTCAGATGCCTGCATAATCACGTCACTTCACAACAGCTATACAACAAAACATGTTTTGCAATAGTAGAGTAAAATATTACATTTCTAATCACTATACAAACCTTGGCATTAAATCATTACATTTGTTACGAAATTGTTCTGCTGTCCTTCGAACGATGGAGTTCGGGCTAACAGCCTGCGCAATTTCTGTCCAATCTAGCAATTGTCATTTTGCACGGGGCTCTAGCCTACGCAGTCCCAATGGGATTTCACCTCAACCTCATTGAGGAGTGTGTTCATGTCATCCTCATTAAATGTAACTGTAATTTCCATCCTATAGTCACAGAAGCAAAAGTTTATATCCAAAATTACAAATTCTACCTGCAGTCAACCATTTGATATTACACAGAAAATAGCAGATGATTAACAACATATTATGAGGCTCTAACGCATATTGAGGGTTTTGATGTATTATAAAATGCTGTAATAAAGCTTAATTACTTCATTAAATCATCCATACTCCAGTTAGGTGTTGTAGCCTTGCAACTCTTTCCTATGGTGAAAATTGCTATCTTCAGTTTTATCCCTGCAATGAAAGAAAGAAGAAAGTCTTGCATTTATATGGAGCTTTCATGACCTGAGAACGTCCCAAAGCACTTTGCAGCCAATTAACTACTTTTGAAATGTAGTCACCGTTGTAATATTGAAAATGCACCATCCAATTTTGTGCACAACAAGGTTCCATATACAGCAATGTGATAATGACCAGATAATCTGTTTTTTAGTTGAGGGATAAACATTGGCCAGTAAAACAGGGATAACTCCCCTGCTTTTCTTCAACTAGTGCCATGGGATCTTTTACGTCTACCTGGGATTGCAGACAAGGCTTTGGTGTAATGTCTCATCCGAAAGACAGATTTGCCTTTAGCTGCGGATCACTCCAGGAAGAGAGGATTTAATCATTTATACAAGATCATAATGCTAAATAAAGTTTATAATACTCTGCTCACAGGAAGAGAGACTGTTACCAAAACGTGGATTAGATTTTTTTTTCTGCTTGTTTTTAACCCCTTTCCTATTCTGAGATCATGATTCAAGTTAGGTATATTTGAAGGACAATGATCCTCCTGTACCTTGCTAGAGTGGTCATTCTTAAGAACATAGGAACAGTATAGGCTATTTAACCTATCAACCCTGCTCCACAATATATTTTAGCCATAGCAACTCTATTACAATAACTTAATCTCAATTTCCTGCATTTTCTCCATATACCATAACTTATCAAACAATTATCTCTCTCTCTTTTGAATATCCCAATGAACTTTACATCTATAGCCTTCTTTGGCAGTGTGTTCCATATGCTTATAACCCTTGTGTGACTTTTAAACACCTCAATTATTTTAAACATTTCAGTCAGATCGCCCCTAAATCTGTCCATTTCCAGGAATATGGCCCAAGTCTACCCAGTTGTGCATTCTAAATATCATCTGATCAATCATTTCTTAACTTTTTCCTAAGGTAGGTCACCCAAATACCAAGCAATATGCCAAATGAGGTCTGATCAGCATTCTGTTCAATTTCAGTAATACTTCATTGCTTCATATTCTAAAATTAATTTGGATTCTTGGTGATGCGTGAGCCTGGACTATGAATGTCCATAGGTCGTTGGACAAGGAAAATCATTACAACCAAGTCCAATCCAATCCCCAGCCATCTTCTGTTTCACTGAGACATAACACACCTGTACACATTATAATCCTCTACATCCATCACACTGAGCAGTCCCTGAGTAGCCATACATATATACAGATGATCATCAAAGCTGGCAACTTGTCTACTTTTAGTTGATACACATCGTTTTCTACCAATGTGTAAGGCAAGCTACAGAAACAATAATGATTACTTTACGGGACAGATTGCTTTAACCAAAAAGATTTTACATAAAGTTTAATCTTGGAGTCCCCTTCCATGTGCAAACAAATGATAAAGATGAAGAACTTAAAATATTCACAAAGATGAGGGATCTGAACTGTTTTGTAAAGGCAGAAAACTCCCCACATGTAACCACTACTTTGATTTAATGACTCAGATTATGTGGCCACTGACCTCGAAGAAAGCTGCCCAAAAAGATGTAGTGGACTCTGTCACATAAATTTCCCCTATTCCATCATCAGTTTCAATCTGGTGAATTTTCTTGGGGATCTGTGGCATCCAGAAACAGTGAAGTTGTCAAGCAGGCTGAGCAGCCAATCAGCTTGAAGAATTCTCACAGATAGCAAACCAGGAAGTAAAAAGCACTGATTATCATTCACTTTTTAATCATTTTACAGAGAGTAAAATAAAGATTGGGACATACACATGGGATTAGATGGAAGCTGAAATATAGGTGCAGTGTCGAGAATCTGGAGTTCCGGAATCTGGAATGTTCCAGAGTCTGGGACGATCGGTGGCAGGGTCGTCTGGAATCTGTAAAATCTTCTGGAATCCTGATCCGCCGACCCTGCCGACCTCGGGGCCCGACCGCTGACATGATCTCGGGCCTCACTGCTGCTCGCCTCGCCGCCATTGCCCTTACCTCGGGGCCTCTTCGCCGGCCCGCTCGATGACCTACTTGGTGGGATTGTCCGCCGACCTACTCATCGGGGCTGTTGTGTATGGAGAAAGAGTCAGACTGAACACTGTGGGCTCAAAGTAAAGTGTGACCTTAGCCTTTTATTGCAAGTCTCCAGAGCGCCTCTTCAACCTGTGAAGCCTCCTTAAATACCTGTGCTCTCAAGAGATTATGGGATCCCTTGGGACTCCAGGGAATGAGCCGTCTGGTGGCTGTACAGAGTAAATACAAGTCAACATATAGAACAACACTCTCCCCCAACGTCAATAGTGTAACTATTTGCAATGTGAGTCGATCTGGGGCACTTCTTGCCCTGGTTGATCGTCTCGGTATGAAAGCTGGTGTTGTTGAATCATTTGTTGGGCCCTCGCTGGACTCTGTGCAGCTGGCCTTGCTGGGCTGCCTGATGTGTTGGGCCCTGCAGAGCTGCTGTGGATGATGGGTTCAGCTTCGTGGTCAACCGTGGTGCCGGTTGCCACTGGTGTGTATGTTGGGGGATCAAAAAAGGTAGAGTCCAAGATGGGTTGCTCAGGATAGTCCGTGAATCTGAGTTTAATTTGGTCCAATTGTTTCCGGTGAATGAGTCCATTTGAAAGTTTGACCCGAAACACTCTGCTCCCCTCTTTGGCCATGACAGTGCCGGGAAGCCACTTGGGACCTTGTCCATAATTTAATATAAATACAGGATCATTGATTTCAATCTCACGTGACACATTTACGCTATCATGGTATGCACTATGTTGAAGCCGCCTGCTCTCTACCTGTTCATATAGATCAGGGTGAACTAACGAGAGCCTTGTCTTAAGTGCTGTTTTCAAGAGCAGTTCAGCAGGTAGGATCCCAGTGAGTGAGTGGGATCTCGTGCGGTAGCTAAGCAGGACTCGGGATAGGCGAGTCTGCAGTGAGTCTTCAGTTACCCTCTTCAAGCCTTGCTTGGTGGTTTGCACTGATCTCTCTGTCTAACCATTGGACGCTGGTTTAAACGGGGCAGATGTGACATGTTTGATCCCGTTACGGGTCATGAATTCTTTGAACTCAGCACTAGTAAAACATGGCCCCTTGTCGCTCACCAGGACATCGGGTAAGCCGTGAGTGGCAAGCATGGCCCGCAGGCTTTCAGTAGTGGCAGCGGACGTGCTAGCCGACATTATCTCACATTCAATCCACTTGGAGTACGCGTCTACAACCACAAGGAACATTTTACCCAAGAATGGGCCTGCATAGTCGACGTGTACCCTAGACCACGGTTTGGAGGGCCTAGAACATAAACTTAGCGGCGCCTCCCTGGGTGCATTGCTTAGCTGCGAGCATGTATTATATCTGTGAACGCAGGACTCTAAGTCTGCATCGATACCGGGCCACCACTCATGGGATCTGGCTATGGCTTTCATCATTACGATGCCTGGGTGGGTACTGTGGAGGTCATTGATGAAGGTGTCTCTGCCCTTCTTGGGGACCACTACTCAATTGTCCCACAGAAGGTAGTCTGCCTGTATAGACATTTCATCTTTGTGCCGCTGGAACGGCTTTATCGCTTCTTGCATTTCCACTGGGACACTGGACCAGCTCCTGTGAAGCACACAGCTTTTGACAAGGGATAATAAGGGATCCTGGTTTTGATCTGCCGGGCAGTCTCAAATGCTTCCATAACCATGGCTAGATCTGCGAGCTGCGCCATATCCACCCCCATGGTGGGCAATGACAGCCTACTGAGAGCATCGGCACAGTTTTTCTGTGCCTGGCCCTGTGGTGGATGGTGTAGTTGTATGCGGACAACGTGAACGCCCATCTCTGGATGCAGGCCGATGCGTTGGTATTTATCCCTTTACTCTCGGAAAACAGGGATATAAGTGGCTTATGGTCAGTTTCCAATTCAAATTTTAGCCCAAACAGGTATTGATGCATTTTCTTTATCCCATAAACACACGCTAACGCTTCTTTTTCAATCATGCTGTAGGCTCTCTCAGCCTTAGACAGACTCCTGGATGCATAAGCAACCGGTTGCATTTTCCCGAAATCAATGGCTTGTTGCAATACACACCCGACGCCATATGACGACGCATCATATGCTAGTACCAAATGCTTACGTGGATTATACAACACAAGCAATTTGTTTGGGCACAACAATTTTCTCGCTTTTACAAAGGCATTTTCTTGGCTTTTGCCCCAAACCCATTCGCCCCCTTTTCGTAGTAAGATATGTAGTGGTTCTAGCAGTGTGCTGAGACCCGGTAAGAAGTTACGAAAGTAGTTCAAGAGTCCCAGAAACGACTGCAGCTCCGTCACGTTCTGTGGCCTCGGTGCTTTCTCGATTGCCCCTGTCTTCATGTTAGTTGGCCTGATGCCTTCCGCTGCAATTCTCCTTTCCAAGAATTCCACTTCAGGTACCAGGAAAACGCACTTCGAACGTTTTAACCTGAGCCCCACACGGTTGAGTCGACTAAGAACCTCCTCCAGGTTCTGCAGGTACTCAACTGTGTTCCGACCTGTGACCAAGATGTCGTCCTGCAAGACCACGGTGTGTAGGACTGACTTCAGTAAACTTTGCATGTTTCTCTGGAATATCGCCGCCGCTGATCGAATTCCCAACAGGCATCTGTTATAAACAAAAAGACCTTTGTGCGTGTTGATGCAGGTGAGGGCCTTCGATGATTCCACCAGTTCCTGCGTCATGTAGGCTGAAGTCAGATCCAGCTTCGTGAATGTCTTTCCTCCCGCCAGCGTTGCAAAGAGGTCGTCAGCCTTTGGTAGTGGGTATTGGTCCTGCAGGGAGAAACGATTGACAGTTACTTTGTAATCACCAGATTCTGACAGTGCTGTCTCCCTTGAGGACTGAGACAATAGGACTGGCTCACTCACTGAACTCGATTAGTGAAATGGTGCCCTCTCTTTGCAGCCGGCCTAGCTCGATCTCTACCCTTTCTCTCATCACGTACATTACTGCTCTCGTCTTGTGATGGATGGCTCGCGCCCCCAGAATTAGGTGGATCTGCACTTTTGCTCCTTGGAATTTCCCGATGCCTGGTTCAAACAGCGAATGAAATTTGTTTAAGATCTGGGCACACGAAATGTCGTCAGCGGGTGATAGCGCTCGGACGTCATCCCAATTCCAGCGTATCGTTCCCAACCAGCAGCGTGGGACCATCGCCCGGTACCACCCAGAGTGGTAGCTTGTGCACTGCTCCATCGTAGGAGACCTTTACGGTAGCACTGCTGATTACAGGAATCATTTCTTTACTGTAAGTTCTTAGTTTCGTGCGAACTAGAGTTAAGACTCGAGGGCTTGTTGCACCACAACCTTTCAAAGTCTTTTTGCCCATGATGGACTGGTTTGCGCCTGTGTCCAGCTCCATTGACACTGGGAGTCTATTTAGTTCAACATTCAGTATTATTAGGGGACAATTCGTGGTGACCCCATGTACCTCTGCCTCCTCCATCTGAGGCTCTGGTTCATCATGATCTTCCATGGATCTGTCCTCCTCTGCAACATGGTGGTTTGCAGGTTTAACAGGCTTTGCAGCTCGCCTGCACACTCGTTGGAGGTGTCCCATTGTTCCACAGTCCTTGCAAACGTACTCTTTGAATCGGCATGAATGGAAACGATGATCACCTCCCGCAGCGGCAACAAGGTGTTAATGGCCTTGCATTCATCACCCTTGATGGTGGACTCTGAGTCATCTGCGGATGTGCAGCTGTAGGTATGTGTGACCTGCCCTGTATGTTACGATTCGAAAACAACATCACTTTGTTCACAGTACTTTTAGCAGCACTTGTGTTTTGAGAGATTTGCTTCGTATTGTCACTGGTGGCAATGAATGCCTGGGCTATCGCTATAGTCTTACTCAAGGTTGGGGTCTCTACAGTCAAAAGTTTCCGAAGTATGGTTTTGTGGCCAATGCCAAGTACAAAAAAGTCTCTGAATATGTACTCCAAGTGTCCTTCAAATTCACAATGTCCTGCAAGGCGTCTTAGCTCGGCGACATAACTCACCACTTCCTGACCTTCAGACCTTTTGTAGGTGTAGAACCAGTACCTGGCCATCAGAACCCTTTTCTTTGGGTTCAAATGCTCTCGGACCAGTGTGCACAAATCATCGTACGACTTCTCTGTGGGTTTCGCTGGAGTGAGCAGATTCTTCATGAGACCATACGTTGGTGCCCCACAGACGATGAGGCGGATCGCCCTTCGTTTGGCAGTGCTCTCTTCCTCATCTCGCTCGTTGGCCACGAAGTATTGGTCGAGTCGCTCCACAAGTTTCCCAATCATCTCCCTCCAAGAATTTCTCCAGGATGCCCACTGTTCTCTGCATCTTTGGGTTCGCTATCTGTATCTCGTCGCCAGTTGTTGTGTATGGAGAAAGAGTCAGACTGAACACTGTGAGCTCAAAGTAAAGTGTGACCTTAGTCTTTTATTGCATGTCTCCAGAGTGCCTCTCCAACCTGTGAAGCCTCCTTAAATACCTGTGCTCCCAAGGGATTAGGGATCCCTTGGGACTCCAGGGGATGAGCCCTCTGGTGGTTGTACAGAGTAAATACAAGTCAACATATATAACAGGGGCCACCTGACATGAACAGCTCCTTGGCAGGGCCCCAGCCCGCCTGACATGAACAGCTCCTTGGCGGGGCCCCAGCCCGCCCGATGACCTACTCGGTGGAGCCCTGGCTCACCCGATGACCTTCTCGACAGGGCCCCAGCCCGCCCGATGACCTACTTGGCGGGGTCCTGCCGAGGAGCTGTTCGCATCGAGCGGGGCCTTGCCAAGTAGTTGATTGGTGGGCTGGCAAGGGGGCCCTGAGGTAAGGGCAGTGGTGGTGAGGCGAGTGGGGCAAATCCAGGAGGCAAAAAGGAAAGAAGGTGGGATACAAATGGTAGACTGTAGCGCATTATGAAGTTGTTCCAATTTCTTCTGCAGATCTCAATTGGTTTGAATGCTTTCCTCAAGCTGTTGACATAGAAACTGAATGGCTGTCAGCTCCATCTGCAAGGCTTGAATGCAGCTGTACAGAAATATAGTAAAGAAGCAGCGTCATGGGAAACAAAGAGAACAAGATCTAAACCGAGCTCCTCATACAGGTGCAGTGCCTGCCCCCGCCATCACCCCCCACACTCCACCTCCCCCTTTCTGACGTTCTGAAATCTGGAAATACCCAAACCTGAGCTCGGGTATTTCAGAATTCGTGATGTCAGAAAGCAAATCGAATGTTCGTAAAAGCCTGGAATCTGGAACGGCCTCAGTCCTGAGGGTTCCGGATTTTAGGCACTGCACCTGTATCATCGTTTTTTTTTTAAATTGTATTATTTTAAAAATCTAAGGATTTTCTATCATGGAATAGAAGGAATGAGATTCCACTCTTATAAAATTAGTTTTTCAGGGCCAGAGAGGTTGTTCAGTAGTAATTCTGCCTTAGTACGCAGTTAAAAACTCTTACAACTCATTCAACAAGGCTTGACTTTTTCAATGGTTTTTACAGTGAAAATAGTGCATAAAAATTTGAAGTTCAGATCAACTCACTGATAATGTGTTGATTGCAGCTGTAAAGACTGCAACAAAGCACCGTGTGGAGGATCAGGGTATAACTGGCAGTGACTTCTGGATTTCCACATATAACTACGCCTGTGCAGACGCCAGGTGTTGCTGTCAGTTTTACACAGTAATGACACTTGATGAGGCCACACACTATCTGTCGCATTTGTCAAATAGTCATGTACAGGTCAAAAACTTTTCGGAGCAAAATATCGATATTTTTACTCTTTTTGCCGAGATCCTAATGCGTGATTTAAAAACAGAAATCGAATCTGCATTAGGTTTTTGCATGATTCAGCATGTGATCATGTTATCAGATGTAATTGAGAAAGGGTCAATTATGGCAGCTGGTTGTTCACCGTAGCTGTGCCCAAAGGGCATGTGCAATCAATGTAGTTACTTTTACAGCAAGCGGATAACTAACTAATGGAACACTTAAAATAAGGACAGTTTATAAAAGAAAAACAGCAAATTGATCAATTTAAAATCTGTGATTATGACAACAAATCACACTTAAAGTATGACTATACAGGTTGAACCTCCCTCATCCAGAACTCCCTTATCCGGAACCATTCCCTGCCACCAGGTGGCACATGTGCAGAACTCCAACATGAACAAATTGATGCCCTTCCTCGCTGCCGACTCCCGCAATCACTGGCCTGACCCCGCGGTCCACCCCCGCCACTACCCCGCCCTCCCCCATGATCTCTCTGCCACACTCCAAGCCAACCAGCCCCAATATCCCTGTGCTCAGTACATGTACCATCCAATTTAACGTGACCACCCCTCGTCTGAAAAAATCCCTCATCCAGAACAGGCCAGGTCCCGAGGGTTCTGTATAAGGGAGGTTCAACCTGTACATGAATGTTTGGCAAACGTGATCATGTGTATGTGGCCTCATCAAATGGCTTGTACATCATAAATGGGAGGACAGGCACACCAACATCACCATCCTCATCCAGGCTAACATCCCCAGCATTGAAGCACTGACCACACTCGACCAGCTCCGCTGGGCAGGCCACAGAGTTCGCATGCCAAACATGAGACTCCCAAAGCAAGTGCTCTATGCAGAGCTCCTTCACGGCAAACGAGCCAAAGGTGGGCAGTGGAAATGTTACAGGGACATCCTCAAAGCCTCCCTGATAAAGTGCGACATCCCCACTGACACCTGGGAGTCCCTGGCCAAAGAGCGCCCCTAGTGGAGAAAGTGCCTCCGGGAGGGCGCTGAGCACCTCGAGTCTCAACGCCGGGAGCGTGCAGAAATCAAGCGCAGGCAACAGAAAGGGCTTGCGGCAAACCAGTCCCACCCACCCCTTCCCTCAACGACTATCTGTCCCACCTGTGACAGGGTCTGTGGCTCTCGTATTGGACTGTTCAGCCACCAAAGAACTCCCTTCAGGAGTGGAAGCAAGTCTTCCTCGATCCAGAGGGACTGCCTAAGATGATGTTGACATCATAAATTAAAAGGTGATCTGTTTATTGATTTTTTTTTTAGCGATGTTAATAGAGGTTAGGGAATCATCTTGAACAGCACATTTATTATTTCCCAAGTAATTCTTCATGTTACATCCTTGAATCGGGCTGTTCTTTAAAATCACTAACAGTAAAACCTCTTCGTTTTGGCTAAATCGAAGTCGATAACCGTATGAATAATTTAAAACCAGGCCACTCGCACTTCAGATACAGATTCTACTCCCGATGTCTTACTTCAGAGGCTGCTTTAAGTGCGGAGCGTGAAGATCTCAAGGAAATCACGATTTGATAAGATTGGTTTCGTGCGTCCGATCGTCCCCTAGTGTGCAGCTGAAATACTGCATTCAGAGGACGTTGCAGGCGTTGCACTCGGAAAACGCCTTTTGTAAAGGTATTAAGTACTTGCATTTTTTTACAGATGCAGAGCAAAACTTGCTATCCGCGTGCCGGGCGAGATCAAACAGCTTGAAAGGGGAGGCGGCACCCTGGACTAAAAGAAAAGTGAGGGGGTCAGACAACCTCAAGCTGAACGTTGCTCGGCAGTTGACAGGCAGGCTGCAAGTTTTACCTTTGTAATACTTCAAAAGCTCGGCAGCGCTGACACTGTGGTAACCTCCCCGGGCCCCACCCGGGGGAAAAAACGTGTCTGACGCTTTCAAATGATATAACTTGCACAGAATTTCAGCTTCATCATTCTGTTCTGAGCGGAACACAGAAGAGAATCTGCCACCAAGCTGTTCTTTGAAATTGCACTCGGCTAATGAAGTCCAGTTGCTTGCCAAGGGTACAGTGTTTGAAGCACATTACTGCATTTAAGATTAAGGTGTAACTGTAATCATCTGTTCATAATTTATAATAACTTATTTATTTACAAGTGTACTATATATGTGTGTTTTCAGCCAAAAAGAGCTGCATTGTCGTTACGTTTATTAATACTGTGTTACCCCCAGGTCAGGCTGCACCATGGATATTGACACAGTCTGCGGACACTACAGATATTTTAATGACTCTCTTGATGAAAATTACACGATTCTTCTTGATTACTGGTCTGACAATGTCACCGATCTCACATTGGAACGGTCAACAACGATCAAAATCACCATCATCGTGGTCTATCTGTTTGTCTGCATAGTGGGACTGGTGGGCAACTGTCTGGTAATGTACGTTATCGTCAGGTAAGGCTTGGATTTTTCATGTTATACTGCTGTATGTGCATTTCAACACAAAGAAAGCTTGTAAAGGCAAAAGACAACTTAGCTGTTGTGGTTACTGCCTTGGAGCGCCCTCCTACGGGAACCGGACTGAACTCAGCCTCCAAATCCATAAATCCCTCAATTTGTAATGTGAAATACTGTATAATACGTAATTCAACTATTTCACAAACTGTCGCCCAGACAGTTTGATTTTGCAGTCAGATCCATGTGTGATAAATTTTACTTAACAATAAGTTGGGGAAGGACTTCCATTTTACGAGAGATTTAGCTCCATCAGGATTATTACCCGAATTGACCGCCACCGATCCGATTTTTATCTTGTATGCATTTTGGAATGCAAGATTTTACTGTATTCATGTTATGCTCTTTTAGGAGTTTCAATACATTTACTGAAGCTAATCGATTGTTACAGAGTAGGGGAAATGCGATATTCCCACTCGAACGTTTGGGGTTTGTGAATGGTTTAATTGTGTAAAATTCTGTTTTTACGTAGTACCACACGGTCAGAACTAAGATGCATCCCATTGCATTGTTTCCCAAAATAATGCTGGCGTTTACTGCATTTGCCTGTCTATGGGTATCGGTACACGTCGGTGTTACAGGGGAATATGGCAGTTTTGCAGGGAGATAGAGGGTGCAAGCGTTTAATTTCAAATTCTAATTAGTTTCACATTGTTTGACAATTGCTTTGAGCCTAATAGACATCAAATATAACCAGTCTCCAAATAAATTACGTTATGCTGTCAAATATTTTTAAGTTTGCTTATGCATTGTAGGTAATGGACTCGTCAATTTTCTGAGCAATAGATACATACACATTAATACATTGTATTTTACACCAGTTCTTTCCCATGCACCACCCTACACACGGCAATGTGCCTGACTGTTGTAGAATATTAGCTCCTTTTTTTCGTGTGAAGATTAGAATCCAAGTATAAACTCCCCAGTGTTGATATTTTCTCCTGGACAATTCTTCTGCCTGCAAATAACTGATTACATTTGTCTTCAGTCAAAGCATTATAATATATTTGTCCTACAGTTCCTATACAATTTAGTTATAATAATACAATGTCTTGTGTATTTTTTATTTTTTTATACTACAAAACTGACATTATCTCCCCCTCCATTGTGAAGGATGAGTCCAATATTTTTACATCCACTCTAATGTAACAAATGTGAAGTAATGGAGGGGCCGGGGGCAGAATCTTCTTTTTCCTCACTTGCCAACAGCCAAAAAACATGCTCCTAAGTAGATCCACACTGTGGTAATCAATGTTCTTCTATCCCCTCCCCTCCCCCACTCTTTCAGTAAATGTCTTAAGCAGGAGCAAATGTCAGTATTTTCTTGAAACAAATAGGAGTAAGTTCTTGTTTTGACACAAAATGGGTTAAACAAGTATCATTTCTTTTTCCCCAGACTTTGTAACATACGCTCAGGAGCACTTTAATTGGCACAGAATGATCAATGCAAATTCAGAATTGTTGGAGCCATGGACGTAGGCAGCACATTTACATTGTACACAGTCCTTCCATATGTTGCCCGACCCTGCCGACTCAGTTGTGCATCCTGGGGGGTGGGAGTAGGTAAACCCTCCCCTGATGTTTATGTTTAAATGGCAAATTCAAGCTACATTTGAAATAATTTTTCCCCTTTCCGATTGATAGATTTTTAATCTAAAAACACAGAAAAATGAATTACACTTGGGTTTAATCTACATTCAACAGACCATCACTGCCCTAAGATGTACTTGAGTTGTAACTCTGTCCCTTCACTGATGCATTCTCCTATCCATTTGTGAATATATTCTATCCTCTGACTTTTCCAGAGACATTTTTTCCCCTTTTCAAACACGAACTCTCATCCTCCTTCACTGAAGCATTTTCTGCTCTCCCTTTCACAGACAGACTCTCTCCTCCCTACACAGAGACACCCAGCAATAACCTGCATTTACAGAGGCAATTTTCCGCATTACATAGACACTTCCTCCTTCATAGATGCAATCTTTCTCCTTCCTAAAGTGCTCAGCATCCTTTATTGATACTTCCACTCCACTTCACTGAAGCTATCTCCTCTCCCCTCCACAACGGCTGTCTCCCCTCCCCTCTCTTTCACAGAGACTGTCTCCCATTCACATAGAATATCCAGCCCATTCACAGCAGTGATCTCCTTATACTACTTCTACACAGACACTCCCCCTTCACACAGACCCTCTCCCCCTTCACACAGACACTCTCCCCTTCACACAGACACTCTCCCCCTTCACACACTTCCTCTCCCCTTCACACAGACACTCTCCCCTTCACACAGACCCTCTCCCCTTCACACAGACCCTCTCCCCTTCACACAGACCCTCTCCCCTTCACACTGACCCTCTCCCCTTCACACAGACCCTCTCCCGTTCACACAGACCCTCTCCCCTTCACACAGACCCTCTCCCCTTCACACAGACCCTCTCCTCTTCACAAAGACCCATCACCCCCTTCACACAGACCCTCTCCCCTTCACACAGACCCTCTCCCCTTCACACAGACCCACTCCCCCTTTACACAGACCCACTCCCCCTTCACACAGACCCTCTCCCCTTCACACAGACCCTCTCCCCTTTACACAGACCCTCTCCCCGTCACACAGACCCTCTCCCCTTCACACAGACTCTCCCCCAATTCACACAAACTCTCTCCCCCTTCACACAGACTCTCTCCCCCTTCACACAGACCCTCTCCCCTTCACACAGACCCTCTCCCCTTCACACAGACCGTCTCCCCTTCACACAGACACTCTCCCCCTTCACACAGACCCTCTCTAACTTCACACAGATCCTCTCCCCCTTCACACAGACCCTCTCCCCCTTCACACAGACCCACTCCCCCTTCACACAGACCCACTCACCTTTCACACAGACCCTCTCCCCTTCACACAGACTCTCTCCCCTTCACACAGACCCTCTCACCTTCACACAGACCCTCTCCCCTTCACACAGACACTCTCCCCTTCACACAAACCCTCTCCCCTTCACACAGACCCTCTCCCCTTCACACAGACAGTCTCCCCTTCACACAGACCCTCTCCCCTTCACACAGACAATCTCCCCTTCACACAGACAATCTCCCCTTCACACAGACCCTCTCCCCTTTACACAGACCCACTCCCCCTTCACACAGACACTCTCCCCTTCACACAGACAATCTCCCCTTCACACAGACCCTCTCCCCTTTACACAGACCCACTCCCCCTTCACACAGACCCTCACCCTCTTCACACAGAACCTCTCCCCTTCATACAGACCCTCTCCCCTTCACACAGACCCTCTCCTCTTCACACAGACCCATCACCCCCTTCACACAGACCCTCTCCCCTTCACACAGACCCTCTCCCCTTCACACAGACACTCTCCCCTTCACACAGATCCTCTCCCCTTCACACAGACCCTCTTCCCCTTCACAAAGACACTCTCCCCTTCACACAGACCCTCTCCCCCTTCACACAGACCCTCTCCCCCTTCACACAGACCCACTCCCCCTTCACACAGACCCACTCCCCCTTCACACAGACCCTCTCCCCTTCACACAGACCCACTCTCCCTTCACACAGACCCTCTCCCCTTCACACAGACCCACTCCCCCTTCACACAGACACTCTCCCCTTCACACAGACCCTCTCCCCTTCACACAAACCCACTCCCCTTCATAAAGACCCTCTCGCCTTCACACAGACTCTCTCCCCCTTCACACAGACCCTCCACTTCACACAGACCCACTCCCCCTTCACACAGACCCTCTCCCCTTCACAAAGATCCTCTCCCCTTCACACAGACCCTCTCCCCTTCACACAGACACTCTCCCCTTCACACAGACACTCTCCCCCTTCACACAGACCCTCTCAAACTTCACACAGACCCTCTCCCCTTCACACAGACCTTCTCCCCCTTCACACAGACCCACTCCCCCTTTACACAGACCCACTCCCCCTTCACACAGATCCTCTCCCCTTCACACTGACCCTCTCCCCTTCACACAGACCCTCTACCCTTCACACGGACCCTCTCCACTTCACACAAACCCTCTCCCCTTCACACAGACCCTCTCCTCTTCACACAGACCCTCTCCCCTTCACACAGACACTCTCCCCCTTCACACAGACCCTCTCAAACTTCACACAGACCCTCTCCCCTTCACACAGACCTTCTCCCCCTTCACACAGACCCACTCCCCCTTTACACAGGTCCACTTCCCCTTCACACAGACCCTCTCCCCTTCACACAGACCCTCTCCCCTTCACACAGACCCACTCCCCCTTCACACAGACCATCTCCCCTTCACACAGACACGCTCCCCTTCACACAAACCCTCCCCTTCACACAGACCCTCTCCCCTTCACACAGACCCTCTCCGCTTCACACAGACCCTCTCCCCTTCACACAGACCCTCTCCCCCTTCACACAGACCCTCTCAAACCTCATACAGACCCTCTCCCCCTTCACACAGACCCTCTCCCCCTTCATACAGACCCACTCCCACTTCACACAGACCCACTCCCCCTTCACACAGACCCTCTCTCCTTCACACAGACCCTCTCCCCTTCACACAGACCCACTCCCCTTCACACAGACCCTCTCCCCTTCACACAGACCCTCTCCCCTTCACGCAGACCCTCTTCCCTTCACACAGACCCTCTCCCCTTCACACAGACCCTCTCCCCTTCATACAGACCCTCTCCCCTTCACACAAACCCTCTCCCCTTCACACAGACCCTCTCCCCTTCACACAGACCCTCTCCCCTTCACACAGACCCTGTTCCCTTCACACAGACCCTCTCCCCCTTCACACAGACCCTCTCCCCTTCACACAGACTCTCTCCCCCTTCACACAGACCCTCTCCCCTTCACACAGACCCACAGCCCCTTCACACAGACACTCTCCCCTTCACACAGACCCTCTCCCCTTCACACAAACCCACTCCCCTTCACACAGACCCTCTCCCCGTCACACAGACACTGTCCCCTTCACACAGACCCTCTCCCATTCACACAGACCCTCTCCCCTTCACACAGACCCACTGCCCCTTCACACAGACCCTCTCCCCTTCACACAGACCCTCTCCCCCTCACACATATACATTCCCATTCACACAGACACTGTCTCCTTCAAACAGACCCACACCCCCTTCACACAGACTCTCTCCCCCTTCACACAGACCCTCTCCCCTTCACACAGACCCACTCCCCCTTCACACAGACCCTCTCCCCCTTCACACAGACCCTCTCCCCATCACACAGACCCTCTCCCCCTTCACACAGACACTCTCCCTTCACAAAGACCCTCTCCCCCTTCACACAGACCCTCTCCTGCTTCATACAGACCCTCTCCCCTTCACACAGACTCCCTCCCCTTCACACAGACCCTCTCCCCTTCACACAGACCCTCTACCCCTTCACACAGACTCTCTCCACCTTCACACAGACCCTCTCCCCTTCACACAGACCCTCTCCCCTTCACAAAGACCCTCTCCCCTTCACACAGACCCACTCCACCTTCACACAGACCCTCTCCCCTTCACACAGACCCACTCCCCCTTCACACAGACTCTCCCCCTTTCACACAAACTCCCCCTTCACACAGACTCTCTCCCCCTTCACACAGACCCTCTCCACTTCACACAGAACCTCTCCACTTCACACAGACACTCTCCCCCTTCACACAGACACTCCCCTTCACACAGACCCTCTCCCCTTCACACAGACCCTCTCCCCTTCACACAGACCCTCTCCCCTTCACACAGACCCACTCCCCTTCACACAGACCCTCTCCCCTTCACACAGACCCTCTCCCCTTCACGCAGACCCTCTCCCCTTCACACAGACCCTCTCCCCTTCACACAGACCCTGTCCCCTTCACACAGACCCTCTCCCCCTTCACACAGACCCTCTCCCCTTCACACAGACTCTCTCCCCTTCACATAGACCCTCTCCCCCTTCACACAGACTCTCTCCCCCTTCACACAGATCCTCTCCCCTTCACACAGACCCACAGCCCCTTCACACAGACACTCTCCCCTTCACACAGACCCTCTCGCCTTCACACAAACCCACTCCCCTTCACACAAACCCTCTCCCCGTCACACAGACACTGTCCCCTTCACACAGACCCTCTCCCATTCACACAGACCCTCTCCCCTTCACACAGACCCACTCCCCCTTCACACAGACCCTCTCCCCCTTCACACAGATCCTCTCCCATTCACACAGACCCTCTCCCCGTCACAAAGACCCTCTCCCCCTTCACACATATACTGTCCCCTTCACACAGACACTGTCTCCTTCAAACAGACCCACACCCCCTTCACACAGACTCTCTCCCCCTTCACACAGACCCTCTCCCCTTCACACAGACCCACTCCCCCTTCACACAGACCCTCTCCCCCTTCACACAGACCCTCTCCTGCTTCATACAGACCCTCTCCCCTTCACACAGACTCCCTCCCCTTCACACAGACCCTCTCCCCTTCACACAGACCCTCTCCCCTTCACACGGACCCTCTCCCCGTCACAAAGACCCTCTCCCCCTTCACACAGACCTTATCCTGCTTCATACAGACCCTCTCCCCTTCACACAGACTCCCTCCCCTTCACACAGACCTTCTCCCCTTCACATAGACCCTCTCCCCTTCACAAAGACCCTCTCCCCTTCACACAGACCCACTCCACCTTCACACAGACCCTCTCCCCTTCACACAGACCCACTCCCCCTTCACACAGACTCTCCCCCTTTCAAACAAACTCTCTCCCCCTTCACACAGACTCTCTCCCCCTTCAGGCAGACCCTCTCACCTTCACACAGACCTACTCCCCCTTCACACAGACCCTCTCCCCTTCACACAGACCCTCTCCCCTTCACACAGACCCACTCCCCTTTCACACAGACTCTCTCCCCCTTCACACAGACCCTCTCCCCTTCACACAGACCCACTCCCCCTTCACACAGACTCTCTCCCCGTCACACAGACCCTCTCCCCTTCACACAGACCCTCTCCACTTCACACAGACACTCTCCCCCTTCACGCAGACACTCCCCTTCACACAGACCCTCTCCCCTTCACACAGAACCTCTCCCCTTCACACAGACCCTCTCCTCTTCACACAGACCCATCACCCCCTTCACACAGACCCTCTCCCCTTCACACAGACCCTCTCCCCTTCACACAGACCCACTCCCCCTTTACACAGACCCACTCCCCCTTCACACAGACCCTCTCCCCTTCACACAGACACTCTCCCCTTTACACAGACCCTCTCCCCGTCACACAGACCCTCTCCCCTTCACACAGACTCTCCCCCAATTCACACAAACTCTCTCCCCCTTCACACAGACTCTCTCCCCCTTCACACAGACCCTCTCCCCTTCACACAGACCCTCTCCCCTTCACACAGACCGTCTCCCCTTCACACAGACACTCTCCCCCTTCACACAGACCCTCTCTAACTTCAAACAGATCCTCTCCCCCTTCACACAGACCCTCTCCCCCTTCACACAGACCCACTCCCCCTTCACACAGACCCACTCACCCTTCACACAGACCCTCTCCCCTTCACACAGACTCTCTCCCCTTTACACAGACCCACTCCCCCTTCACACAGACCCTCTCCCCTTCACACAGACACTCTCCCCTTCACACAAACCCTCTCCCCTTCACACAGACCCTCTCCCCTTCACACAGACAGTCTCCCCTTCACACAGACCCTCTCCCCTTCACACAGACACTCTCCCCTTCACACAGACCCTCTCCCCTTTACACAGACCCACTCCCCCTTCACACAGACACTCTCCCCTTCACACAGACAATCTCCCCTTCACACAGACCCTCTCCCCTTTACACAGACCCACTCCCCCTTCACACAGACCCTCACCCTCTTCACACAGAACCTCTCCCCTTCATACAGACCCTCTCCCCTTCACACAGACCCTCTCCTCTTCACACAGACCCATCACCCCCTTCACACAGACCCTCTCCCCTTCACACAGACCCTCTCCCCTTCACACAGACACTCTCCCCCTTCACACAGACCCTCTCCCCTTCACACAGACCCTCTCCCCTTCACACAGACCCTCTCCTCTTCACACAGACCCATCACCCCCTTCACACAGATCCTCTCCCCTTCACACAGACCCTCTTCCCCTTCACAAAGACACTCTCCCCTTCACACAGACCCTCTCCCCCTTCACACAGACCCTCTCCCCCTTCACACAGACCCACTCCCCCTTCACACAGACCCACTCCCCCTTCACACAGACCCTCTCCCCTTCACACAGACCCACTCTCCCTTCACACAGACCCTCTCCCCTTCACACAGACCCACTCCCCCTTCACACAGACACTCTCCCCTTCACACAGACCCTCTCCCCTTCACACAAACCCACTCCCCTTCATAAAGACCCTCTCGCCTTCACACAGACTCTCTCCCCCTTCACACAGACCCTCCACTTCACACAGACCCACTCCCCCTTCACACAGACCCTCTCCCCTTCACAAAGATCCTCTCCCCTTCACACAGACCCTCTCCCCTTCACACAGACACTCTCCCCTTCACACAGACACTCTCCCCCTTCACACAGACCCTCTCAAACTTCACACAGACCCTCTCCCCTTCACACAGACCTTCTCCCCCTTCACACAGACCCACTCCCCCTTTACACAGACCCACTCCCCCTTCACACAGATCCTCTCCCCTTCACACTGACCCTCTCCCCTTCACACAGACCCTCTACCCTTCACACGGACCCTCTCCTTTCACACAAACCCTCTCCCCTTCACACAGACCCTCTCCTCTTCACACAGACCCTCTCCCCTTCACACAGACACTCTCCCCCTTCACACAGACCCTCTCAAACTTCACACAGACCCTCTCCCCTTCACACAGACCCACTCCCCCTTCACACAGACCCTCTCCCCCTTCACACAGACCCTCTCCTGCTTCATACAGACCCTCTCCCCTTCACACAGACTCCCTCCCCTTCACACAGACCCTCTCCCCTTCACACAGACCCTCTCCCCTTCACACGGACCCTCTCCCCGTCACAAAGACCCTCTCCCCCTTCACACAGACCTTATCCTGCTTCATACAGACCCTCTCCCCTTCACACAGACTCCCTCCCCTTCACACAGACCTTCTCCCCTTCACATAGACCCTCTCCCCTTCACAAAGACCCTCTCCCCTTCACACAGACCCACTCCACCTTCACACAGACCCTCTCCCCTTCACACAGACCCACTCCCCCTTCACACAGACTCTCCCCCTTTCAAACAAACTCTCTCCCCCTTCACACAGACTCTCTCCCCCTTCAGGCAGACCCTCTCACCTTCACACAGACCTACTCCCCCTTCACACAGACCCTCTCCCCTTCACACAGACCCTCTCCCCTTCACACAGACCCACTCCCCTTTCACACAGACTCTCTCCCCCTTCACACAGACCCTCTCCCCTTCACACAGACCCACTCCCCCTTCACACAGACTCTCTCCCCGTCACACAGACCCTCTCCCCTTCACACAGACCCTCTCCACTTCACACAGACACTCTCCCCCTTCACGCAGACACTCCCCTTCACACAGACCCTCTCCCCTTCACACAGAACCTCTCCCCTTCACACAGACCCTCTCCTCTTCACACAGACCCATCACCCCCTTCACACAGACCCTCTCCCCTTCACACAGACCCTCTCCCCTTCACACAGACCCACTCCCCCTTTACACAGACCCACTCCCCCTTCACACAGACCCTCTCCCCTTCACACAGACACTCTCCCCTTTACACAGACCCTCTCCCCGTCACACAGACCCTCTCCCCTTCACACAGACTCTCCCCCAATTCACACAAACTCTCTCCCCCTTCACACAGACTCTCTCCCCCTTCACACAGACCCTCTCCCCTTCACACAGACCCTCTCCCCTTCACACAGACCGTCTCCCCTTCACACAGACACTCTCCCCCTTCACACAGACCCTCTCTAACTTCAAACAGATCCTCTCCCCCTTCACACAGACCCTCTCCCCCTTCACACAGACCCACTCCCCCTTCACACAGACCCACTCACCCTTCACACAGACCCTCTCCCCTTCACACAGACTCTCTCCCCTTTACACAGACCCACTCCCCCTTCACACAGACCCTCTCCCCTTCACACAGACACTCTCCCCTTCACACAAACCCTCTCCCCTTCACACAGACCCTCTCCCCTTCACACAGACAGTCTCCCCTTCACACAGACCCTCTCCCCTTCACACAGACACTCTCCCCTTCACACAGACCCTCTCCCCTTTACACAGACCCACTCCCCCTTCACACAGACACTCTCCCCTTCACACAGACAATCTCCCCTTCACACAGACCCTCTCCCCTTTACACAGACCCACTCCCCCTTCACACAGACCCTCACCCTCTTCACACAGAACCTCTCCCCTTCATACAGACCCTCTCCCCTTCACACAGACCCTCTCCTCTTCACACAGACCCATCACCCCCTTCACACAGACCCTCTCCCCTTCACACAGACCCTCTCCCCTTCACACAGACACTCTCCCCCTTCACACAGACCCTCTCCCCTTCACACAGACCCTCTCCCCTTCACACAGACCCTCTCCTCTTCACACAGACCCATCACCCCCTTCACACAGATCCTCTCCCCTTCACACAGACCCTCTTCCCCTTCACAAAGACACTCTCCCCTTCACACAGACCCTCTCCCCCTTCACACAGACCCTCTCCCCCTTCACACAGACCCACTCCCCCTTCACACAGACCCACTCCCCCTTCACACAGACCCTCTCCCCTTCACACAGACCCACTCTCCCTTCACACAGACCCTCTCCCCTTCACACAGACCCACTCCCCCTTCACACAGACACTCTCCCCTTCACACAGACCCTCTCCCCTTCACACAAACCCACTCCCCTTCATAAAGACCCTCTCGCCTTCACACAGACTCTCTCCCCCTTCACACAGACCCTCCACTTCACACAGACCCACTCCCCCTTCACACAGACCCTCTCCCCTTCACAAAGATCCTCTCCCCTTCACACAGACCCTCTCCCCTTCACACAGACACTCTCCCCTTCACACAGACACTCTCCCCCTTCACACAGACCCTCTCAAACTTCACACAGACCCTCTCCCCTTCACACAGACCTTCTCCCCCTTCACACAGACCCACTCCCCCTTCACACAGATCCTCTCCCCTTCACACTGACCCTCTCCCCTTCACACAGACCCTCTACCCTTCACACGGACCCTCTCCTTTCACACAAACCCTCTCCCCTTCACACAGACCCTCTCCTCTTCACACAGACCCTCTCCCCTTCACACAGGTCCACTCCCCCTTCACACAGACCCTCTCCCCTTCACACAGACCCTCTCCCCTTCACACAGACCCACTCCCCCTTCACACAGACCATCTCCCCTTCACACAGACACGCTCCCCTTCACACAAACCCTCCCCTTCACACAGACCCTCTCCCCTTCACACAGACCCACTCCCACTTCACACAGACCCACTCCCCCTTCACACAAACCCTCTCTCCTTCACACAGACCCTCTCCCCTTCACACAGACCCACTCCCCTTCACACAGACCCTCTCCCCTTCACACAGACCCTCTCCCCTTCACGCAGACCCTCTCCCCTTCACATAGACACGCTCCCCTTCACACAAACCCTCTCCCCTTCACACAGACCCTCTCCCCTTCACACAGACCCTCTCCCCTTCATACAGACCCACTCCCACTTCACACAGACCCACTCCCCCTTCACACAGACCCTCTCCCCTTCACACAGACCCTCTCCCCTTCACACAGACCCACTCCCCTTCACACAGACCCTCTCCCCTTCACACAGACCCTCTCCCCTTCACGCAGACCCTCTCCCCTTCACATAGACACGCTCCCCTTCACACAAACCCTCTCCCCTTCACACAGACCCTCTCCCCTTCACACAGACCCTCTCCCCTTCACACAGACCCTGTTCCCTTCACACAGACCCTCTCCCCCTTCACACAGACCCTCTCCCCTTCACACAGACTCTCTCCCCCTTCAACAGACCCTCTCCCCTTCACACAGACCCACAGCCCCTTCACACAGACACTCTCCCCTTCACATAGACCCACTGCCCCTTCACACAGACCCTCTCCCCGTCACACAGACACTGTCCCCTTCACACAGACCCTCTCCCATTCACACAGACCCTCTCCCCTTCACACAGACCCACTGCCCCTTCACACAGACCCTCTCCCCTTCACACAGACCCTCTCCCCCTCACACATATACATTCCCATTCACACAGACACTGTCTCCTTCAAACAGACCCACACCCCCTTCACACAGACTCTCTCCCCCTTCACACAGACCCTCTCCCCTTCACACAGACCCACTCCCCCTTCACACAGACCCACTCCCCCTTCACACAGACCCTCTCCCCCTTCACACAGACCCTCTCCCCATCACACAGACCCTCTCCCCCTTCACACAGACACTCTCTCCGTCACAAAGACCCTCTCCCCCTTCACACAGACCCTCTCCCCTTCACACAGACCCACTCCCCCTTCACACAGACTCTCCCCCTTTCACACAAACTCCCCCTTCACACAGACTCTCTCCCCCTTCACACAGACCCTCTCCACTTCACACAGAACCTCTCCACTTCACACAGACACTCTCCCCCTTCACACAGACACTCCCCTTCACACAGACCCTCTCCCCTTCACACAGACCCTCTCCCCTTCACACAGACCCTCTCCCCTTCACACAGACCTACTCCCCTTCACACAGACCCTCTCCCCTTCACACAGACCCTCTCCCCTTCACGCAGACCCTCTCCCCTTCACACAGACCCTCTCCCCTTCACACAGACCCTGTCCCCTTCACACAGACCCTCTCCCCCTTCACACAGACACTCTCCCCTTCACACAGACCCTCTCGCCTTCACACAAACCCACTCCCCTTCACACAGACCCTCTCCCCGTCACACAGACACTGTCCCCTTCACACAGACCCTCTCCCATTCACACAGACCCTCTCCCCTTCACACAGACCCACTCCCCCTTCACACAGACCCTCTCCCCCTTCACACAGATCCTCTCCCATTCACACAGACCCTCTCCCCGTCACAAAGACCCTCTCCCCCTATACACATATACTGTCCCCTTCACACAGACACTGTCTCCTTCAAACAGACCCACACCCCCTTCACACAGACTCTCTCCCCCTTCACACAGACCCTCTCCCCTTCACACAGACCCACTCCCCCTTCACACAGACCCTCTCCCCCTTCACACAGACCCTCTCCTGCTTCATACAGACCCTCTCCCCTTCACACAGACTCCCTCCCCTTCACACAGACCCTCTCCCCTTCACACAGACCCTCTCCCCTTCACACGGACCCTCTCCCCGTCACAAAGACCCTCTCCCCCTTCACACAGACCTTATCCTGCTTCATACAGACCCTCTCCCCTTCACACAGACCCTCTCCCCTTCACAAAGACCCTCTCCCCTTCACACAGACCCACTCCACCTTCACACAGACCCTCTCCCCTTCACACAGACTCTCCCCCTTTCACACAAACTCTCTCCCCCTTCACACAGACTCTCTCCCCCTTCACACAGACCCTCTCCACTTCACACAGAACCTCTCCACTTCACACAGACACTCTCCCCCTTCACACAGACACTCCCCTTCACACAGACCCTCTCCCCTTCACACAGACCCTCTCCCCTTCACACAGACCCTCTCCCCTTCACACAGACCCACTCCCCCTTCACACAGACTCTCTCCCCCTTCACGCAGACCCTCTCACCTTCACACTGACCTACTCCCCCTTCACACAGACCCTCTCCCCTTCACACAGACCCTCTCCCCTTCACACACACCCACTCCCCCTTCACACAGACCCTCTCCCCCTTCACACAGACCCTCTCCCCTTCACACAGACCCACTCCCCCTTCACACAGACTCTCTCCCCCTTCACACAGACCCTCTCCCCTTCACACAGACACTCTCCCCTTCACACAGATCCTCTCCTGCTTCACACAGACCCTCTCCCCTTCACACAGACTCTCTCCCCTTCACACAGACCCTCTCCCCCTTCACACAGACCCTCTCCCCTTCACACAGACTCTCTCCCCTTCACACAGACCCTCTCCCCTTCACACAGACCCTCTCCCCTTCACACAGACCCTCTCCCCCTTCACACAGACCCTCTCCTGCTTCACACAGACCCTCTCGCCTTCACACAGACTCTCTCCCCTTCACACAGACCCTCTCCCCCTTCACACAGACCCTCTCCCCTTCACACAGACCCTCTCCCCTTCACACAGACCCTCTCCCCGTCATACAGACCCTCTCTCCGTCACAAAGACCCTCTCCCCTTCACACAGACACTCTCCCCTTCACAAAGACCCTCTCCCCTTCACACAGACCCACTCCACCTTCACACAGACCCTCTCCCCTTCACACAGACCCACTCCCCCTTCACACAGATTCTCTCCCCCTTCACACAGACCCTCTCCCCTTCAGACAGACACTGTCCCCTTCACACAGAACCTCTCCCCTTCACACAGACCCACTCCCCTTCACACAGACCCTCTCGCCTTCACACAGACTCTCTTCCCCCTTCACACAGACCCTCTCCCCTTCACACAGACCCACTCCCCTTCACACAGACCCTCTCGCCTTCACACAGACTCTCTTCCCCCTTCACACCGACCCTCTCCCCTTCACACTGACCCTCTCCCCTTCACACAGACCCTCTCCCGTTCACACAGACCCTCTCCCCTTCACACAGACCCTCTCCCCTTCACACAGACCCTCTCCTCTTCACACAGACCCATCACCCCCTTCACACAGACCCTCTCCCCTTCACACAGACCCTCTGCCCTTCACACAGACCCACTCCCCCTTTACACAGACCCACTCCCCCTTCACACAGACCCTCTCCCCTTCACACAGACCCTCTCCCCTTTACACAGACCCTCTCCCCGTCACACAGACCCTCTCCCCTTCACACAGACTCTCCCCCAATTCACACAAACTCTCTCCCCCTTCACACAGACTCTCTCCCCCTTCACACAGACCCTCTCCCCTTCACACAGACCCTCTCCCCTTCACACAGACCGTCTCCCCTTCACACAGACACTCTCTAACTTCACACAGATCCTCTCCCCCTTCACACAGACCCTCTCCCCCTTCACACAGACCCACTCCCCCTTCACACAGACCCACTCACCCTTCACACAGACCCTCCCCTTCACACAGACTCTCTCCCCTTTACACAGACCCACTCCCCCTTCACACAGACCCTCTCCCCTTCACACAGACACTCTCCCCTTCACACAAACCCTCTCCCCTTCACACAGACCCTCTCCCCTTCACACAGACAGTCTCCCCTTCACACAGACCCTCTCCCCTTCACACAGACACTCTCCCCTTCACACAGACCCTCTCCCCTTTACACAGACCCACTCCCCCTTCACACAGACACTCTCCCCTTCACACAGACAATCTCCCCTTCACACAGACCCTCTCCCCTTTACACAGACCCACTCCCCCTTCACACAGACCCTCATCCTCTTCACACAGAACCTCTCCCCTTCATACAGACCCTCTCCCCTTCACACAGACCCTCTCCTCTTCACACAGACCCATCACCCCCTTCACACAGACCCTCTCCCCTTCACACAGACCCTCTCCCCTTCACACAGACACTCTCCCCCTTCACACAGACCCTCTCCCCTTCACACAGACCCTCTCCCCTTCACACAGACCCTCTCCTCTTCACACAGACCCATCACCCCCTTCACACAGATCCTCTCCCCTTCACACAGACCCTCTTCCCCTTCACAAAGACACTCTCCCCTTCACACAGACCCTCTCCCCCTTCACACAGACCCTCTCCCCCTTCACACAGACCCACTCCCCCTTCACACAGACCCACTCCCCCTTCACACAGACCCTCTCCCCTTCACACAGACCCACTCTCCCTTCACACAGACCCTCTCCCCTTCACACAGACCCACTCCCCCTTCACACAGACACTCTCCCCTTCACACAGACCCTCTCCCCTTCACACAAACCCACTCCCCTTCATAAAGACCCTCTCGCCTTCACACAGACTCTCTCCCCCTTCACACAGACCCTCCACTTCACACAGACCCACTCCCCCTTCACACAGACCCTCTCCCCTTCACAAAGATCCTCTCCCCTTCACACAGACCCTCTCCCCTTCACACAGACACTCTCCCCTTCACACAGACACTCTCCCCCTTCACACAGACCCTCTCAAACTTCACACAGACCCTCTCCCCTTCACACAGACCTTCTCCCCCTTCACACAGACCCACTCCCCCTTTACACAGACCCACTCCCCCTTCACACAGATCCTCTCCCCTTCACACTGACCCTCTCCCCTTCACACAGACCCTCTACCCTTCACACGGACCCTCTCCTCTTCACACAAACCCTCTCCCCTTCACACAGACCCTCTCATCTTCACACAGACCCTCTCCCCTTCACACAGACACTCTCCCCCTTCACACAGACCCTCTCAAACTTCACACAGACCCTCTCCCCTTCACACAGACCTTCTCCCCCTTCACACAGACCCACTCCCCCTTTACACAGGTCCACTCCCCCTTCACACAGACCCTCTCCCCTTCACACAGACCCTCTCCCCTTCACACAGACCCACTCCCCCTTCACACAGACCATCTCCCCTTCACACAGACACGCTCCCCTTCACACAAACCCTCCCCTTCACACAGACCCTCTCCCCTTCACACAGACCCACTCCCACTTCACACAGACCCACTCCCCCTTCACACAGACCCTCTCTCCTTCACACAGACCCTCTCCCCTTCACACAGACCCACTCCCCTTCACACAGACCCTCTCCCCTTCACACAGACCCTCTCCCCTTCACGCAGACCCTCTCCCCTTCACATAGACACGCTCCCCTTCACACAAACCCTCTCCCCTTCACACAGACCCTCTCCCCTTCACACAGACCCTCTCCCCTTCATACAGACCCACTCCCACTTCACACAGACCCACTCCTCCTTCACACAGACCCTCTCCCCTTCACACAGACCCTCTCCCCTTCACACAGACCCACTCCCCTTCACACAGACCCTCTCCCCTTCACACAGACCCTCTCCCCTTCACGCAGACCCTCTCCCCTTCACATAGACACGCTCCCCTTCACACAAACCCTCTCCCCTTCACACAGACCCTCTCCCCTTCACACAGACCCTCTCCCCTTCACACAGACCCTGTTCCCTTCACACAGACCCTCTCCCCCTTCACACAGACCCTCTCCCCTTCACACAGACTCTCTCCCCCTTCACACAGACCCTCTCCCCTTCACACAGACCCACAGCCCCTTCACACAGACACTCTCCCCTTCACACAGACCCACTGCCCCTTCACACAGACCCTCTCCCCGTCACACAGACACTGTCCCCTTCACACAGACCCTCTCCCATTCACACAGACCCTCTCCCCTTCACACAGACCCACTGCCCCTTCACACAGACCCTCTCCCCTTCACACAGACCCTCTCCCCCTCACACATATACATTCCCATTCACACAGACACTGTCTCCTTCAAACAGACCCACACCCCCTTCACACAGACTCTCTCCCCCTTCACACAGACCCTCTCCCCTTCACACAGACCCACACCCCTTCACACAGACCCTCTCCCCCTTCACACAGACCCTCTCCCCATCACACAGACCCTCTCCCCCTTCACACAGACACTCTCCCCGTCACAAAGACCCTCTCCCCCTTCACACAGACCCTCTCCCCTTCACACAGACCCACTCCCCCTTCACACAGACTCTCCCCCTTTCACACAAACTCCCCCTTCACACAGACTCTCTCCCCCTTCACACAGACCCTCTCCACTTCACACAGAACCTCTCCACTTCACACAGACACTCTCCCCCTTCACACAGACACTCCCCTTCACACAGACCCTCTCCCCTTCACACAGACCCTCTCCCCTTCACACAGACCCTCTCCCCTTCACACAGACCCACTCCCCTTCACACAGACCCTCTCCCCTTCACACAGACCCTCTCCCCTTCACGCAGACCCTCTCCCCTTCACACAGACCCTCTCCCCTTCACACAGACCCTGTCCCCTTCACACAGACCCTCTCCCCCTTCACACAGACCCTCTCCCCTTCACATAGACCCTCTCCCCCTTCACACAGACTCTCTCCCCCTTCACACAGAACCTCTCCCCTTCACACAGACCCACAGCCCCTTCACACAGACACTCTCCCCTTCACACAGACCCTCTCGCCTTCACACAAACCCACTCCCCTTCACACAGACCCTCTCCCCGTCACACAGACACTGTCCCCTTCACACAGACCCTCTCCCATTCACACAGACCCTCTCCCCTTCACACAGACCCACTCCCCCTTCACACAGACCCTCTCCCCCTTCACACAGATCCTCTCCCATTCACACAGACCCTCTCCCCGTCACAAAGACCCTCTCCCCCTTCACACATATACTGTCCCCTTCACACAGACACTGTCTCCTTCAAACAGACCCACACCCCCTTCACACAGACTCTCTCCCCCTTCACACAGACCCTCTCCCCTTCACACAGACCCACTCCCCCTTCACACAGACCCTCTCCCCCTTCACACAGACCCTCTCCTGCTTCATACAGACCCTCTCCCCTTCACACAGACTCCCTCCCCTTCACACAGACCCTCTCCCCTTCACACAGACCCTCTCCCCTTCACACGGACCCTCTCCCCGTCACAAAGACCCTCTCCCCCTTCACACAGACCTTATCCTGCTTCATACAGACCCTCTCCCCTTCACACAGACTCCCTCCCCTTCACACAGACCTTCTCCCCTTCACATAGACCCTCTCCCCTTCACAAAGACCCTCTCCCCTTCACACAGACCCACTCCACCTTCACACAGACCCTCTCCCCTTCACACAGACCCACTCCCCCTTCACACAGACTCTCCCCCTTTCAAACAAACTCTCTCCCCCTTCACACAGACTCTCTCCCCCTTCAGGCAGACCCTCTCACCTTCACACAGACCTACTCCCCCTTCACACAGACCCTCTCCCCTTCACACAGACCCTCTCCCGTTCACACAGACCCACTCCCCTTT